>NC_142422.1:9642500-9963333 GCF_059516105.1 Syngnathus floridae
GCAAATTTGTCTTGCACGTTTAAGTTTTATTTCTTCAAGGATCTTTACACTGTTGGCAGCCAATGTTACACCAGTGTGTGAGTGTGTGCATGCGTGTGTGTGTGCGTGCGTGCGTGCGTGTGTGTGTGTGTGTGCGTGAGTGTGTGCGTGTGCATGTGCGTGTGTTTGTGTTTCCGTGTGTGTGCCGGCGCGTGAGTGTGAGCCTGCGCATGTGTGTGCACGTGTGTGTGTGTTGCAGAAAGATTGAATGGGAATGATTTTTTTACGTATCTCTGACTGGCTGACCCAGGAAATGAAAGAAAGAAAGAAAGAAAGAAAGAAAGAAAGAAAGAAAGAAAGAAAGAAAAAATTTATAAAAGAAGGGAGGGCATGTTATTGGCTAAATGGTACATATTGTGCACTAATTGAAAGTCACTCATAAGCATTGTTGAAAATGAAGTCTAACAATATGTATATTAGTAATATCAGGCAAACCATGAATGCCAAAGGCATTAAATCCTTGGATCTATTTGTTATTTATTAGGTATGTTTATAAAGATTCTTTCTTTTTGCTACTGATTGTACGTCACTAGCGCACCTGTCCAGCTTTCTTTCATTTTCTGTTCTTTCTCCATCACTCAAATTTGTATCATGTTGTAACACGTGTATCATTTTGTGTTTACAATTGTTTTTTCTCTATATGGAAAGTAATGTTGGTCAGAATTATTGAGATAAACATTCAAATGCCGTTTACACCAATGTCTACTCTGAAGTCAAGGGTCAAATGAATTTTACATAACCTGAGAGTTTCCATACAACTTGCGCAAGAACTGAAAAACCAGCAAAGGAGAGCCAAGGTGATAGTCCAGCAGTCACACTAACACCTACGGACAATTCGGAGTGGTCAATCAGCCTATCATGCATGTTTTTGAAATGTGGGAGGAAATCGTAATACCGGAGAAAATCCAGTAAGAACTGGGTTAACAAAAAAAAAAAAAAAAAGTGTTAACTGCATAGGCAGTTGGGCCACTTCCCAGAGCAAAAGTGCAATTTAACAGTTTCAGAACAGGTACAAAACTTTCAGATAAAGTTATACCCAAACTAACATGTTTTGTAAATATAGACATAGCAGTGCCATGAACGTTTCAAAGGATTATGTGAATTAAGTCTCACGTCCTGATTTATCCTGTCATATTTGTTTTGGCTTGTGTTCCCATGGTGTGTTTCATTTCTATCAACACTCGCCCCAAACAAGTCAATGGCACACAGCCATCAACCAGTCTTACCCGGTCTTGGTCACTGATCCCATCTGTCCTTGTTTGCACTTCAATTTATGTGTCTGTCATCTCTTTCCTACCTCATTCTGGGTCTCTACCAACTTTATTTTTAAC
This sequence comes from Syngnathus floridae, assembly GCF_059516105.1. Classification (NCBI taxonomy): domain Eukaryota; kingdom Metazoa; phylum Chordata; class Actinopteri; order Syngnathiformes; family Syngnathidae; genus Syngnathus; species Syngnathus floridae. Next base: position 9,643,871 of record NC_142422.1, read on the forward strand.
AAATGACCACATGTGTGACAGGCTAATTGCTACTAAAGCCACCGTATGAAATATTTCCCGTGATTATCCAGTAATTTGGCCTTTCAGAAACAACATCTAGGCCCGCCAGTAGCCTCATGTTTTGATTATCTCCTCCAAACCCTGTATGATATTGTTTCTCTGTACAAATAGTGGCCACGTGTTAAGATTGTGTTTGTGACCTCGTCCATTTTACATGAGGTGCAACACTAGGGTGAAATATGGACTAACACAAGGAACTTCAACACTTGCAATACAAAAAAAACCCCATCCATTTGTAATTAGACCAATGAATATTCTATTTTGTATAGTAAGACCTAAAGCACACTGGGCATTGTGAGAGCTTCTTTTGTGCACTAATCACTTGAAAAAACTACTATGTCAGTCAGATTTGATTTTATGTATGACAATGTATTTCAGAAATGTTAATATCAGTGTAACGAAGGATGCACACAGGTTGATGACAGAAGATTCCAGGAATCAGAAGTCACAGCAGAGTCCACACCATGTAGGCTCTTTACCACAGCAGTCACAGCACCAGCGGCATTCTCTCGCATTGCGGACAGGTCTGGCACCATAATCCATCTGTGTGCAAAACAACTAAAATGAGCATGGTGGTTCAACATCACTCATTTCATCTTTCACCTGTATGTTGACCTACCTTTGGTTCATCTGATTGCATCTCAAATCTTTCCAAAACTTCACCTCTCGCTCTTACCACATCCTCTTCCTGTTTGTAAAATGCAGATTTGTTAAAAATAATCATCAAAACGGCTAACTGAAATGATTAATTCTTTTTTGAGCTTGCATGTTTGTAAATGTGAAGTAAGCACCACATTTTAATGTCTCAAATGTTCACTGGCTCAGTTCTCTGGAGTTGATCTTGTGTAGTGCGTGCAACGAATATTGGCATCTATATTTAGTGTTTCCTAATCATTTGGCAGGCTCGCTCTGTTTTTACAATGGACTTTGCATTTCCACCTCACTGCTGTTTGGAACAAAACATTTTTAACCCTTTTATGCACAACCTAAGCATACCACCTGTTGTGTAGAATATGAGGTGATACACCCACAACCCCATCATTCTATAAAAGTGTTTCATTTTTTGCACTGTTTTGAATTATCATACATTCTGCATGCTGATTCAAAATACTGCATTATACCTTCCGTTGGTCCACGTGGATCTTGGCAGCTGCTTCAGCTCTTGCGTTCATCAAATGCTGGTTAGCATCCTGTGATTTGAATTTACAATGTGAAAGGATGACTGAAAAAGAGTTGCATCTAACAAAGAAAGAAGAATAACAAAGAAAGCAGAAAAAAGAAATGTATTTATTTAATATTCTTACCTCATTATTAGTAGAGAAGGTACAACCCTCCTGAGTAAAAAGGAAAGCAAGCATGATGATCACACTGAAGACCTTCATTTTTGTCCTTAGATGTGGAGTTTGTTGTTTGTGTTCCGTCTCTTCAGTCTGTAGAGTAACTCTTGTCAAAAGTACCAAAGACTGCTTTATTTATACTTACCAATGTCACTTTTTCATCATAGCTGGTAATATTTACCAGTGGAGTGGACTTTGTAACTGGAACAAGAGAGGGAATTTTTCAGGTTGCTGTGTTGCACAAATGTGAATCCAGTTTTAACTGCTTACCCAATTGGCTAGGTCCCATGAGTGTCATGTGATCAAAAAGTGCTGCATATGTGTTGCACTTTAAATTCATACTATATTACATTAAGGTGGCATGGTGGACCAGCGCTTAGCATATCAACCTCAAAGCGCTTATGTTGGGTCTTAGATTCTGGGCTCCAGGTCTCTTGTCTAGCATTTCTACTCACTTGTTAGATTTTGTCCAGGTAGTCTCATTTCTGCCTTTATCCCCCCCCCCCACCCCCCCCCCCCCCCCCACACACACACACACACACACACACAAAAAAAAATGCCTATTGGTTTTGGTATGTCAGTTGTCCAAGGATGTGAATAATTGTTTGTCTATATGTGCATTGCAGTTCCTGGAGCCTACGCACGCAGCATGTGCCTGAGTGCTTGGCTGCGTCAGATGGGGTGGTTTTTTTATGGTCTCTGGCAGTTCCTCTGTATTGGGGTTTCAGTAGCACCTTGGTTTTAGTGCCCTGGGGCTTTGCCTAGCTTGGAGGCGGAACGGGCTGAGCTCCTTTCTGCAATGGCAGAAAAGTTGACTGTCTGATCTGATGCCGGATCATCAGCAACCACTGTGACTCAATTTTTAGTACTCGTGTCGTCAGGAGCAGAATCCTTGCTTCATAAGTGTCTGGTGCAACACCTGCTCTATGGATGGATGTGAGGTCACTTGGGTTCGAGGGCGAAAGGGGATGGGTTAGGCCCTAAAAGCGAAACAGCTGTATTGTATGCACAACACTATTTTTATTATTATTTTTTTAATTACGATTGGCCACATGCAGGCCGGACAGGGACGCTCAAAGGGCCGGATGTGGCCCACGGGCCGTAATTTGCCCAGGTTTGGGTTAGGGTTATGTAAACCAAATAGGTCTGAAGCTCACTTCAACTACCTTAAGTTTATTTTTATTTTTTTTTGTCTGTGCTAATGGTAATCAAGTGTCCAGTGCCTGTCTTTGGAATGACCTAGCAAAAAATATTTGACTGTCCATTTTTAAAACTTGTCCAACAACACATGTTTTATTCTCTTGCTTTTGACTCAGAATGGCTCATGGCATGTATTTACGGCATTGGTTTAGTGTTTTCTTTTTTTATTTGCTGTCTTTATGTTATTGATTTATTGCTTCAACTGTCATTCTCATATGTCTGATTTTTAATTCATGTGCAGTAGTTGGTATGTAGTCATGAATGTTTTAAAGTGATTTATGAATACAGTTGAAATGGACATCTTGTTCCAATCAATTAACATTATGAAATGTTATTGAGCTGACAGATGTCTGTTCTTCCAGCCACATCTGAGATTTTCCTAATGAGATGTTCAAGAAATGAATGTATGTTATTAGTGCATTAAATTATCCACTCAAACAACACATTAACTGTTTAAATTGTCTTTTATTGAGGAAAGACACATTTTTTTGTCCTAAGGGGCACATCACTGAGCATATCAGCATGCACAACTCCACCAAATGCTGGTAGTTTTTGATTGCTGTAACAATGCAGATGATTCCTAGAATCTCCATTCGCAGCAGAGGCCACAGAAATTCATACGACCACAGCAATTACAGCAAAAGCGGCAAGGTCCACTGTGGCGTTTCTGCCTGTTGCTGTCTGGCTCCTGTTTGAACAACACAAATCTTGAGAACTATTTTTGATTTAAAAAGTATCGATGAATTGAAAGCTCATACCTTCAATTGGTCTGCCAGTATCTCAACAGCAGTTCTTGTGCTTGCGTCCGCTGTATGCTGGTCAGGATCCTATGAATTATATTTCCAGGATGAAACAATGTCACATTAAAAAAGAAATGTATAGCCTGTATAAGATATGGTTACCCCATTATCAGTAGAGAAGGTGCAACCCTCCTGAATCAGAAGGAAAGCAAGCATGATGATCACTGCAACAGACAAATTGAAGGTCTTCATCGTCTTCCAGAGAGTGTGTGGTGTTTGTCGATTGTGTTCTGTTTCTTTGGCTCTGTTGAGATAATACTGTCAAAAATAGCAAGAACTGCGTATATATAGTTTTCAATCAAGGACACTCTTTCATCATGTCTGACAGAATTTACCTGCTTCTGGAATGGACTATGCCTCCCTCGTCAACTGGTGATTGGAACAAAAGAGGGGATTTTTCAGGTTTCTCTGCTACCTATGGCACAAATGTGAATCCAGTATTAACTGCCTCTCGACTGGCTAGCTCCCATGAGTGCAGTAGTCAAAAAATGTTGTGTTTTATCATTATATATACATTACCAGAAAGGTGGTATGGTGGACCAGCACTTACTAGCACATCAGTTCCTACATAGGTTGGGCCTTTGATTCAGGACATTGTCTATGTTCTCTTCACGCTTGGTGGACTTTCTCCAGCTACTCTAGATTCTGACTGTTTTAAAGAAAAATAAAAGTCGATTATTTTTCAAAGATATCAATAACAGAGTGACTGTTTGTTTCTCAAGATGTGACCTGCACTTGGCTGTCAACCATTTCAGGGTGTAGCCTGCCTCTCGCCTCTTAGTCATTTGGGATAGGCTTTTTGTACACCTCCAACCCTTGTAAGGATATGTGTGATAGAAGCCGGATGGATAGACGTAACAATTGAGGTGCATTTCCCTTCATAAATGCATGACAGATAATCTATGGTTATTGGACCAATAATAGACTGGATAACTTATGCGGACTCACTGATGAAAATTGATGAATTTATAACTATTATTATGACAATATTTTTAAAGATTTTATGATGGTGTATTATTCAAATTATACCAAGATGGGAATGTATGTATGTGTTTTTATTGAAATTCAACAATCAAATCCCCCTTTCATATCACAAAAAGGACGGAATCGCCACATGAGAACTTTGTTTGTCTCACCAATTCATGCACACATGTTTAGGCGGGCACACATAAACACTTGTTTATGCAGTACGTTACTGGTGATGGTGTTTGTTCAGGAGACTCTGCCATCCAGTAATCTGCTATGGCCCCCCTATGAGAGATATCTACACTCTCAGACTTAATGCATGCAGTGTTGATTGTGTGGTGGTGGGGGTTCCTGGCATTTCTTGAGGCATGACCCCCTAGAGCCCTTGCAGGTGTGCCTTTGCAGGTTTCTTAGTCACTGGCAGTTACTAGGGTCTCCGTTGCACCTTGGCCTCTGTCTCCTGGTGCTTTGCCTAGTTTAGAGGCAGAATGGGCTGAGCATCCTTGTGTATTAGCAAAAGCTTAACTGTGTGAGTCAAGCCAAATTCATCAGCAACTGCTGCGACCCAATTTCCAATGTTGTTTGTGTCCAGAATCCTTGCTGAATAAATATCTGGGGCCAAAACTCTATGAATGATTTTAGGGTACTTGTCTTGTACATACTAAGTATTGTGCCATTTCTGGATGACATTGGTTTTAGTTTAAATTAATGAAAAATAAAAGTGTTATATTTTGTATAATAATAATAATAATAATAAAAATCATCAATTAACTACTTACCTAGAATCATCTGTGTCTATATTGGTTACACATATACTGCTGTGGTGCCCATACCACAGGTATATTGTAATATTATTTAATCAAATTTTTTGGGAAACTAAATTGAAGCTTTGGTCGACTGAAATTCCCAATGCCCACTCTTTATTCCAGACTGGTGGTTAGAGTGATGCACACAAGATCACTGTTGATCTCGCCAGGCAGTTTTACACCCAGTTTTTTTACCATGAACAAGCATTTACACGATGGGGGGACAAATTATATATTTTGTCAAATGGAATTTGGGAATTGCCCTGCCGACTCAAAAGAGTGTGGAGTCAGAGTAAATTAGTGTTTGCTGCTAAGCGAAAACTGTACGTTTTGCCAGAACTCTGCTGGCTTGGGACCAATAGGGAACCCGCTATACCGCACAGTGGAAGAGAGAGAGCCACAGGAGATACAGAACCAGTGGCGAAAGGAAGCCTACTGTCAGCGAGAGTCTGCAAAACCCAGACTTCACCCTCTGACAACTTGGAAATATCCATTTTAATAAGGTGGAAAAGTGGATTTGGCCAGACATCCTCATTCCTCCCATGGAAACTCATCTGTCCTGGTGTGAGGCGACACCCTCAGTGACTTTTAACTAAAGGGTTGAGTGTAGACTGCGGCGGATCAGTACGTCCCACAAAATGAATCTGCAATTTGGTCTTCTGGTTTCTTTGAAAATGACTTAACTTGAAGTGCACTTGAGAGCTTCTTTGAAAACTACAGGTTGTTTGCGAGTGCTGTAAATCAGCTGTTTATTCCCTCATGTTTGTTTGAATTTTGCATGACAGATCATTTCATGTTAAATGTCATGTTTCTTCCCTTGGGACTAGCTGTTAAGAGTTAATCTGGTGACCACATTTGGAAGAGAAGAACTGTGGGAAAATACTTCACAACACATCCAGCCAATATGCTCATTTATTGAGCCCAGAGCTTATCTACAAGGCCACTGAACTATTGGCTTACACTTCAATCTCATATCATCGTGATGTGACTAAAACAAATACTGTTTTAAGGTTAAGCTGCTTGGACGGGGCACCTTACCTTCCCGCAAAGCACCCTCCAGATGATCAATCAATATCTTTTGGAAGCACATTTCATTTTACGCAGCAGCAGTATTTCCCAAATTTTGTAATGTTGTCAAAAGTCAACAAATGTGTTCTGAGACATTGTAACATTTAAGTCTGTTTTACAACAAATGCTTAAAAACATAAATTTGCAGAGATTCTAGTCTTTAATTTAGGGTCTTTAATTTATTATTTAACAATGAATCACAAACGCTTTAGTCCAATATTGGTTAAGTTGAATTTAAATGTTTTTTGAAGGATCCGTTTAAGGAAGCCACTGCCTTTTTTATGATTTGGATTATAATGGGGTCTTATTTAAAACACATGGATGCCGTAATATTCGGCAGCTGCGCCACTCTGCCTCTGGGGCATTCTTTGTTCGGCATGGAGGAGGGAAAAAAGGGGGAAAGGAAAAAGAACAACTTCCACATGCTAACATTTACACAGTGATTTCTTTTAATTGCACTCTACTTTTTAATTTACCCAAGACTAATGCTTTTAAAAGTGGGACTGGAGGTAGTTTATTGAAGTCATGCCTAACGCCGGACCAAATGTTCCTGATTGCTGTGGCCTTTTAGCCTGGCTCTTTTCTACCTGACAACCGGTGTTATTCCCTTCGTTCACTTTGTCAAACATGTCATACTGCATTTGGAATCGGAATGGCAAATGGGAACACTGACAGGGTGAGCTTCCTCCAGGCCTCTTCGTCAAAGAATTCTAATAAATTAATGCTCCTTCTACTGTATTGTGGAAATGGCTAAGTCAAACGATTTTAAAGTGGGGTTGAACTGGAATCACTGAAGGGAGAAATTGCTTTTGAATGGGTCAGAAAAGAATGTTAAACAGATCTTAATCTCAGCAGCCAGGGTGTAGGCTAAATATTTATTCCAACACTTTCAGTCACCAACTGTCAAAGCAGTGAAAGCGTATGCAGGGTTTAGCCACTTAAATATTTTAGGCTTTGTGACGTCTGACAATCTACTGTAGACTAGGCTGATGGTGGCATGTTTAAAACATACATCTACAACTTCACACTTGACCTAAACAACTCAGCGTTGATGTTCGAATCAAAGTGTGTTTTGCTTTCCTCGCTGATAAAAATCTAAACCTTATATCTTTATACAGACATATCCAGAAGAAACTGAACTGGGATTTATTTTTAAAGTCAGGAAACAAAATATGTCAATCTTAAATCTTAGCATAGGAACTATGTATGGCGGCTGGTGAACACATTGTATAGTTGTTTTCCTCTTTCTCATTCATTCCAAAGAACCCAGTTTTCGGATTTGCAGTTGAGGGTCCATTAAATTCTAATGACAATGTTCGAAAGAAAATTCATGTGAACAGTCCAGTCTTTAAATTTTCCATTTGGACAACTTTGTTCTCAAAAGTTGAAGACGATACAGTCTCCAAATTTCAACCAAATGTTGTCAAAATAGTAAAATTCCTATGTACTTGGAGGTTATCACATGTAGTTATGTTCATGGTGGTTAGAATTTAGAGAGAACATTAAACGGACAGCCTTGGCCAAGAGCTTAAGATCGATGCATGTCACAGTGAGAGTTCGGGTTCAAGCCGCCAACCAGTAGAATAATGTGGACATAATAAAGAACATGCCAGCCTGTTGTAGCAACATCCACAGGACACACTGCTATGGCGCTCTTGAGCAAGACACTGTTTCTTAAGCATTAAGAGAAAAAAAGAAAATCTGGAGCTGGGCAGCAAACACGGAGTGGAGTGTCCGCCACTCCACTGTGTGTTTGCTGTGTCTGCAACTGTGATGGGTAAGATGTACCCATTATGCAAGCTGTGTGTTCTTCTTTTTCTTCAATAATGCATATATTTCCAAGAAGACATAAGCTTGTATAGCCTACGTAAAATGGCAACCCGTTATTTGGAATTCATCTTTACTGTCAAGCTTTGTACCCTTTGACTTTTAAAGAAAAGGAATGGGTAACTTATTAAAGACATTGCTAATGGTTCAATAAAGAACATATGATGAACATTAAAATGATTTACATCCTTTTCACAGCGCTGTAATCACAGCAACACCACACACCAAACTGTTTGGGATAAAATTTAATATTGTTGTTTTTAGTTCTGAGAGTTTTGGAATGTGAAGCCAAATAATAAAAATAAGTAGGTGGGGACTAAAGAAGTTGAGAACTGAGAAATTAAACAAAAACAGTCCCTATATTTTAGATGAGACACATAAACAAGACACAAGAATGATCACAATGAATGAAATGAAATTAACTGAGAAACTGTTAGTTGCAAGATATCCCATTAATGATGCCATAAGTATATGACTAAGGGTTCAGTAATACCAAATAAGGCATATTACCAAAATTTGTACTTTGATACTATACCAGCAGGAAATGCCACAATAACAGTACTGAAAGGCAAAATCTTAAAACACAAAACAGTGAAAAAATAGCTGACAGCGAAACAACTTCTAATTTGTTTTGTTTGTATGAATTAAAAAATACTGTAAACATAATCTTTAGAATACAATTGATAAGAAATACATTTGGAATATTTTTATACACTTCATAACAACTCAAAACAATTAACATTTTTAGTACACAATACTTTTTAGATACATTTCTGTATAAAGGTACCCTTGGCAGCAGAAGAACCCAGGGTGGGTTTTTGCACTTTTTGGACCGGTAAATCCATCCTTGTTTTCTCAGAATCATCCAAGCTATCGCTAACCTCGCTGGGGAGTTGCCCAAGTTGGCAAACTCCCTTGGTTTGATGCAATGATGACACGAGAGGCCAACAACAAAGTTATGACAGAGGCAGTAATACACTGCTGTGATGGGCTCTAATGACTGGCTGCTTAACATTTTGATTTAATGCTCATTAGCTGGATAAATATTCCCATACATATGTTACAACCATCAGACATGCATCTATGATGCATGCCACATGTTTCATTTTATAATTGGGCCTTTTACAAAGAGACCATCGCGGGACTTCTTCAACATAGTCAAGGCCTTACGTATTGATATCTCGGACGGCGGCTCTCAGCCGGAATCGTATATCTGTTGTGTTTCCTGTTTCTTAACGATCTTCAGTCCCCATAGTTTGCGCAGCTCGGCGTGCGAGTTGTCGCGTTGTTGACATTTGAACTCACAAACAGTGGAAAAAGCCCCGGAATCAACACACATTTGTTTGCTTATGTCAAATCATCGGCGTAGACTTGCAGGGTGCCATGAAACGGTTCATAGATGATTCAATACAAAGTGCTTGTTCCCTAAAAACTGTATTGCTAGTCTAGACAATCTCCTCTCTATTGCTACCATCATAACTTAGTGGCAGTGTAAGAACAAGATTTGAGGCAGCTATTTTGTGATGAATCACTGCTCTGAATAAACTTAAATTCCTGATTAGAGGGGTTAAATGAAACAGCGAGTGTTTATGATCTCAATTACCACCTTTGCTGTAGCGCCGACTTTAATTACGTCGTTTCACACACTGCACTTCAAAGAGTCCAAATACTCCACATACATACTGTACACATGTAGATTTCCAGCATCGATTCAAATTGACAACAGCAGCACCTAAATAGACTGACACATGTCTCATCCAATATGATCCACATGCAGAATTAATCAACACCACTGAAGTTTCCTTTCAAGGCCATGATGTCGTCTCACGTGGTGAAACAACCTGTGGTTATAAAAAAAAAATTATGTCACCGTGATTATCATCATTATTGTTAATCACCCATTCATTTTCTGTTTCACAAGAGCCCACAAGATCAAACCTAAGTATTTTAAGCATTTCCCTGAAGCATGGCTCACATCAATGGTAATTGAAACAATATGAGGTATATCTGCACTCACTGTTACTGAACCATCACAGCATTCTGGAGATATGATGATAAGGATGTGAAGTTGCTTTTTCTTCCACCCTTTTGGTACAGAAGCTTGCTCAATTCTAAAATGCAACAGCAGCACTCTCTTGTGGAGGCGGGAAATACATTCACTGTTCGTTGACTGAGAGGTCCAAAACAGCATGGTGAAGCTATGATGACAAGAATGTGTTCATTTTTGTTGAGTTTATAGGGCATCAATGGAATATACTTCCCTTTCAGTATCATAATTACACCATTAGACATCCTTCATAAATCAGAACGTAGCCTGCTATCTGCGATGGCGCTCCCTGATTGTTGCCAGTCATGCTTCACAGGAGGACTCGAGGTCCACTGTGCATTGTAATTGTCTGTCGAATTGCTAAACAACAAATATAATGAAGTTAGTATTTTGCACATTGCTGTGTGTGCTTGTGTGAATTTTACTTTGTGTCTTGAGTGATAGATTTTTAAATTGATACTTGATTGCTTAGTTTCCCGCTATGCTCCACAGAGCATCCATATATTCCTTGAAGCAAATCTCTTTGTTATATTGTACATTTGATAAGTAGTCTTTGTCTCATAGGGTTTTTCCATTATTTACCTTATTTTAATCTGGGCAGCCTATTGAAACTATGATTTTGTCTCTTAAACAGCAGTGACACAGGAGGAGGTAGAAATCAGAAAAGAGAATACAAGTAATGCACTCATATATGGATATACAATACAAACAAATGAATACTGTATCCTGTTTAGTGTTGTAATGGAATGGACCAGTCATGTTCAAAGTGTTTCAAAAACAGACATTTTAAAAAATTATGTTTTTATTTGCACGGACGGAAGGACAGACAGACGGAAGGACGGACGGATGGATGGATGATTATTACAATACAGATGAATTTATTGTTTATGGTTGTTGAAAACAGGATCTTGAAATACCCATATATTTTGCAATTTGATTATTTTTAAAAATTGGTCAGCCCAAGATCTAACCTTACTGTCTTTCATACAGCATCTGTTCTTCCTACTACATGTTTTAAAGATTACACACATATTCAAGTTAAACAACGTGCATGCGATTGTGTTTAAGCATGTGTGAGTGGTGCAATACAGTAGCAGTGCAGGGCTTGCATCCAAGCAGCTGGTACACATCTGTTTCTTCGTCTACTGCTGCGGCCTGTGGTTCATGGAGCGAGGTAAACTGGCATGCGGTGTACTGTGTCTGCACCATTAATAGAGAGGTAGGCTGAATAAATGCGGTTTATGGTGAGAGGCGACTCCTATGGGTAAACTGCATTGGGTTTTTCATGGATTTGATTTTGCGTGTGGGTGTGCATCTTGAAAATGCCGCATGCCTGTGCGTCTGTGGATTGGTGGTTTGTAATAATCTAATGATTGAGCCACTTATAATTGATAATAACCACTCGATAAAGTCTCACATCATACATTTGGCACTTCCGATGTCTTCCATGATGCATTCAGTTCCAAAAGGTTTTCACTCTTTCCATTTATTATTAATGCAATGCCAATGTGTATCCTATAGATTGAATATAATAGCCAACCAATGGCCTTCCAGAGTTGCATCATTACTTTATTGCAATGCTATCTATGATTCTATGATTGATGCTTTCTAACACCATAAAAATGTATTTCTTGCCTTTACACGGGAACTTAATGTGCGTTACCTTCTGAATCAAATACTTGCTCTTAAACTGTTTGTAAACTCTTTTGCGTGACGACGACATGTTTCCACTGGAGAGCAGTGTTGGTCAAGTAATTGTTTTCAGCTTTTGCAATTGCTGTCTTCAGAAGTGCAGGTTCGGCACAGTGTAGCTCAGTCTGTGGCCACATTATAAATACTTTTTTTTGTAATTGGATTATAAAAAGCAGGGTCAAAACCCCAGAGATACTCAGGAAATGAGTAAAAAGCGCACAATGATAGATAGATAGATAGATAGATAGATAGATAGATAGATAGATAGATAGATAGATAGATAGATAGATAGATAGATAGATAGATAGATAGATAGATAGATAGATAGATAGATAGATAGATAGATAGATAGATAGATAGATAGATAGATAGATAGATAGATAGATAGATAGATAGATAGATAGATAGATAGATAGATAGATAGATAGATAGATAGATAGATAGATAGATAGATAGATAGATAGATAGATAGATAGATAGATGGATGGCGCGTCTTTTAATTTCCCCCCCTGCTTGGATTTAGACCTTTGGCACATAAGTTGTGCTTGACTTTTTAATTGCTGTGACCTTTAGACCTCTTTGGCACATAAATTGAGCTTGACTTTGGTGGATTTTTTTAATTTTTATTAAGCAATACCAATTTTATAGCTTTCAAGTGTCAAAACAGGTCAAAATATTCAAAAAGGACAAATAGGTCAAACTTATCGAATATCGAAATATCCATCAGCTCTTCGCAGCATCCACACGTGCACGCACCCACGCACGCACAACATGGATCACATGCGCATATCAGTCCATGGCTTTCCGTGTCCCACGAGACTGGTCTCGTTTCACTTCTGCAGTGACGAAAACGAGAAGGAGAAGGTTGCAGCTCGGTTCCAATTACAACCAGAAGCATGGACGACAACGAAGCTTGGAATGTTTCTTGCTGTCGTAGGATAGATACTGTGTGATGCGGAAGGACAATGATCAGCCTCATTTTGTCTATCCAGTGTTTTACCATATGCCACCGCATGAAGGAGTGGCTGGTTCACTGTTGCTGGAAGTCATTGCTGAATGCAACGCACACTTTTGAGTTCATGCGGTTTCTGCGACGTGTCACCCATAACCTGCGGAATATTTTGAAGCAAATGCATCCATATGGTTCTTTTGCAAACATTGCTGAGCCAGCAGCAAAAGTCGCAAGGTAAGTAGACGCATGACATTCCCTCAGAGAGGAAAAGAGCGCATTGTTCCTGCGATCAGGACGCTGCAGGTGCACTGTTGTAATAGATGTAAAGAAAAAACAAAAACGTTATTTGCCATTTGAAATTAATTGTACCGTAGGTTTATCTTATGTCTCTATTAAGGTCACCAGATGACGGCACATTCTGAGGGTCAATTCCATAGTGGTGTCATTCTGACAGCTGTTTTGAATATTTTGTCAACACAGAAAAAAAACCCAGCAAAACATAAACAGTATACTGCAGTGCCAGTTTATTTTACAGTGGTGTACACTGTACGCCATTGCAAACTACATTAATGGCAATGTATATTTGTTTAAATTTATAGGCTACTTCCCTGATAGTGTCATTTTGAGCGGAGCATATTTATCAAAGTGTTTTTTTTTAATGCCCAACTCTTGCATCGTCCCGTTAGATTGTGAAGTCATAATGTTGGTAAGAGAATGTATTTGCTGCATTTAATGTTTTATACAGAAAAGATTGAGACACGCATATTACAATCAGAAAACACTACATGAGCATACATCGGCTAAATCAAACTCTTACATTTATTTTTATGATAATGGAAAAACATGCAATATGGTTGTTGAATATCCCGATATTGATATTATTTCAATATTTAATGCATTCCCACAGAAATGACATTTTTACTAATGAAATGATTCAATTTTTTTCATGGTGAAAAATAAGCAATATCAATGTCCTCAAAGCTCAAGTGTTTGCATTCTGTTTTTTGTATATCGAATATTTTATCGAAGGCATTTTCTGTTGATACCGAATTATCACCACACCCACGATCTGGGCATTGCACACAACTTCTACGGTAAAGTAAGAAGTTTCAGTCGTGGTGATTATTTTAGGAAAATGAATGATGTTACATTGTGAATAATGTAATGGACTGCTTTACTCTTTAAATGGAGTGATCATTTATGTATCGTGGCCTTGAAATTGTAACACATAACCAGACCCAGTAACTGTAATTGTAGGTAAAAATATAATGAGCACCCTGTTATATTACTTTGTTACTGCCTAAATATACTTGTAATATTAATAATCTATAATCTATAAAAGATTATAGTAATGTAATGCCCCGCCACCAAAACTGGTTGTTGACTACTTAGTATAATCTGTCATTTCTCCCTTTGTCGTGTGGCGTTCTGTTCACTCCTTCTGAAACATTAGCCAGGTAAAGCAGACTTTGTTCTTGCTGCGTCCTCCCAACAATCTCCTCTTTCAAAGTCATTAAGAGCCTTTACGCTTGTCATATCAGCCCAAGATCATTTGAGCCTGCTCAGCAACTTTGTATACGTGGTGGGATGTTGACACAATACTTGTATGCAGTGCATCAAAATTGTATCATGCAGTGCATCATTGTTTTGAACATGAATACATACAGTGTGGCGATTATGTCAATTATAGATTATTATCATTCAAACTCTTGTTTAACTTACCGAAGAACAAGACGTCACTGACAATAGTCGCAGTTTTAAGTAATGTACAGCTCAATTGTGACTTTGAAACATTACAACAGGATAAGAACCTTCCTAAAGAAGAATATGAAATGGCACGGTGGCATGTCATGAGTAAGCAAGTAACCGAAGTTACATTTACATACATAAACACATTGTAAAACACGACATTTGTGCTTACAGGTTATATGTGTATATGTGTGACGTGTCTGTGTTTACCGTCTGTGCTTCGTGCAGCAGTGTGAACTTTCCACTTTGATCATTCCTGCGCATTGGTGATGGCAACCTCAAAAGAAAGAATCAAGGATCGTATCCTGCTGGAGGAGAGCAATCGAGAAGGGAGCAGTGTCCCCTGTCCAGGTGACACACTCCCCTGGAACCTGTCCAAACATCAATGGGCCAAACGCTCCAAGTCAACCTCAGGGGAGGTCCTCGATCCAGCTGAAAGGGCAGTAATCCGCATCGCAGGTAAAGTCACTTTAAAAAATGTGGCGTCCGCCGACTTCATTTGTCAACATGGTTCCAGCAATTAATTAGATGGCAGAAAAGTTGGTGCTGGTTTTAGTATGTGGTGTAAGATATAATGTGATATAAACAGCACTACAGTCTCCTTGTGTATTTGTAGTTAAGTGGTACTGCTGTTTGCAAATCTAAATTTTACCGACATAACATGCCAGGGCAAATGCCAATTCCTTTGCATAATATTTTTCGGGGGGCAGAAGGGCATGTTGTTGTGCCACCCTATGTGACCACGTATACCTGTGACCTGCAATAAGTCTTTAAATTCATGAAGTAAGGTCAGTGGATTGGAGTAAAACTAAGCACCAAGCAACAACGTCATGCTTTTTTTTTTTTTTTAGACCCAGACTAAATTATGTGTACCTCTGGTGATAACAGTATATCGCACTTTTTTTAAAGGTTTATGAAACCATAATTTATTGGTAGAATAATTAGATTCTCTAAATACGATTTCATGTATTTCCTTTTGGAATGCCTGAAAACAAATTGGGATACGTGGTGGTTGTCAACAAGCAAACACTTCAAGTTATTTACTTTATTGCAAATAAGTGCAGAAGAAAATACAAATTTAGTATTAAATGGATTCATAAACAGTAATTTTGGGACTGTTACCTAACAAGATGACACATTTTAACATTAGGAGTAGTGCAAAAGAGACTGTAACCAATGTGAGGTGTGGTTTTGTTTGCACTGCACAGACAATAGGGTCAGATCATGTCTAAACCAACAGTAGTGGTGCTGGAAACACATTACTTATTCATGTTAAGTGAGAGAGGAGGGCGTTTGTATTTTGTAGGTGCAGGTGTTACAGACAAGGAAAAAATGAATTGAAAATGTAAGCGCTGTTTCCAAAACAATTATAAATAAATTGTTAGTCTTGAAATTATCGTAACACATGAGCATACCGTACTACCGACACTAGTTGAAAAGGTTTTTTCTTCCGATAGTTAAACTTCTTTTTTTGCACCAAATCACTTTCAGTTGAAATGTCCTGCACTATTATTTATTTATATATTGTTTACTTAATGTTGCCATTTTTAGGACAATATGTCTTCGATGTGGTTTGTTTTGGAATGTGGTGCGTTTCTGCCAGGCTAAGAGGATTTTTGCATAACTGGTGTACCTACAATGAGCGTATCCTGTGCTGCTCTTCCCGTGATCTTCCATTGGGTCAGGTCAAGGAATGTTACCACACCCGTGGGTGAGTGTTACGGCTTACAGATATCGTTGGTCACAAAGTGCAGATGTGAACAGCCTTTAATAAAATGAGCGGAGGTCCTTTTACCTTTGCTGCTTGATATTAACACCGGGTCTCGAGAAGCTGTTTGTAGGCCAAGTCGATTTATGCATGTATGCTGCTGAAATCAAAAGTCTGACTCTTTTTGCCCCGACACTTACCATTCTTGCCTCAGGCAGAAAAAAAATGATACAATGAAGAATATTTATTAAGACTGGTATTTTAGCACAAAGCATTCTATTTCTCATTTTTTGGACTGGAGATCTGAATCAGGAATAAAAGGATCTTTGTTAATAATCTCACATTGCAAAGTTTCATAGAGACATGACTTTTATTCGTCAATACATGGCTGCCTGTTCTACTGTCATCTTTAAATAATGGAGATATTTAGCTTTACGATTTCCAGAACGTCAAACTCTGTGTTAAAGCTTCTGGGATCGAGACCGCAGTTAACTTTTTGACCAATAGATGGCACTTTATGTCAAAAGGGGCTTGTTGCTGAAAGCTGTCCTCCTAAAGACCACCACATCCTCTGGAAAATGTGTCTCATTTTCCGCACTCACTTCAAATAGAATTGACCACATAGAGTATCCATTGTACTGCTGGTGTTACAGTGCACTAAGACTATATGATTTATGCTCAGTGACGTGGTCTAGAAGACAGAATGTCTTTATTTCATCTGTTCTTTACAACCATGACATTTCCACTTCCGCTTTTACTATATCATCAATCAGTTTTGATACCATCAGAGAAATTGGCTGTACGAGTGATGACGAAATCTGGGGTAGAGTGCAACATCCAATTGCCAAACATGAAATAATAATTTTTTGCTTGTTTTTTTTTTTTTTTTTTAAACATTGATCTATTGGGGTGGAGAATTCCACGAGCGAATGAGAGGCCTCTGAGGTTGGCAGTTTGACCTTTCTGTGTGTTTGTATAGATTTTTTTTCTCTGCATTCCGGTTTCCTCCCACATTCGAAAGACATGGAGCTTGTTGTTAGATAACTGAATCGTCAAAATTTTCCTTCAATGTTATTGTGAGTGGTTGTTGTTTGTATCTATAGTGTGCGCTCTGTGATTGGCTGGCGACTAGTTTACGGTTTGCAGTGACACTTTGCCTAAAGTCCGCGAGAACAGGCTTCAGCTCACCCGTAACAATAGTGCAGATAAGCGATAGAGAAAATGCAATTGAATGTTTTTTTTTTTTACTTTTCATGTAGGCATCAGACAACCATCCAATTATATAAATGTATGACTTCCGCTACAGATCACATAGCGCTGCCTGCGGATCAGGTTGCCACAAAGTTTTGTTGTGCTTTCCAACATGCCCTAAAATATCAAAAGATGCCGCCAAAGCCCTGTCTAAATATGAGAGTCCCTGTAAATGCCCATCTTTTCTTTCTGAAGTCCATAGCCATCTCTTTTGTCTTCTTCCTATTGATGCAGTGCTTACTATCTTTGCAGTATTCCACCAGATTTTCTACCTCCTCGCTGTACTCGAATACCAAGATGTTTAATAAGAGTATATTTATTGTAGCAAAATTATAGTATGTTATTGATTAGGGTTGCACAATGTGCATAGCTTGATGCATTGTCATTAGTGATGTACTGGGTTTTTACGGCCTAATGTGTCAGAAAAAAAGATATCTGATGTTATGTAATATTAGAGAAGTGTAAAAGAGAGAAAAAAAAAGTATTTACTTTCACATCCTAAGCATACCAAACTGTTCTCCGTAAAATTGAGTATATGTCCATAATCAAGGCCTTCTTTATGATTTAGTACTAGATTCACCCGACACACAAAGCACAAGTCAGCATTTGAACTGACTGTGCTTCATCCAGGAAAGAGTGCTTGCTGTTGCCAAGTTGGACTGTCAAGAATTGTGTCTGCAGGGATTTCCTTTTGCTACTATGTAACCCCACTGTTCGAGGCTAACAGGCACAACCTTGTAAACATATTTCAAATCGTGCAGTGGTAAACACGATCAGGGAAGCTTATGAAAAGCAAAAATTTCAATGATCTGAAATATTTCATCTCTTGTGTGTAGTCACTTGGTTGTGACTTGTTTTCAGAAACAATATGTAAGCTTTAAAACTATTTTGATGCATGGAAATGGTTAGTTTGTCATTGCAAATTGCTCACCTAATGTTTGTGTATAATTCTTCAGTGACTCAAGTGAAATAATTACTTTACTTTGTTCTACATTCATTGTGCCAAAGTTATCAAAGAAAAAAATAATGTGTCTCCTTATGAAGTTAATAATGAGGATTCAATCAAAATAAGCAATTGGTTTTTAAGTCTTTAGTCTTCGCTTCGTTCGCTTAGTTCGTTAGTCAAAAGCATTGATATGTTTGTGCAGTAGCATTTTTGATACAACCCTTGAATCAATGAGTTGCGCCGGTGTCCCTGATATGTGTTTACTGAGTGTATACTGACATCCATAACATTCCAGTTGAGTTGAAGTGTTACCATTAAGAGCAGTTTTTGAACTCTGCTCTTACGACAATGCAAGAATAAGCAGTGAGTGAGTGCCTTCCCTTCTGGTCAGTGTATCTTTAAAAGGAGGGGCCGGACATTTATACTCGTTTTAGTGAGTGTGTGTGTTTGAGGTGTATGGGGGGCGTGTGTGTGTATGTGTGTGAAGCTTGTTCGTGGAATGAAGTTGGCAGCTGTGGAGGGTTCACACAGCTGAGAGAGTTGATAGACGACAGCTCAGACTTACAAACTAATTCAAAGTAATAGGAATAAGTAGACTTGCAGGAGAAGGAGGGAAGAGGGTGAGAGTGCCGGCATGGCCGTGTATGAACCCTTCTACCTGCCTCCGGACGCTGAGGAGCAGGACTTCATCCAAGCGTATGAAAGCGTCAGAGAGAAGTATAAAGGTGAGAGCCTGTCTGGTGGCATCATGTGCATGATACATTGAAGACACATTTTAGTCGTTTGCACAAGTCCCGGGCTATTTGTGAGGTTATTGACCTATTCTGTTTATGCCTTGATGTTGTATATGTTTGGACTTGCAGTGTAGGTATTGATGATTGATTTTGGATTGGTACATGGGTTTTAAGTCTTGTGTGTTGAGGGTTACAAAAGTCCATGTTTTACTCTACATGTGTGACTGTCACAGTAAGCCTGCTCTTCTGACCTCTGACCCTAATGAGGCTATTAGATGGGGGATTAGGACTGACTGGATTCTTTTCCTACACAGACACGGCATCATCTCAACTCATTATTACTGAATCATTTTACATTTAGCTACTTTGTCACCCTTGGTGCACCCAAAAGGTACAGCTTTTCTACACTTGACACTTTGGAAAATACTTTCATCTTAGTTGACCTTGGAGAATGGTAAACCTTTTGTATGGAATGAACCATTTGTACCTAAAATTTATCTTTGATAAGTGAGTTAATTTGACCCTGTCTCTTTTAGCACAGTTTGCTTTTACACCTTCTTTGGTCAAATTCTCATATGGCAAGGTTACAAAGAGTAAGTGTAAAAGTGGCCATTGAATGTACCTATAGTCTCTACACAAACGTTTTTTTCCAATCAAATGACACATATTGGGCACATATGTTTAATTATTTTCAGCTATCAATGGTTAATTTTTAATAGCAGCATCTTTTTTTGGTATTGTTATTCACTTTAATTTTGGCTTTCCTTTATCACATCACGATAATACATTACTGTCAAATTTGAACAAAAATGAAAATAAAAAGAAGATGCGGATTGATCATCAAAATGATATTCATGATTAATCTCTTCAATTAGTTGTTAATTATGGGCTTCAGGAACTTTCTCAATAACTTGCAAAAGAAGAGCAGGGGAGAAGAAATTTCTGCAATAGTAACAAAGTTGTTCCAAGTATTCATGGTCGTTAACATGAATCACTGTTCTGTTTGTTGTGCTGGTTCTTTGCAAGGTTATGAGAAGCAGGAGCTCGTTCTGTGGCAGTTGTTTATGTTTCAGGCGTTCCACTCTGTTCCCTTCTAGACACAATCAGTGTTGCATTACGTTACTGTATGCACTCCTTATTAAGGCACATATTTTTCATCATTCACTTCATCTTCATGTTTCTTTCATCAGCCTGCATCAAAGCCAATCTGTTTTTCCTGCAGAAATCACTGCTTTGAGAATTCTTCTTGAAAGTCTTACTATGACCACAGCCTGTTTAGAAAATGAAAACTCTCAAGTAGAAATAACTTGGTCCCACCTAAAATCCTTATTTAGCAGTATTTAACCAAATGAAGGCTCTGACCAATTGATTAAATTTAGATGTTTTTTTTTTAGTCATACTGTGTGCATACATGTCGGATGATTGCACACTGTAATATGATTTTGCATCTGTCATCACTTATTGAAGATGATACTCAAGAATATATAAAATAAAAATATATATGTTGATTGCTAGTTTCCATTCTGAAGTCTGAAGTAGAGTATGTTGTCAACCTCGAGAGGTTGAGCTATACATCCTTGACACAACAGCCTTGACAAGATACATCCTTGACATGACAAATCCTCAGCCAGCATTCATCTGCTTGGCATCACATAAGAAGTTCACAACATCCAGTAAAATATTGCCCTCCCTATAATTTGTTTATTTTATCTTATAAATGAACAGTTAACTGGTTCATTGACATTTCATGTTTCCTTTACTCGACCAAGAAAGCAATGCCTATCCCTTTGAAAAATATCATCCAAGCCTTTTATAATATGATTGCACTAAGTATGCTACGTCTAATATTACTCGCTGGTCATTGCCTGCCTTAATTTGCAGTGCTTTGGATGGGAAAGCCCTGTCCATTGTCCCGTTGACTTCTTTGGAAACATACGCTAACAGCAGCTGAAGTAGAAGTAGTTCCAGGCACACCTAAGGGGGATTACCCAGTTCTGCTGGGTGGATTGCTGATAGAGCACAACCATGGCTGGCATCCATCTTTTGCCAAAGCAAGTGTTCTGCATGGCCCAGTCTTTTGGTATGCAGGGCCTGAAATAATCCCAATATAGCCAGGGACATTTTCAATCATCCAATTAGCCTGTTGTTTTTGGCAAGCTTGGCTGCAGTAATTTAAATTCCCATTTCTTATTGCTGTAAATCCTTGTACAAATAACAATCCAGAAATACAATACGTTAATTGGCAATTTGCAGACATCTACACACCTGTTTAAATGCTATTTTTTGTGATATTAAAAAAACAAGAGCAATAATTACTAATTCCAAAAGATTTCCCAATTTGTGAACAATTACCTGTTACACTCAATAGAGGAAGCTTGTGTTCAGTTTACCAATCAAATTCAAACTAATTTTAAATGAAAGTCGGCATTTGCCAGCCGTCATTTGAAGTGGTCTTTAAAGTTCAGATGTTGCCATGCTTTTTGGGTAATATTATCGAGCAACGTAAGATGAGTCCTCTGAGATTCTAGAACATCAGAAGCAGCGCTTTGTTCAAAGGTATCAGTGAGGAGAAGAGAACAAAAGAGTTTCCAAGGCATCCATTATCGTGCAACGCAATAAAGACACGTCAAGTACCGAATATATGCCACAAGAGTGATATTTTGAAAGAACTTGACATTCTTCCAAAATTGTTGAAAAGACGAGGAGAATACTGTTCAGGAAGTTCTGCCAACAGGCTGACAAGAGGGGTAAAGGAATTTTGCAAAAACACACTTGAAATCTCTCAAACACTTCTGGGAAAATGCGTTACATGATCCAATGAAACCAAGGTTGAACTTTTTGGCAGTAATTCGAAAAGGTATTTTTGGCAGAGAGGTTTGGAACACTTCTCTCCAGCAAAAAAATGGCATGATGGCGACTATCTATCAATCTCTCTGTGATATGAATAATTAAGAGGTCTTTCCAACACTAGCTCTGTGTGGTGGGTTTCACTTTTGCGATGATTTTCCACTTCCTGAAGGATGATGTCATGTGTCGCATCATCTCTTCGAGCTCACTTCTCAGAGTATATCAACAAGAACAAAGCCTTTGGATTTTGTATGATCTCAGAGTCTTTGTCATGGCCCGCTGACTGTGGGCCACTGCCTTAGAGATCAGGGTGAGATTAACGTAGAAGAAAAAGAGGGGGAAGGATCCGGCTGTGAGTAGTCACACCATCGTGGTCACCCTTGGTGCACCTTGGTTGGGTATGTGTTTAATGATGGCCCAATAAACTGAGCAGAGATGAGAAGCAGAGAAATGGGCCCAATATTCACCAGCTGTCGCAGCCCGGCATTGGCCCTTGGTGTGAAGACTGCTTGGTTGCTGAAGACTGTCTTGCCGGTATCTGTGAACGTGTGCATGTTCCTCAGAAGAAACCAGGGAAATGTAGCAAAGTGCAGAAAGTGATCCAGCTGAAAACTAAGAAAATTATTTTTCGTGGAACAGTTCCGCAGCAGCAAAAGTAGTATTCCACTTGGAGCTTCATGCATGTGAATGAGGTTTTTAGCTTCACATGTGTTGACATGCTCTCAGAAATGTGCAGCCATTTGTTGTCCCTTCTACGTTTTATATACAACTATTTCATGCCTTGCGTTGATCAGCACGGTCATACATCTTTGGGGAAAAGATGACTAGAGGGCATGATAACACAACTGCAATGGATTCCTTCAGGGCCTTTTATGGGAGCAAGAGCGCTCCAAAGGGATGCTTCCCCAAGCTGACATCCTTCCTGTCAGACATTTACTGTGACCACATGGCAGGAAACAAGTTACTATCATTTTAAAATGAAACAAAACAAAACTGCTGCTGTTGTTGGTCAAACTATAAGCACAGAGTTCCACTTAATTGACTTTTACTTTTCCCCGTCCGTTTAAAATAAATTTCTTGCCTTGCATAATTATTTGCAATCATGTGTATCTATGTACATTCCAACTTTTGGTTATACGATAGACAAACGGAATGTAATAAATGAGCATTCATTTGATGATCTGTAGAGTTTGTTGTTGTGAATGAAACAGGACAAAAAAAAAGCATAGAAATTGAAAATGTTTTGAAAGAAAGACATTTTTGCCCAAAAAAATTCAATCATCTCATCTCTCTATTGATCATTTAAATGACATTAACGCATGTGTAACTTTAACTTGTCACAGAACATTCTTACAGTAGATTCTTGTTCTACAGTTTGAAACTAGGATGTCTTTATTGTCTAAACAGTTTTTTTTTTTTACCACTCAGCAAAACTGTTTTCTTGAGAAAGTAGCAACATTTTATTTATTCATATGCCAATTTGGAAGATTTGTTCCATTCCTTTAAGTTCCATAGTTACGTATGTTCCGCTACAGTTGGGGTTTTTCATGAAGGGCTCTCTGTTGTAAAGAGCAGTGGAAATAGTTCTTCGTTACTGCCAAGGAGACTTAAGAAGGACTTTGGGTGTATTATTTTCTTAAGAGAATGATAATGAAAATC
Source organism: Syngnathus floridae (assembly GCF_059516105.1). Lineage (NCBI taxonomy): Eukaryota > Metazoa > Chordata > Actinopteri > Syngnathiformes > Syngnathidae > Syngnathus > Syngnathus floridae. Next base: position 9,667,520 of record NC_142422.1, read on the forward strand.
CCCCGGACACCTGATCGGATGCTTGTTGTGCGATACAGTGCACTGATGTTTAACAGTGAGTTGTCTTACCTTGTTTGTTGTCAACGGTTTCCTGACACTGCCAGGCGTTGACTTTATTGGTGGCAAGTGGTATTCAGAGCAGCTGGAGCCAGTGTGACAGTCACCAACCACAAACTCCAGGAATGTCTCGACAGGTCACCCCTCACAGCTGACACTCTTGGGTGACTGCACCTCATGCGTGCATTCTCACTCTTTCATTCTGTCTCTCTCTGTCTCTCTGTCTCTCTTTCTCTCTCTCTCTCTCTCTCTCTCTTTCTCATCTCAAAATAAATCTCTCTGGCCGTCAGTCAAAATTCATTAAAGCAAATTGAATAGCAAAACTGAGAGCGACTTTAATTTGTTTGACAAATGAACTGCCGAGACTGTCCCAAATAGCATTGCTGGACGCATCCTCCTTTTCACCTGGCTTCACATGATGAGGAGTCACCTCTAAGTCAGTAAGCATCGCTTCCATAGTGGCGAATAAGCCACACATATGACAAGGATCGTCATCACAAAGAGATATAATCCTGGCAAAAATTACTTTTGAAATCAGATGCTCCTCAAATAAGTAACTATTTCACAAGAAATAGAAAAAATGTTGAGATCTTATGAAAACACTGGAAGTGGTGCATCATGCCCTCTAAGCAGATCACTTAATCTCTTTTGAGTCTGGATACCAAAGAAGGATGAGGTGTGTTAACTCAGAATACCTTTCACAGTGATTCTGTCCAGCTCTGACAGAAGATGCGGTTAGGTAGTTAAAAACTGCCTTAAATGGCAGGTCTGACTCCACGAGCTACACACTGCTCAGTTACATAAAAGGTATGAATAAAATCTTTGGACATAATAAATGGCTGTTAAACTAAACAGAGCCTCCTACACGTTCATGTTTCTGTTGACTGTGAGGTCCCTGAGGGGTGTGGCTGCTCTCCCTCGGAGCACAGGTCAAAAGGCAAACCCTGGAAAAAAAACAATTACTACTCCCATTTGTTTGTCTTATCTCAAAGCTCCAATCACTGCTAATTTGGTCTTTCCTGTAACATTGGAACTACCCTTTACTATTACATCAGGATAATATAAAACTGTCTGGCTATGTTTGTCCTCTTGCCACCTTCCAACTTGTCATATATCTTAGATGTGTGTATCGAGTGTGTGGAATTAACCTTGTGTATATTGACGTTGCTATGGCTGATGCAAAACCTTGATGTGTCGCAGAACCATGAAGGCTTACATCGGTGGAATGCCTTTGTACAGTATTTTGTCTTTGACTTTTGTAATCTTTCCATGAATTTAGATTTGAAGTTGGTAGATGAATTCTTGTAAACATAGGCGTACATTTCAGCTATGCAATTGCTTGAGCTGTATTTTGTTTTTATTAAAGTCAATGTTTTGTCATTAAAACATTGTCAGGATAATGCAAATTGGTATATAATGGCTATGTATGAAAAAAACAAAAAATAAAACTGAGTTTGGCTATAATTTTTGAAATGGTAGGGTTGAAGTTAGTCTCTTTAGAGGTATGTGAAAAATCTGGAGGAGCCAATGTAAATTCTGGATGAAACCTTCAGTGTTTCCCACTGGACCAGAATGTATTTGCAGTGGTCTGTATCTGGCGGCTCAGCTGGCTTGAGTGTGTTGTGGGTAGATTTACTCATAAATAAGTGGGCCGAACTACTCATATTCCACAAGCGCAATATTAATCAGAATGCTGTGCTTGGACTTGCAGGGGCCCACACAACATATTATTGCAAAGACAATATTTTGGATTGACATCTGCTTTAACGGGTAAGGACATTTTTTGTAATAGGGATTCTGAAGACATGGTTTGGCTAAGTTGTGTGGTCAATAAAACAAGCCCAAATTTTACAATCACTACAATAACTTTGACTAAACTGAGTCAAGCTCATTATTTCAGCATTCATACTTTTTAACAAACAAAATGTGCTTTACCAGCAGACTTTCACATTTAATTGAAGGTAGTATTCACATGCAAGATAGGTGAACACAAAATGTTTGAGGGACCTGCAGTGACCTGCATGCTAGCGTCTTATATCCTTGGGTGAGCCAAGTTTCCGTGACAATCAAAATATAGCAGTCAGAAACATAGCAAGGTTGTGGCAGGTGTAGAGAATGTTTGCAGAAAGTTGTCAGTGATCAGCTATCAGTGATAGAGCCTACAAGATCATCATTCCCCCATCTCGTTTTACCATTGCTCCCTTCTCTAAATAAACTAGAGCCAAGCATAAAATCAACTACTGTCCATACTATCATTGTTACATGACAAGATGTCTTTTATATTTGCTTCTACTGATATTGCATTTCTCATGATATGAGCATCACATGGGCTAGAGTTTCTGTACCATAATCCTGTACCCTGGCTACAAACTAATCTGACAAACAAACAAACCCTTCCATTAAGTAAAATGTGCGTGTTACAAAACCTGCATCCCCAGGGATGTGATTGTTGTGGTAAACAGCAATTACAGAATTTAATTAGATTTTATGTGTGCAAGACCCTACAAAATTGTAAAGTGTAATAGCCCTTTCCTAAATGCTCCTTTGGACCAAAACAATATTTAAGTTACCTGGGAACATCACCTGCTTCAAATAAATAGAATATTTGCGTCACCTGTTTTAAGATTATTTTGTCTTTGAATAAATTGTGTGTACGCATTTTTCAGTTATGTGGCATTAACTATTACTTCAATATACAATATCTTTTTTTCCATTCAGTTTTATCTTTACCCACCATCTAATTTCTGAATGGGTATCAATTGTCGTCATGTCCTGGACAGTGTATAGTAGGAGGGATGGAGTCAAGGCGCTAACGTTTCATTTTCCATTCAGCTGTTGAGTTTATACAGACGTACAAGTCCTGCCAGCTCCATGCAGGCTCTTCCGTGAAGGCTCCTTTTTGTCACCACTTGGCAAAGTCAGTGTTTCCAGTGAGCGAACAGCCCTGACTAGATCTCTGTCCACCTACCACCATTCTTTAGAATTAAAATAATGACAAAAACATGGCTCTATAAAATGTGCTGGCATAAAACAATTATCGTGAAAATTGTGTGATATTGCAGAACCTTAAATAGCATTTTGAATTGGACTCTAAGAGGTATGTGGTTATATTTAGATTGAGATGAAAATGACAGCATCTTTCCACTGATGCATCTGGTTCAACTCTAACTCTCATGCCCATTTGTATGGCATGAGTTAGGCTTTTTTTTTTCTAGACGCGATTCAGATGTTTAAAATTTGAATGGGGCCATCTTTTATTTGAAAATTATTGTATTAACCCCTCCCAAAATCTGACCTGTCACTTTATATGAGGAAAATCACTTCATGTACTGTGGAGGATTTTACACCAGTATTTTGTGTGAGCCTAGTGGAAGAAATGCCCAAAACTTTCAATTCACAATCTGCCAGACTGTGGGTTATGGGATTCCATCCAATGGCTTAACTATTTTATTACTGACTACAACAGTAGCGTCTGTCTTGGATGAAAACACAAACTGGGTGATTGGTGTACAGTACTCTAAGCCACCGCATTGGGCCAGAGATTTCACTGGGTGAGTGACCTCAGGCAGGAGGAATGTTTTGTCTGGCTGGCCATTTTAACGCTACCATTCTTATGAAGACATCAAAGAGTCAAATTGCTTATTAGACACTTTGGTACAGTTTAGTCAAGCCACCCCCTCAGAAAAAGAAGAAATCAGCAAAGACAGATAAAGAAGAACTGTAGAGATCAAGTGACTTTTGCAAAAATGTTAAACTGTATACATCTACATTTAGAGTATTGACTTGAACTTTGGTATTTAATAATGTCATGAATACTTCAAACACACCTAGAGGCAGGAAGGAACTTTCATTTTATTGGAATTTTCTGATGCTGGGGGCATACAGATTAGAGATTCAAACGCCATTGAAATTGAGTTCAGCAACAAAAGTTGGCAACAAAATATTTCAAAATAAAAGCCAGTGTGTTCCAATATTTTTTAATTTAACAAACCACCACACCCAAGGAAAACCAACCAAATACAGAAGAGGTGACTGCCATGGTGTCAATTTTGACACAAAAGGGAGAGTATCATAACATTAAGTGGCAGTACTATGCTTCACCACTATGTAACTAATGGTGTAGTCATCTTTTTATTTCTGCCACACAATTCAATAAATATGTATTAATGTGCAGTAAAGTCCCCAGTATCTAGCAATAATTTTCATTTATCCCAGTTTAGTATGATCTGCATGACATCATATTTTAAGTTAAAATGGTGAACTTTTTAAAAATAGAATTTGGAACATAATTAGGTACAATGCTATGAGGATTATGATTTGTTTAAACTGACACTGTCAAAGAGCTATTAAGAGTAACTGTTCTGCATCATAATAAAATGTGTTTATAGCAATTATGGCTTTTTGATAGCTACATAATAAGGAAAAATATATTAGGATAAATTCAGCATTGCTGACCCCTCTGGCTGTGAGGTTCTCAATCAAAACCATACATGTATTAGATTTCATTACATAGTGACATTATACATTTACCTAATTCTGTAGTTTGGTTGAATGAGGTTCATTCTTAAAATGGCCCGAGGCGTTTGGGTGTATTCTTTACGTACGTACTTCCTGGTGGTGCTAAAACTGTTAAACAAATGAACATATGGTTCATAGATAGACACTTCCTGGAACTCCTTCCAATAATTTTTTTTACATGAGCGAAAGTTTGGCGGAGGATGTGTGGGAGGGGTTAGGGGAGGAGCTGTTTCATGTCTGTAACCATACATTGTGACGGTGAATGGGTGTGTGTTGAAGTACCAAAACAAAGATTTCCAGTCAGAAGACCTGCAGTATTCTTGCTACTGTACAATGAAGTGGATATTTGTCCAAAAGAGGTAGAAAAGCATCAAGACAAGTCTTTAGTTTTCGTAAGTTCCTAAGCCAAACAGTTCAGGTGGTAATGCTCATAAAGCTACGTCATCAATAAATAGAGTTTATTCATCACTAAAGAGAAGAGCTACTATGGACAATTCAAGATCAATCCAACAAGAGATCACTTATCTGAAAGGTATTTTCCATATTTTAGACTTGCACCGTATACAGCAAAAGTTGTCCCTATTGTGATGATGCAAAGGAAGGATATCTGAGGGAGGCATTGTTTGAGAAGCGGAAGGGAAAATAATTCCCAGTAAAAGACCTTTCCAACTCATTTGTCACTTTAACGCACATTTGTTTTTTTTTTGCAAAAATTTAACCTTTAGTTGTATTTGATGACCCTGTGGTACCTTTGTACAGTTAACATATACATACAGAGTATGTAATATGTATGTATTGTATATAGGTCGTATTAATTCAAGCACTCAGTCCACAAATTTGCCATGCAAAGTTTCCATGCAAACCTGCATCACTGACATTTCTCTTCTCGTCTGCTTGAATGTGACAGAAACTGCAATGTCTTTTGACTACTTCACCCAAAACTGATAGGAGTGTTAAACAATGAAAGAAACATGAGCCTAGAGAGAGATAACCAATAACCTTTTTTTTTTAATTTGCATTATTTTGTGGTCAGCCCCCAGGTTACTATTTTTTCAAATGCCAGGTTTTCAGGCTTTTCTTTCAGAACTGTCTGAATTGTGGGCTCTTTTATTGTGATTATGTGACATCTTAAACTGAAGAATCTTACGTCCCTGTACCTATAACATATGTGTTCTGTATGTGTTTATTTGTGAAATGTAATCGATAATGCCGTGTTCCATAACATGTTTTTAATTATAACAACTTTTGGCATTGTTAGGCATTGTTAGTCAATTTTATTAGTATGAAGACCTACAGGCAGTCAAACAAGAGATAAAGATAACATGTTTTTAATTATAACAGCTTTTGGCATTGTTAGGCATTTTTATTCAATTTTATTGGTATGAAGTGCTACCTAAAACAGGGAGTCAAACAAAAGATAAAGTTTTATTGCTTCGCATCACACTCAGTCTATGAGACTGTACTACAAAGTTAGAAGCTTTTTGAAATGTGCAGTACATTGTCTATAAACATAGTAGCTGTACATGTCTAAGAAGATTACCATAATTGACAGACTCTAAGCTGCTACTTTTTGCACAAGCTTTGAACCCTGCATCTTGTAGTCTGGTGCGTTTTCTATATGAATAAAACAGGATTTTCCACACATTTTAGCTGGTACCTCTCATATTCAGGTGGGGTTTATCGTCCAGAAATGATGGTATGTTTAGTAGAAACCATACTCATCTTTTTAAATCTAGAGGTGATGATATCTGATCAGTAATTTGGATTTAAGGCTCCAATTTTAATCCTCTATCCAGCAAAAAAAAGAAACAAATACAAAAAAAAAAACAATGATCCACACTGCTCATAATCAATTAACCTGGACCATCCTAAGTTGGATCAGTGGTAAATTTGTCACCCGTAAACTACATATACTTTAGGTATGTCTGCATTTAATCAATTAATACTCATACATAGTAGATGAACATGGATCCCTAGCGAGACCTGGATAAATAAAATTAAAAATTAAAATAGTAATTGAAACTCACACTCAACATTTGTCACTGCTTCATTTTCTCTGTTTCTGTCCCACTGCTAAAAAAAAATCAGTCAGTGACCTGTTTGACCATTTTGTAGTTTGCAAAGAGCACTTACGTAGACTGTTTCCTTCTGTCGTACATTAACCTTGCTCTAGTTCCTGGTCAGGAAAGCTTTTTCCAACTCCAGTGGGATGCTGCAAGGTTGACAACCAACAATAGTGTCCTAATGTGATGCGCAGATGTAATGATGGCCTTCCTCTGATAGTTTCCCTGATTTCCGAGGAATGTCCTCTATATCCTTTGACCCATTATTGCATGAAGGTGGCGGTTTAAACCTGGTAGTGTCTTACTGCTGTTATGCTACGAACATCTGCAGTGATGTACCTCTTGCTGACTGACTTTTTACCAGTTTGCTGATTAGAGAGAAGTGTGTTTGCATTCAGGGTAGTGTCAGTGCTTGTGTTGCACAATGTCACATTTTGCAGTGATGTGGTGATACCGATTGTGTGAGGCAAATGTCAGGAGGGCATCTCCACAACAATGTCTAATTTTTAGGAAATACGTTGGTGTGAGTATTTTTCAGTGTGTGAATGTCCAGCATCTTAACATAGTTTTACATCAAAGTGCCATGACAGCTTGAAGCTAATAGGCTTGATTTAACTTGAATCGAGTTATTAGGATGAAGCGCTGCATTATATATCAGATAGGTGTACCTATCTGTACTTCCCCCACATGCTGGTCTGTAACTATCAAAGGACTAGCGCTAACAACAAAACGGCAGTTCCGGTGATGTAACATCATCTCATCATGGTCTGCAAATTATAAATCGATTATTATTGTGCCGTGTCCAATCGATGGAGTGAACAAATTACAACTCGTTCGTTTGTAGCCTATGGATGTGGGTATTTTATGACTTCAGGAAGAAAGGTGAGTTATGCCCCTAGGCTGATCACCAACTGTAGAGTGACAAACAACCAATCGCTCCTTTACTGTCACAATTAATACGTCAGTAAATTCTAAACGCATCAGAGAGTAAAAGCTGATTCTGTCCACTTGGGGGCAGCAAACCTTATTTGCTAAATAAATGGTAAATGTCGAAGCACTACTACAATATCTCGGAATAGCTCATTTCCATGGTGTGTCATGTGACATAACAACAAGGAGACGCAGGGTATTGTTAATAGGTGCCAATTAGAGATGAGAAGACTTTTTTTTCCCCCCAGTGACTTGTTGCAACCTCACTAGTTGTGAGGGAAGAAAGAAAATGCACTAAAATGGCAATTTTTTTTCGTGCAGCAGAGGCTGACATAAATTGAGGGATTCATGTTGGACTTTTGAATGACTACTTAAGAAGCATATGTCGGGTTACTGTGATATCTGTGTGCTGGGTTAATGTGTGTGGTGCTTTGCTGCAATTTAAGGAGATGTATTAATCATTAACCTCCTGTATCCAGCTAAACACCTTCCCTCACAGTTTAGCTTTTACATCGCCATGTCAAATATCTCAACTGCAACATGTGTCTGTATTCAGGAAGTAATTGTCTAGGAATTTTGCACATTTACCTGAGACAGGTGCTCCATTTTTCACGGTATTAGCTGCATTATGTTTACGTATACGATCCCATGTACTAAATAAATTATACAATGTAACATTTTCTGCCTTCTCAAGTCGGATTAAATTAAATGCAACATCTCTTGCCGCCTCGTCTGCATTTAGTGTACTTTTTATCTGCATATTAGTCAACTATACTTTTTTGTACACACAGAAACGACCATACATTTCAAAGATTTGTATACAAAGTAGAGTGAAAACATAAAGGAAAATGCTGTCATGACATTTATAAACATCTTGAGATATTTTATTTAATGTTTTATCCCATAATACTGTAGACCCTGCTTTTCAAACACTTTACACAGCTTTACACACAAGTAAAGGCATTATAATGGAGGGCGGCTCTGACCTGTGTGGGAGGGTGTGTGAGAGACTCCCATTCTGTTCAGCGAAGCATGACTTGTTTGAAAGAGAGAAGGAAAGATCATCGAGAGAGAAAGTCAAAGTTCTCTGAACAAATCTATTAACTGTGAGGGAGAGTTCTTGAGATTTGGGATTTCATGCATTTCCAAAATATTTCGGATTTTTCGTTTCCCATGGCGTCCTTCGCTTCGAGCAAAGGTAAGACACGCTGTTGTAAGTATATGAACAGAGGTGCAGCTTCAAACAAAGACAGGTGACAAAGCCAAGAGGAAAATGGATACAGGTGGAAAGCATACTGGGAATTTCTGAACTACAGGAGGGATTCCACACTGCGTGTATCTCTGAGTGCTTGCTCAGTCTTTGTTACTTTGCATGATGTTGGAAGATCAATGATCAAAACTTTTAATTGAACTGATATTTTAAATCTGACATTTTGAATGAATTGCTTCACTTCAGATCATTAATTATCTCATTTAGAAAACAGAAACTAGTCACAACATAAGTTTTGCGTCCGATTGTGTTTTATTTTTCTACTAGATCCACTATGCTGTATTTTTTATTTTTATTCTTGTAAACACCAATCAACAAAATTGGATATATTTGTATTATTACTAGGTTCAGTTCAATTTTCATGTTTTATACATGCATTTCAACACAAGCAAACAATTCAGTGTCAATTCATTTCTGCAGGTGAGGGAGAGTGAAGGAATGCACAGCTGTGTCACACTCCTGTGACACTTTTGCACTTGCAGTACCTTGCCCTTGGGCAGTGCTAGGGAAGCAGAATAGCATCCCTCCAACAATCACAGTCCCAATTTGTGAATCACATTTTACTACGGGTTCTAAATGTATGACTGTGTGTACTTTATATTTCGGTAGTGTTGAGTCTATTTTTGTGATTTTTCTCATGGCACTCTTTGAGGCCCACTCAGTGGAGCTGTGGAGTACTCGCTAGGTGCTATTTTTCACTGTCATTGAGCTATTTTTTCTGTCACTCTTTGGAATAAGAGGCTAAAATTCTCACTGATCCGTCATCGAGCCACAGAATGATTTAATGATCTCCCACAGAGGGAGAAGAACTAGTCTGCAGTTTGCGGTTGTTTGAGGTTGTTTGTCTGTTTGCAGGTCAGAAAGTTGATATGTACACGTTCAATGTGACAAGTAGATGCTGTTTGTAGGACAGAGACTCTTGATTTTACACTGATCTGCACTCACGTCCATTTTTTAGTATTTTGCTGTTTCGAAAAGATCAAACCTCTCATAGACATATACGTGCCTGCCCATCCATCATCTGCCCATCCATCATCTGTGAAATTAAACAGAAAAGTGTATTATTTTCCCTATTTATCACATCAATCGATAAGTAGAATTCAGAGGCTTTGTGATGAAGTCAAGCCTCCATGAATGAAATGTCCATCTGGTCACTCCGATTCTGGTTTATGAGAACAAGAAGTTGCTCTTGTTTTGTTTCATATGGTCTTGCACTTCTCTGTCACTTGTGTATTTGGCAATGTACAGGTGGACATGTTGAGCTGTGGCCCTTTTGCATGAGATGAACCCCCCCATTCCAAACTGACTGATTTTTTCAGGTTAAAAAGAATGATAAATGCACTGTAATCTTTTTTGTTTTAGTTTTTTTTTATCACAAATTGTCAGTCAGTCATAAAACACATAGCTATGTGTGAGCTGGAACCTAACACAGGTGACTTTTGGCAAGAGGTGGCATATATACAGGAAACAGACAAACAACCAGTCACTCATATGTCATACCCATGGCCAACCTACATCGTTCTAGATTCTTTCCTTTCCCTAACATGGAGTTTATTGTAATTTGAGAGAACAACTGGAGTATCTCGAGGAACCCACATAAGCATGGTGCACAAGATAACATTGTAATACTACTTTGCCAACATAGTCATGTTTATCCTGTGTACATTTGTGAACAGAATCTTGAGCCTGTTCACTGATTGACTGCTGTTCATTATCTTGCAAAATGTTTGCATTGTTTTTACCATCTTACATTTTCTATATAGGGTTATATAGCTGTTTACTTATTTCCAATATCCAATACCCATGCGTTTGCAGGAGGTGTGACTTTTTCAGTCTGCACTCAAGTGACTGTTAATTTAATAGGTTTAGCACAGTAAAGGTAAAATAACCAAACAGTTTTCCTGTTCGGTCTTGTCGGTTATGTAGGGCCGCTATTGAATTCCACCCCCTACTGGAGTCATATGGCAGTCACATCGAAGCCTGGGACTGTTGCCATTATGGATAATACCAAATAATATTTTGCTTTATAGTACTCCATTACTTCCTTTTTCCACTGTTAGTGTACACACTGAAAGTCCAGATCTGGTCATGTTGACTTTGGTCCACGGCCCACCCAATATCTTTCTAAAGCTTTCCACCTAATCTCTTGGCCTTTACTCCCCAGTTGAGATCTTACACACCTGAAAGTAGACATAGTAAAATGTTCTCTTGAGTAATAAGCTTTAAATTAGCTGGTAAAATCCAGAAGAAAATAACATTTCTGTTCAGTCAACAGACAGAGTCACTGCTTATCCAATCAAAAAATAAACAGTGTTCTCTAAATGTTATGTAGGCTTTAAACTGACTTCCTGATTTCCTCACAGTGCTTCTGGGATCTCTAACAGCTAGACTCTTTTCCACAAAATCATCAATCAAAAGCCATCAAATCTCACCATGACCCTACCAGCTTTTCAAATTTTTCATCAGGTTAGCAGGTCTTATTTTAGTTTGAGTGTGAAATTTCCCAGGTCAGCAATGTCATGATGTGATGGGTCAGCAGTGTGTTGGTTACAGGACAGAAATTCATACACATAGGAAACAGCACTATCACTAATATGTGGAATGTCCGATATGTTAGTAAAGCAACGTGGGTGGCAAGTGCCAGCAATGAGGTGGCACGCCCTTGCACAGAGCGGGTGGAGATCTGAATTTTTAAGATTTTCTCTTATCCCCGTTACCGAAGAAGCAGTCCACCCATTTGTGCCTTTTGTTTGTAGATGTTTAAAAAAAAAAAAAAAAAAAGGTATGTTTACCAGAATGCATTTATTTGTTTGAAATTTTTCTTGAATGAATTGCAGCTCATATTTTTTCAAAATGTTGTTTTTGTGAACATTTTATCATCAACACTTTAAATGATTATACCTGGAGAACCCAACACCACTAAAACGTGACGTTTTATTATTGTCCAGTAGATGGTGATATTACCCAGTTAAGGAGAGCTGCTCCAGTTGGCCGATTCATCCATCTATACTAACTTTTAATCATTCCCCTAGACAAGTTTGACATTTTCTCTTCTCTTAAATGATGACTTAGGTGTTTGTAATATAAACAGCCACCCATAATTTGTTTGAATTTCATTTTGGTCTGTGCAGTGAGAATGTAATATAGTTTTCCAAATCTAACTTTAGATACTAAGTAATATACAGTGGATTTAAAATATCCATGCTTCAATTAGTCCACATGTTTTTATCAACACACTTTGAATATATGTTGAGATATACATATTGGACAATACTATGTATTTATTGTTCGCACTTACAAATGACTCAAATACATTCTCTGTGTTTCTCTTTCAGGTGAGTGTCCACTCTTCAGTTGATTCTTTGTGACAAGATGTAGTTGTCAACGTCTGAAGCTGTCAAGACTAATAAGTATTCTGACAACATTTAAACATACACACAGACACGCATGCACACACACACCCTGCAATCATTGTTACATCAGATATTAGAGATTAAAGATAAATGTGCACATGTGTTTTGCTAAATTTTGATATCATGCTTCCCAAGGGTTGGTTCAAAAACCTCCCACCTGATCAATGTGTTCTTTTGAAATTCATCTGTAATATTTTACATGGAGCAGGTTATAATTTGGTTGGGGAAAGGTGCATTTTTCTGGGCTTTACTCAAATCAGCCACAACAAGAATAAGAGTAACTGTACATATACTTTTTATATGTTGTAATATGTGCAGTATATTCTGCACAATTCTGTCATACACACATCTCAACTATGCAGGCTCTTCCATTGCCCTAAAAGTATTACCAGTCTTACGTTGCATGTTTTTTTTTTTTTGCTTTGCCGTTCAAGCCAGAGCTCTTCTATGATACTTCTTTTAACTGTACCCTGAGCATTAGGAAATACTCTTAATTGGATACATCTTATACAATATGATACTTTCCATTAGTTATATTATATATTGTTAGTATCCTGATTATTTTGTCAAGACCGTTGTTTGCAGGACAAAACAATGTTGCAAACTCTTAAGTAGCTCTCTGTTTCCTGAGCAACCTGAGAAGTAGTGTCAATGGTGTCATATTTTTTTTTCCGAGTGTCGCCCCTCACTGCATGAATTAGGATTTTGGCGCATTGTTCAATGTTGTTTCCAAACAGTGAAGGAAGGGAAGCTGCCCATTGTTTGGACTGCTATTATCTTTTTATGGCTGAAGGTTTCAGAGGTGCATGTCACAGTGGAAACAGGATATGGAGTCAACCAGCCGTACTGATAAGAAATGTCCTGGAGTGAGGCCGCTTATGTGTGTGTATGTATGTACGTATCTTATCTATATGGACCATGACATTATAACACAACATTGGATACTCGTGCACAAGAGGGAGCAATAATATCAGAAACACCTGATCATCATGATGCAGTGCATTTCTGCAGAACAGCAAACTACATTCAAAAACATTTTATTCAACGAATATCTCTTTCACTGTGTCATCTTATTTTGATATAGCTCTTTCAAGTGGATGTCATTAGATAGTGTACCTAATGTGTTGAGTGAGATAAGATAGATGCGTAGTAGTAGTAATAGCTCATTGCAGGAAACACCTCATAATCTAATACCGCTTAGTTTATTCAAACTTGAAGCCAATGCATGCAGAGGCAAAGACAGAATAGAATAGAATAGAATAGAATAGAATAGAATAGAATAGAATAGAATAGAATAGAATAGAATAGAAGCAGTGGGTCAAACAGGTCAATGGGTGAGAGATATCCTTGCTAACAATGTTTGCTCTGCTGAGACAGTATGAGGCATAAATATCCATCATGGAGGGGACCGGGCAGCTTTTAGTACTCTCTGCAGCATCTTCCTGTCCGCCATTGGTACAGCTGTCATACCATACTGTAATACAATATGTCATGCAGTGTGTGTGGCCTGGAATGATTGTCAGACAATCATAAAGCACCTTAAATAAACATATTTCACTTATACCAGATTCTATTTATGAGATTTTTGATCCATTAAAGTATGCACTGTTGGTATGTAATGAATCTTCCTATATCTCTAATTAGTGTAGCAGCGAAACGTGAGACTACTGCAAAAACAATTAAAACTTCTGATCCTTATTTTCTACGACTTTACTATTGATATGTCTATGTCGCAGTCGAGACAGTCTGGATTGCAAGTCTTATTGTGTTACATGGGCGTGGCAATGTATGCTAGTGTCTCATTACAGTGGCAAAACAGGATCTGGGATGAGAAATGAAACCCATTTTGATGTCACAATAGTGCTCCTAAGACTGTATCTACTTAATGACGGACAATTTTGCCGTGACGGTTTATTGAAGTTCCTGATGATGGTGAGTCACTGTCTGTAACGTGACTCCAAAGCCACAGAATAATGGGCCTTTTCTTCCCCTCGGCCATGCCACGCACGCACGGATGCACACACACACACACACACACACACACACACACACACACACACACACACGCACGCACACACACACACACACAGACAGAGCAGTAAGTTTTCTGCAAGTCTTTCGTGAAAGTAACAGCCCATGCAGTCATTTTTCTTTCCGCTCGGAGGAAAGCAAGAATGCAATGGATTCATTCTCTCCAGATGTAGGAGTTTTGTGGGAGTGGGCATAATAAATCACTTCTGTACATGTGTGTATGTGTGCGAGTGCAGTGTGTCCAATGGAGGAGGTGCCCACATTGTGATAATGACTAATTTATTACACACCAATCTTCAGGATCCCGATACAAAAATAACATATAGCCTCTCTGGTTGCAATGCAATTCCTCTCATTGTGCCATGCGGTCAGGAAGGCCAATGTGTGGATCCTGTGACAAGTTTTGTTGTGCGATTGTTGGTTACCCGTAGCAACTGGCGCATGGCCACGTTCCCCTCAGACCTTAGCGTCGCCAGCTCATTTGCCTAACCTTTGGGTTGGGTTACCACAGCAACCAAAGGCCACACCCAAACGGTGACTCACCCTGCAAATATGATTTTTGTTCTGTTTTTGTAATATATATATAGTTTACAGTGCTGAACAAATGTTTGAGACCGTCACCTCATTATACGGTTAGGCCACAGCTGCTGTGTTAATTACCAAAATTATTTTGTGTCATATTTCTGTCAACAGAAATAATGTTTTGATTGCTTAACCGTTTTTGAGATTACCATTTGCATATTTCTTGGGGCCATTTCACAATGCAAAAAATTGAAAATAATCCAATCGATTGTCAGAGGCACAGTTGATTGACAGTCTCAACTAGTACATAAATGATACTATTATTATACAACACATGAGACAGGAAATCACGTATTTTAATTAAATATTTTTATGTACTAGTATTTTTGTTTTTATTATACTTTTGATTTTTTATATTTCTGTGCTTGCAGATGGAGAAAAATTGCATTGCCGTTATTATCATTTGACATTGAATTCTAATGTTTGCTCATCATTAGCCGAAGTTTTAAATTTCCATCATTATTATTTCTCCTGTCTTGACTGTTGTGGCTGCCAGTAGATGTATGTGGGACATGGCATTCGGTATCCTGGGCAGCAGGGACAATGTCCAAGCCGACAAGGCCTCAGATTTATGGTGTAGATCTTCCTTTGCTGTTTTGGAACAGACAAGAAAAGATTCCCTTGTTCTTTTCTCAGTAATTCCCTCCCTTGTTACCCTCCACTCTCATTCCTTCTCTCTTTCTCACCCAAATTGTTGATGCCATGTTGGTGCTGGGCATGCAGTTGCTCTCACAGGGGTAAAATGTACAAGTGACAGAATAGCGCTGCTGTAAAACTTTGTTTTATTCGGAGGGGTTTGTAAGCACCATGAACAAAGGAGATCCACTTGGTGACAGATTCTGGCTCAGTCCCAAAAAAGGTAAGTCCCATGTTATCAAAATAATGCGAATCTATAGCCGGACTGACACTAATTGATTATGCATTGTACTCGAGTTGCCACTTGAATGTTTCAGAGTACCAAAGGGTTAAATCAAGCATTTCTTGTGACACAATTTTGAAGCGTCTCCATCCGCCAAAGGTACAGTTAAACACCCCACATAGTAATTCTTGATCGTGCTGGTTGGTTTCACAACTGTTTGCAATTTTTAGCTTCTTTCATTCATAGTGCTTGTTTGTTTGCTTGCACAATATTTCATGCTCTGGCTCTAGCAAACATCTAAAACTTAACTTGTATTCTAGCACGTATTTCACAAAAATTGCTTTTGATTTTTGTTTAATGTTGCTTTGTGCAAAGAGTGCAGAAAAAAATAGTAAAATTGACTTATTATTATTATTCTCAACAGTTGCAGGGGAAATAGTTGAGCATCATTAATTGAGTACATTTTTCATAATCCATGGCGTTAACATGCCAAATCTGCTCCATTATTATCCTTGCTTGGCTGCTTTAGGAAGAGCTAGAAGGATTTAGTGTCTTTGTGGATTCCTCTACTTATTTTGGTGACTGTAGGCTTAAATCTGTGACCTCGCTTATTTCCACTCTGGAAAAGGTAAGGTCAGTGTGAGCAGGTCATACATTAGGGATTTTACATGGATATTTATGCTTGAATTTATTAAACAAGACAAGAAATCTGCATCTTTTTCCCCTCACTACCCATACCAAATGCTCCTTTATGGTGACACCTGCATTTTTTCATTGCTTGAGAGAGAGAGGGAGAGAGAGAGAAAGAGAGGGAGAGAAAGAGAAAGAGACAGACAGACAGACAGACAGACAGACATCAAACTCTGACCGCTCTATTGAACAATTCAATATTGATACATACCATTAATACTGATGTTCCATTACTAAGGTTCACAGTTACTAAGGTCTTTAATTATTGTCTATATTGGCTAAACACTTTGATCAACTGAAGCACATTTCTACGATATGTAGTCCATTGAAATGTATTGTTGCAAGCAAACCTCTAAACATCAACTTTAATATTGAATTTAAAAGAAGGTAAACGTAAGCGTATCTGTATGTGCAAGCCTCCTCATTCAACATTCTCTAAATTTAGAAGATTTCTGGGTTGGAAGTGTTGGAGCTTCATCATGCCTTAGCTCTGTCAGGGGCCACAGCTGTTCCTCTTGTGAGGTCAAACTCCTAAGTATAACCTGTCAGGTGACAAGCTGATCGAATCAAAATAGACCTATCATCTCCCACAAAAAATGCTAACCCTTGCTAACTGTAACATTGATTCTTTATTAATTATTAGTTGTACTGCATTTTATTATCATGGTTTTCTAAATTGCTTTCTGGCCTGACTTGGCACTGACATCAAAATAAATGGCTACACCGGTCGCCAGGTGATATTATTTTGTCACAACAGGTTTATTCTAAGACTTAAGGTCTAAAACATTCATAGATGTGCACCCTTCAGTGTCAATCTTCGTTGTTATTAACATTCATTTGCAGGTTGCTCATGGGTAGCTGCATACATGTTATATTGTAATGGCTAAAGAATTTTACAAGCCTGAATTTCCTGGGCTACTTTGTGAACTCCGATACTCCTCTCTGAGAGCCTCAGTGTCTGGTTATGCAAATGTCTTTGCATGAGATAGCTCTTAGCATGAATTTTATTTTAACTTCTGGAATATTAGCTTTAATAATTTGCATTTTTTGCAGTTGCATTTCTGTTTGGATGTATCAAATACATGCGGCAGGTTTGTATAACTACAACCATGAATTTATTTAAATTATTCAAAGTTAGTCTATCAAAAACGCTGCTCCGAATACACACCCTGCACAAGGTACATGCCAATCCCTTTGTTTATAATCTCTTCCTCCCAGATCATGAAAGAATTATTAACCAAACAATCATGAGGGATGTTTTGAAAGATATTTAACAAGGGTAGGGTACATACCGGCATGGGCCATCCTTTTCCCCCACTGAGAATGAGTAGATCACATGTGTCAAACTCAAGGCGCGGGGCCAGATGTGGCCCGCCATATCATTTTATGTGGCCCGCAAAGACAAAATTTGCATCAAATTGTCTTCAGCTTTAAAACTCATCTTTTTAAAATGTTTGAACAGTTTATTAGTCTGATTTGAAAATGAGTTATTTGTCAGTTTGTTTTGTAGCTTACACCAGTGTTTCTTAACCTGGGTTCGATCGAACCCTAGGGGTTCAGTGAGTCGGTCTCAGGGGTTCGGCAGAGCCTCCACTGCGGAGGAACGAACACACCTGAGTGTCGTGTAAATTCGCGATAACTCATATCTGAACTGGTCTTGCAAAGGCAACAGCAAAAGTCACACTGATTTGCTGGTATGTCATTTGTTGTGAGTTCATGCATTGTGTTGGTTTTATTCTTTGAACAAGGTGACGTTCATGCACAGCTCATTTTGTGCACCAGTAAAAAAACATCTGTCTTGAATTCGATTTTTTTTTTCCCACTAAAGAGGGGTTCAGTGAATGCGCATATGAAACTGATGGGGTTCGGTACCTTCAACAAGGTTAAGAACCACTGGCTTACACTATTATATCATATGAGGAGTTCATAAATGTATTTAGGTTGAGAGTCATAATGGCCCTCCGAAAGAAACTATGACTACATATGACTATGTGGCCGGCGGCAAAAATGACTTTGACACCCCTGGAGTAGATTGTAGTGTTCTATGATAAAGGCTTTTTAAATGTCAGACTCTTTAAAGGTTTTGAGGAATCTTCAATTCAATATGAACAAAAGACCACTGGTGGCCGCTCGGTCTTTGCTACACAAAGTAAAAATGGACAAATATTTGTTGTGCAGTTTCAGATGTAACCAATTTAACACCCACCAGACTGTGTCTGTGCGATATTAATAATTTGGATTAAAATTTGTGAAGTCAATAATCTCTGATGTTGGATTTGAGGCAGAGTTTGCTGACTTGCCGTCTCTGTTGTAGTTCATCCCAAAGGTGATTGATGCAATTGAGGTCAGGGCTTTGTGCCGGTCAGTGAAGTACTTTCACACTCAACTCATCCAACCGTGCCTCGATGGACTGGCTCTGTGCACTGCAATACTTGAACAAAAAGAGCCTTGTTTAAGAGTTGTCTACTCTATTTCTATTTAGGCGATACACCGATCTGACCGGTTGGCCGATATTTTGCATTTCGTGCAAAATCTGTCGACTGTGGAAAAACGTTTGACTGTTGATTTGATCTGTCGACTGTGATGTCATAATTTGCTGATTGATCAATTACATCATACATTGAGTGCATCTGTACAGTAAAACATTACAGTAAACACAATTTTGTTCAACCTTTGTTGTCACCCATGCATAAAGAAGCCTTTAAAGTTAACTATCATTATAATGTTAGAATGTCTAATAGGAAAACTGCCAAAAGTAGTGGGAGTGCTCATGCTCATGGATGAGTAGAAGACCATGCAGTAAATAAACAAGTTGTTTAAATCAATATATTGCTCCATCTTCTTATCAAATCAGTCATTGTTTGTTTTTTAAACTCTATGATCAGCCCCAAAATCCTGATTGTGTAAGGCGTACTTCTATTGTACTTTTGTGTGAGTATAGTTCATTTCTAGTTGTACTCAAACACACCCTGTCTGACAGAAAAGGGGAAAATAAATTATGTTCACAGTGAAAGATTTTTTTGTTCTAAGTGGTCTTCGGGCTGTCTTATAACATCAGTTTATAAACTGCTGCCCCGCTGCTTGCACCCAAAGAGTATATGTGGCTCTGTTGCAAGTAGCTCATTTGACTGTTGCCATGGTAAATATAGTAAAAAAAAGAAGGAAAAAAAAGTTTTCCACTGGTGGTTGGATGTGTAACAGTGTGTGTGGTTTCAAACACCCGGGAAGAATCTTTTCATAGCTGCCCACTAAAATTGCGCAACTGTGTTCACGCAGCTTTCCACTCTCTGTTCTGTTCTGTTTCTGTGTTCATAACTACTGCACATTGATGTGCTCCTATGCAATCCTTGAACAGTTCCCCTTTGCTTTTAATTGGACGTTGGCCATGAGAGGTCCTCTTCCTGACACATAGAGACGAACAGGAGACAGATGCGTAGAGGGTAGAAGTGATCTCGGGATAGAAATCTGATATCATGTCTATGAGTGCTGAAAAGGTTGACTGTAATGCAAAGTTCTTTTTATAGGTATGCAAGAGTTATCAGCTCATTTGAAGTATGACGTTCTAATGTTAGCCAGCAATAAACCTTTGAGGTGCATTGCCATGTTGCGTCATTTTAATGAGCTACGAAAGTGACTTGCAGTTCTTCGTTGAAATTTACGACATGAATAATTTCTGTCTTTGCAATAACGGAAAGTCTAGCATTGAAATATAAGAATAATTTTTTTCTCTTTTAACATGTGTGTGTGTCTGAATTCATTAGTATTTCTTTCACTTATTCCAAGATTGTGAAAGTTAGACCTTCAATGTAGAATGATATCTGATCTGGAAAACTAGATAGCTTGCTCTTGGTAACCTACATGCATGAATAACGTGTGGCTCCAGGCTCAGATGGAGGTATGCCAACTGGTTCTTCCATCTTGTTGAAGTGTATCTGAGTTTAGAAAAGCCCATTCACTGAGCTGGGCGTGTGTCAGCCAGCAACGGTGTTAGTTTAAAAAAAAAGTGTGTGTGCGTGTGTGTGTCTGTGTGGAAATTAGAGGTGTGTACTTTAGTGTGCGAGTGGGCGTTTCTGTAGAAGTCACAGAGCTTCGGAACATGTGCTCAGACACACTTCACTGGTGTGTTGCGCCATTCATTTTACGTTGCGCTTTCTTGCTGTTAATCAGTTCTTTGCGGATAGTTTTCTTCACTTCCTCTTTGCTGCAGTTATATTTACTTAACTGAGAATTTTTTTCCATGCGTCTTTTTTTCCATAAGGAATTGAGAGGGTCGGTAGGAGGAGCCCAACGAAGTGTGCTTCACTCTCTTTCTCTTCCACACACTCATGCTCTCTCTCTCTCTCCCATTCTGACATTGCTATCCCAGCAGAAGGGAGCAAGACTTCATGCTGTGGGGCGACATAATTTGAATTTTGTTTGAATGACATTTGAACGGATTATTCTTTTTCTTCTACAAAACCTACAGGATCAACGAGAGTGAGAAAAGTAAGGGGACATATTAGACTCTTTTTTCTCTTTGATTTATCTTTAATTGAACTGAAGCACGTGTTTTGCCGGAGGATTTTTTTTCCCCCTCACAGTAAGACGTGTGGTCTGTTGAGTCTTATTTTTGTTCCTCTTTAAGATAGTGTTAGATAGATAGCAAAATGGTTGCAGGAATGCTTATGCCCCTGCGGGACCTGAGGGCAATCTACGAGGTTCTCTTTCGAGATGGTGTCATGGTGGCCAAAAAGGACAAGCGACCTCAGACCAAACATCCTGAGGTACAAGGAGTGTCCAACCTACAAGTAATCCGTGTTATGGGATCACTAAAATCCAGAGGCTTTGTGAAGGAAACCTTTGCTTGGAGGCATTTCTACTGGTACCTTACCAATGAGGGTATTGTTTACCTGCGTGACTACCTCCGCCTGCCACTTGAAATTGTTCCTGCCTCCTTGCAGAGGTTTAAGAAATCAGCAGCCACGGCCATGGCTCAACGAGCTGCAAGGGTCCAATCAGTTGAAGGTCCTACATCTTACGTACCCAAACCAGGCCTTAGGGGTGAAGCTGAAAGCCAAGAAGCAGTGGCAGAGCGCCAAAGCTACCGCCATCGGATGATGGGTCCCCAAGAAAAAGAGAGCTACTCTGACAGGACCCCCAGATTCAGGGGCCGTCCACTGTCTGCAGAACCTAAGAGGCCGAAACAAATGGATGACCAATCTGGTTCGTTGTTTACAAAGGGGAACACCTTTCTGGGTGAATCCATGTCAATGGGCCGCTCATATCAGCAGCCTGATGTGAGCAATGAGAAGGCAACATCTCAGCAGAGAGACACATTTGAAGTTCAAAAGGAGAAACAATTGAGTTTGTTCCCTTCTTCAAAAACACCTTGGAAAAGCGATGGGTCAAAGCCTTCTCTGACTGCAGGGTCCTCCAAAACAGCCCCAGTGCTTACTGTGGCTGCTACTGCTGAGGCTACAGATGCTACACCTCCAGAAGGTAGACGTGGGCCCTCTAGTCCTAAGGCAAACACAGAGAAGCTGAAAATTGCGGATGCAAGTGCTGGTAAAATTATGACCAGCAGTTCAACTAGTTCAGCACCTCCTGAAACAGAGATCAAAAAGGCGGTCAACAAGGAGCCTGTTGCACATGTTAAATCGTATGTAACAGACACTGCTGTACCAGCAACTGATAAGGTAAATGCTTTAACCTTGCAGGCTTCTGCCCAGGGACCTAGCACCCTTGTGACAAAAACTGTCACATCCACACATGTCATAACCAAAGTCACCAATAATGATGTCAAAGAAAAAATGAAGATGAATATTGAACCAGAACTTGCCACAACTGAAATAGCAGCTGATAAAATAAAGAAGAGTAAAATGGTTAAATCATCTTCTCAGGGAACATCCAAAATCCTAACCAGGACTGATATTCCTGTTGTGAAATCTGCCAGTAAAGATGCAGTGGGAGAACATCTTAAAGAAGAAATGATCAAACCACAATTAGCTAAATCTACTGGTTCAAAGAACCAAGTTGAATCTAAAATGCTTAATGAAATGGCCAAAACATTTTCAAACAAATCAAATGTTGCCATAATTCAGGCGACAACCAAATCTCAACCACTGATGTCTGTGGATGCAGAAGAACTGACAATTAAAGAAATCCAGAATCCCATTGTCTCTGTGACAACAGTGACTCTCCCACCAAAGGCTCAAAATGAAGAAATTTGTGAAAATACATCAGTGGAGTGCTCACTAACTAAAGTTAGTACAACCAGTGTCACAAGAAAGATGGTTAGTACTGAAAAGGTAAAACCAGACAAAGACAAAACAAAACAGAAGAAAACTGTGGGGGATGCAAGTGAAGGCATCAAGAAAGAAGAGGCATTTGGGCCTGAAGAAACATGTAAAACTCCAGCACAACTCACTGTGTCTTTGGAAAAAGGCACTTCCCCTGAGCTCACTCAAACCATTTTGCCCACTGAACTGGCTATTGAAGACAAACAAGTGATTGTGGGAAGCTCTAAATCTAAGCGAAAGAAAAAGAAGTCTCAAGTAGAGAAAGTAGAGAAGACGAGTGAGGACACACC
This sequence comes from Syngnathus floridae, assembly GCF_059516105.1. Lineage (NCBI taxonomy): Eukaryota > Metazoa > Chordata > Actinopteri > Syngnathiformes > Syngnathidae > Syngnathus > Syngnathus floridae. The sequence goes on from NC_142422.1 coordinate 9,690,501, forward strand.
TGAGACAAAGGTAGAAGATAAAAATGTGAAGGACAAGGCCCATGACAAAGACCAAAGCCCAAGCACACTGCCTGAGGGACCATCTTCTTCACTGACAAATAAGGCTGAACCAAAATTAAATAATACAAGGGAGCAAGTAATTGATGTATCTAAACAAACGGGAGTGACACCAGTGGCTGAAACCTCCAAACAAACAAAGGCTATTTCTGAAAAGTCACCTTTGCCATTTGGCCAAAACACTTCAGTGCCTCCAGTGGCTCATCCAGAAGTTGCACAATCTAAATGTGTTCTGCCAGACATAGACTCAGAGATATGTGGTGAAATTTCTGCTGCTAAATTGAAAGCAGTGACACCGCCATTACAAGAACCTGCCAAGTCTGACAAGAAACATGTTAAATTGTTGAAAACTTTGAATGGCAAACAAAAGGTTGAGAGTTCAGTGGCTTCAACCAAAAAGCTGCAAGCAGAAACATTGCTACCCACTAAAATGACACCTTTGCCTGGGGACACAGACTGCCCAGCTGTGACCTCTGAACTGAAAAAAACTAATGTTTCTCCCAAAACGACTCCTGAAAGAATGTACCGTGAGGAAACCAGTCAGGCAGCAGTTGTGCTCTCTCAGGCCCCTGCAGACAAAGAGGAGGTGGAGCCAGAACTGCTCTTTGCAGAAAAAATCAAGCAGGAGGTTCCAAAAGCAAAAACATCCTCCACTGTTAGGGAAGCACCCAAAGCCAGAGCATTAGCGTCAGCAGAGCCAGTGGTAACAGCAGAGGCAGCTGTAGCTCAGGCACGGGCCAACCCCCTTGTCAAGCAAGAGGAGCCGCCCAGTGTTGCACAACATTCAGCCACTCCGGCAGCAGAGCGCGGCACAGCAAATAAGCTCTCTGTGTCAGAGGCCTTAAAGCAGGAGGAAGAGAAGAAGAGGGACTTGGAGGAGGACACACCCTCTGCCACTACAGCACCCGTAAGTGCCCAGCCTCACGTGGCGGACATCGTTACGTCTGAAAGCCCAGAAACAGACGAGGCCAACATGAAGAGGAAAATTGTAGTGGTTGAAGAGATAGTTGAAGTAAAGCAACTTGTTAGTCCTGAGGTTGCTGGGGCACAAGCAAGTCCACAGCCTGTGCAACCTGAGGGAGAAGAAGAAGAGGAGTTGGACTTGGATGTTTTGGAGGAGATTGCCATTGAGAGGGCACTTTTGTCAGGGGCACCGGGTGTCAGGGTGCATGGAGCTTCAGCTGAGGCAGACTGGGACCACTCACTGGAGGAGCCGGAGGACAAGACATGGCCAAACTTTATAGAAGGTTGGTGTACCAATTACTCTACTTCCTCTATCTTTCTGCAATGCATTGTCTTGCATATTTATTTAAAGTCGATTAAAAGCAACACCGTCTTCCAATGATCTGAGAATAAAGACAAAAAATAAATTTTCAAGATGGATTTAAGCATGGAATATATCAAAGGACAGCCTCTTTCCAGTAAGACCAATTAGCTGTCTCATAGTGTGAAGTATGCATGGAATTTAACCATATGTTATGACAGATAAATTGTCTGATAGGCTCTTAGAACATACTATTAGTGGTATTTTTTAGTCACTGTCAGTTATCGCTGAAGAATGTTTCACTTCTATACATAAAGCTAAAAGACAATAGATCAACAATCTTTCCAAAGAATCCCGGAGTTTCCCTATGTACACATGCAATTGATTGATCAAAAAACATCAATACAGTTGAGGTGGGGGATTGTGGTTCTGCAGGATAACAAACTCATCTGCAAATTGGTAAGGTTCAAGGAATTCTATCTGTGGTCACTCTTCACATGTTTGCCAAATGAGATTTTGCAGACCTTAGGTCACTCCAGCAAGGTGGGGCTGTTTGCTGAGATTTGGCCTCGCCTGGTCCCTGCAGAAATACTTGTGAGCCATAGCTAGATTGAAATGAAGGAGGTGTGGCACTTTTGGGAGTATTTCATATTTTTTCTCTAGCAGTAATAATCCTTCACTGTTACGATATGTTCTCCACTCTAACGTGTACTGTGGCTGTGTTTTGGTTCTCCTGTCAGCCTGATATGTATGAAAGAAAAGTTTGATGACATTCCATTACGCAATAGCATGTGTAAAATTTGGTAGGTATGCATGCAATGTGATAAGAGTTCTGTAAGTTTGCCTCCTTTTTTTAGTTACCCATCTGGGTTTATGCATAACATCTGGATGAAACTTGAGTATTGACATTGAATTCTGTCCTTGTGATTCCGATTATATGGAAATAAGAAGTGAAAGGCATGCAATAGGCCAGCTCACGTGACAAGGGTGTAAGAAGTGCTTTTCACATGGGCGTTGTCTCGTGTGGGTGTGAGTAATAGGCAAAGAGTGAGGGAAAAGCTCGCTCATGGCCTCACTTGTATTTGTTTGGTTCAACACATGACACAAGATCTGGAACTAATTAGCATACATGTTTCAATGTGTGTTCAAAATGTAACAAAATGTATCAAGACATGCAATTAACTGTAAACTGAATGACTCCCACTGATCCAACATAGTGCAGACTCATCATATTGAATGTATTTGAATTATTTATCTTTTGTGGTTTTATCAGTTATGAGTTTTTCTTGTGAAGGGGTTAGATAAGGCTCCCAAGTTTCAATCAAGTCTCTCTGTCAGTGCTTGGTGTCCCACTGCTGACATCTACTGTTCATTCACAACCACTGTTGTTTTAGTCTGCTAATTTCAACAAGTTTAGACAGGTGGTGCTCGGGTGTGTGTCCTTCTGATTTGACCTTAGCTGAGTGTTATGCACAGGTTGTCATTGAAGGTATTTTTAGCAAGGTACTGTTATTATTTGTGGTTGGTTTGTTACATGGCTGCAAATATCTATACTACTGGATGCATGTGTACATTCCTGCAGTTTGTTTACTTTTATTTATCTCAAATTACTTTTACGTTATAAGCCATTAAGGTATTGTCAAGAGTGAGAGTGTGTTTGATGTTCCGTTTGTAGCTTTGTAGAGAACATGATTTGAATGGCGACTGCTGTTCTAAGACTGCACATTCCTCACTTGAGTCTTGTAGACTTGCTTTGAGAAAGTGTTTCAACTTTGCCCACGCATGGCACAAGTGACAATTGGACTTGAACACAACACGGACGTGCCCACTGAGGCCCTCCTTGTTCTCAACTGAACTGAAGCCCAATGGATACTTGTGTAATCACTTAAATGAACAATTACACTATGGTGCAGCTCAGTGCCTTTTATTTGTACTATTGCATCATACTGGTTCAAAAACAAAACTATTCACAAATTTAAGGGTTTGAATTAAAAAACAGAAACAGTTGACCACTGACAGTCTGATTTTACAGAATGTTTAAATCAGAGATGCAACTAAATGTTTTTGCAATGTATTCTGACGCTGCCCAAGGTTTTCAAATTTTCATCAGGTTTTCATACTAGTACTACCTCTACTACTACTACTATTAATGATAATGATAATAATAATAATGACAATTTATAATATAATATATATGCATAAATACCATATCAATATGATTTATTTACTAATATATATATGAATTAAGGGTTAGGGTTACAACAAATGGTAAAATATGTATTGCACAAGATTGAAGAGGTCAAAATTATAAGTGAAATGAAAATATTTCAAACATTTGATTTGCTAGACAAACATTTAAATACATTATTTAAATCAGGGTTAAAAATACATTAAGGTGCACACAAAGCCATTAAGAAAATATTTTGAAAGTGCATTTATGTTGAACTTTACAGTTTTAGATAAAAATATTAATTTTGGAAAAAATATTTGAAACAATCGCATAATAATAATAATATTTCAATAATAGTAATAATAATTATTATTATTATTATTATTATACACAGGCAATTTCACAGATGCATTTTTGTTTTTTTCAATCAATATGTATTGTGTGTTTATATAGATAAAGTGTGCACTATAATGAAAACTCAAGTTACCATTTGAGTCCCATGGCAGATAAAGATCATAGAGTGCTTCTCTGCTTCCCATTTACTGCCTGAGCAGGGCAAGACAGTCATGTTACAATTATTGAACTTTTGGGGCTGCCATAACTTATTTGATAAGGCTTGGGTTTTGGAGCCAAAAAGTTATTATTTGAGTCCTGCTGCAGACAAAAATGCTTAGATGCAAGGCAAGACAGCAATTATTATACAGCAAAAGAGAGGTTAAGTCTGTATCAACTATACAGATGAAAAAGATCAATAGCATCTGGAAATAATTGTGGGTTCAGTCAAAATGCTTATGACTTTAGTCATGTCCCAGAATAACGTCAGAAGCTTAGTGAGGCTACTTCAGTTGTGTTCACATTGAAATAATACCTTTCTTTTACGTAAAGATTACATGTGTTCGTTATTTTGTTGGATGAAATTATCCTTAGTACACTTATCTCTTTACCCTTTGCCAATGAGTGTCAATGAAAACATAGTTCCACATGAACACGTGCTGAAAATACATTTATGGTATGTGTATGAGGCCTCTGTAGAAAGGCAACTAGGGAGGTCCGTGACATGCCTCCTACAGTTCCTTGGAAAGCCCCCACATGGTTTCTACATATAGGTGGACTCTATATGCATTCACATATAAAGCATTGTACATTTCAGGTCTGTTCCCAAGACACAGTATTAAATTACTTTTAACATTGCAGAGCAAGGGGAAGTGTTGACAATTCCCTAATTCATCATGTCTTGTAAAACAAAAACACTATATTTAGATATTGTTTGTGCATTGCTGTATTCCCAGAAGGAATATGGGATTAACACCAGAGGCCATGAGTAAACTGAACAATTTTGCCGTGAGAAGCATGAGTGGCAGAGTTTAAATTGGAATTGGTATTCTGTGGCATTCATTTGTGAACTAAAAGGACAATATACTTGGAAACACAAAATTTGCTACATTGATGGTTACATTTGTTTTTCGGTCCCATATTGGCACTGGATTTGTTCACAAATACACATAAGGCACACTGTGTCTGACGTAAATAGAGCAAACCTCATCCATTATATTTTAATTGGATTAATGTATTTTATCATCATTGGTATTTTGAGATGGGGCGGCCATCTGATTGTTTTCGCATCTCCAGGGGCAAATTTGCCAAATGTCCTGCCAGAGTGCTTCCATCACTTTCTAACTGTGACACGATGTGATCATCTGGCAGTGGTAGATATTATTAGCCCCGAGTTAGCCCCAACCCTTTCTACCCGAACATCCAGCCCTCTTAGCCCTTAGCCCCTGCCCTTTTCCCCAGGCTTGGGGTCGTCCCTCCTCCCCTAGCCACAGAAGAGCAGGCTGACGGATCTAAGCAGCAGGCGCCGCCTGTCAAAATTCAACCCAAGGGAGAAACAAGGCAGTTCAGAGCAAACAAACAGCAGCCTCTTCTGTCCTGTCCGTCCCCCCTCAGTCCTGTTCAGTTCTTGTGTTCTTCGTCTTCCTGTTCTTCTCTGTATCGTCTCTTAGATGAAGATCATACCTGGTAGGTTACCAGATTGGCGTTGCTGTGGTGTCTGTGTAGAGTGTGGTCTCTCTGCCTTGCCTGTTTGTCGAGCTGTCAGAATTTTGTTGGCAAATACAAGGTGAAAGACAGTCTTGTGGTCCCGGTGCTCCCTCACATATTAACACGAACACAACACAGATACCCTTCTTACGTATATGTGTGTTCGCATTGCATGCCAGCTGGCTGCTATTGCTGCTCACATTCCGTGTCACATTTAAAGCATTGAATTAAGGTTGGCTGCCCTACTGCTTTATTTCATTTAATAGTGTGTCAATGGGGGACACTGGACCAAAGCCACCGCCCACCAGCCTAACGTGCTCCCCTTGCTACTTTTAGGAACTCTGTTTGTTGCCAACAGAAGCAACTAAGCCAACAAGTGTGTACGATATTCTGAATTATTTCTGTTTATTGTGAAATGCTGGACAGATGGAATGTGTGCATGTATCTTTATTATGTTATTAAAACAAGCTTAATGGCATCACAGCGATTACACTTGTTTATTATTATGGTGATGATCATGTGAGGGCCTGCAAGTTTGTGTCACCTAATACAAGATAAACCAATCCACGTCACTCTTGTCTGATAATATATCTTACATTATGAGGGTGTTGTCACGTAGGATCACAGTCCAATCATGCTTTTTCTCCAGAATCTCACACAGGAAGAAAAAGGTCATCCCATCAGATGGTCGATATTAGAACAACACTCAGTGGTGTGTCAGAAAAACTGGAACAGCTGCACCTGAAATAGATGTGAATGGTACAATAGAGATAACAGCTAAACCAGGATTTAGGTCGTCACTGCTCAGAATACTTTGAAAGAGGAGGGTTTGGCCTGTGTGCCATTTGTCACAAAGGTCTTGAAAACAGCTGAATAAATAAAATGATGGGCAATTTCAGGGTGGAGAAAACAGCAGGGATTCTTCCACAGGGTCTCCTTAAAAAGCCACACCCGTGCCATCACAGTGTTCTTTGACCCCCTCCTCCAAAGAGGAATTCCCCACCTGTCACCACTAACCAGGCTCCTATCCTCATTTGTTTTACCTTCTGTTCCAAAAATGCCTGCAAGCCCCTTAGGCCCCACATTCCATATATTCGTAGTGGTTGAGCACTTACTGACACTCATTAGATTTTAGAACTTGGATTTTAACAAATTAAGAATGATGCAAGTTACGGTAGAATTAGTCACAAACATTTTGCAATAGTCAACAGAGAACGTGTTTACATACAAGAGTATTATATTGTTTTGTTTTTTCTGAACATTCTCAAACATTCAGTCCAGTATGCTAAATATGACTTTTATGTGACTGTACAATTATTATTATGATGATGATGATGGTGTGTGTATGTGTAGGGGGAATTTGTTAGATTGTCTTGTGACAGCTTAGTGTCATATTGTGCCTGTAAGATCTTATAGTAATGCCTGCTTTTAATTGCTATTGCAAATAATAACTGTCATTATGATAATACATAGCTGACTTTATTGGTGTCGTGATGCAGAGGCATGTGTGGCACTGATAGGATTGCAACAGAGCACACACTGGCAGGCCTTTTTACAGCAGGATTGTAGATGACAGCTCGACAACAACCCTGCTTCCCAAACCGGTTTGATCATGTTTGCTTAGTGCTAAAATGCTGTCTGTGTGTCTTTCTCTGAAAACCCCTCAGCGGCATTACATTGTTTTCAAAACAAGTACCAGTAATTAATTAAAATATACTATGCCGTCTGAGAGTGGTTTCTCTTATGTGAGCACATTTATTATTATCAGAATGTGACTAAACTCACATATACGATGAAGCAATTTACGATTGGTTGATTTACGTTCATCCTTTGTGAATATTAATTTTACACAACACAACACACGATGGAGTCACACAAATGGATGACCATGATACCTAGAACTCGGCTCTCAGGTCTTTTAGAGATACAATCTGCATGTTGACAGCTCGGCCTTGAGTGAAAACTATCATCTATTGCAGCTGTGAATGAGTAATGACAAACTCTGGGGATTTTATGTCCTCATCCTCAGCACTGCTTCAGCTTGTATCCAATGTGTCGTGTTGTGGATGTGAATGTGAGAACATGGACATTAACATTCTTCTATGACCAAGGTGGAACAACGCCATGTAAAAGGGAATACATATGTCGACTGCTGTCTGTTGCAGCAGCAAGTGAGTGAAACCTGATAAGTAAATCCGACAGGGGTTGTTCAGTTTGGTAGCATTTAGCTCATCGCAACATAATTTGGAACGGTGTGCATTTTCAGGTGAACAAATACAATGAGCGGCAGACACAGTGTAACCCACTGAGTCATTCAACAATGTGGAATGTGCCAACTGTAAACAAAAAAACAAGAGAAAAGGTGTGCCTTGTGTTCTGCCACATTCCATTCCAATTTTTTTCTGAGAAATGACAATTCTCTGTTGATCAATCAACAAACTGTCTAGCACATAAGATAAGCAAACCTCAAACATGAACTAAGCCTCATGTCAGTTAAGTACTGATTTAATAAGATGTTAAAATTATTTACAATACAAAGACTAAAACTGAAAACTGGGAATCATTGTTCCCAGTTTGTGCAATACCAGTATGACTTGTTTTAAAGTAGTCAGTAGAGTTCTTAATTTGTCATGTTTTATTTTGCATCAGTAGATTTTGTCTATATTTGGTATACTGGGAATTTCCATCAAAAAGCCCTAATTTTCCTGCCCTTGTAAAAGAGTTTGCTCTCTTATTGAGGGTGAATATGACAACTATATGATTAGACGATCAGTTTAAAGTTCCAGTTCAGAGATCACTGACTTGAAGGAAGAAAATTCAGCATATTTAGATGACTTTCCTTTTAGTCCTACAGTATGAGGTCAGAACCCCATCGTAAATTGTCATATCCTAAAGTTGACTGGCTCCAGTGTTTGTTATTCAAAGGAGTCTTCTTATTTAAGTACACATAGGGCTTGATTACCTTAAGGTTTGTGCATGCAAAAATGATCTAATGACCGACTTGGAACCAGTCACGAGGAGTCATGCTAATGCATATCCCACATTCATATTCATGACATATTCTGTCTGTCAAGTGGCTCATATCACCGCACTGGGACAACTGGTGCTGGCCTCTCCCAGGGTCATTTCCCAGGTCTGCTTTCCAAGTTTTAAACATAATGTAAGGCAGGGTACGCGCATACAACCACTTGCAATGGACTCGAGGTGAGTTAAATCAAATAAAAAATGCTGAGTCCAATTGCAATTTTAGCCCCCGGTATTTGGGATCTTACTAAAATATCACAATATTAGTAAATCACGTGTAACACGCCCACCAACAGCAGTCATCAAGAATACAAAGTTTATTTGGGATCCTAGTAAATCCGACCATAAACTTTCATTTGTGATTATTACTCATGGCAGAACATGTAAAATTAATTCCATAACTGCATGGTGTAGTTTATATATTTAGGTTTATAGGTTCCAGCGTGAATGAATTAATTACTAAGTTTGAAAAAAAGTCTGATGATATAAATGAACTTTTCTATGATGTTAAATTTCAAGTATAGTATTTCAATGGAGGCCTTTAATCGGTTAAAGCGCCACAAGGCTTTGAAAAGGAATGCATCGAGTGGTGAGATTTTGCCTGCAGCTGTAGACATATTAATTGCAACAATTAAATAGAATACGACTGTCTCACGCAAATCACAACATACACATATGTAATGAGCATAGTTGATATTAATATAGTTTGGATATATAGATCTAATTATATCCTGCAGTATTCATGGATGTCGCTGACTTTAAGTTGGAAATTAACCCACTAGATATTCTTTGTTTTCTTGTAAATGAATAGCTGTAGACTAGAATATGACAAATCTGTACAGCATCACACTAATACTGTTTATGTGAAAACAAATATTAAAAAGGTTAAGGCTAAAAAAAGTGCAGTGAAAAAGGTTAATTACTAATAATTTTAATGACTATTTGCTTTACTTTCTGAAGTGTTGGTTGGTTGTGGCTGTACTATCGCTATCTAGTGGGCAAAATGTAGTTGTTTTTTAAATCTCCATGGCAAGCCTGTCAGACATGAAAAACAACACAGTAATAACTTAGTCAGATCGAAGTTGTGTGCTGTCCTATTTTTCTCAATAACAGATGACACATATAAACTATTTAAGCTATTTGGCATATTTTGTCTCCATTTTAATTAGATATATTTGCTAGCCCTGAATGACTAAATGAAAAGCAATGCTACAGTGGAACCATGCAAATATGTCTGCATTTTTTGTAGTGATCTTGGCGGCCAAATTAAATAATTCAGCATTTAAGAACGTAAGTGACCAGAGACGTTTTATGAGCCTTTTGTTAAGTGAAAAATGGCCCTGCAGTTTTTGTCAGGCTGGAAGAGAATACTTTCAAAAAAAGTAAATATATATACTATACATTATGTATTATTAATACTTTTTCAATCTCGTTTCAAAATGGATGGAAACATCACATAATCTTATTTTACTTTCAGCCTTGGTGAAGAGATACTATATTATGCCCTGACCTGCAGAGGGCGACATTTGATACTCTTTTAAGGCCAAACGAGAGAACACCACCCTCAGCTTTGTACGCTGCGGCATTGCATACCTGTCCAAGCTAAATAGATCTGTTTTAACGACCGACATGATGGACAGCCTGACGCTTGGTGGCTTTCCAGGCCTCTGCAAGTCAGAGCTGGGCTATTTTAAAATTCAGCTGTTGTGTCTAATCCAAATGCTTGTTGAGTTTAATAAAGTTTTAGGAGAATTGTTACATTGAATTTGGGCATCTCACTCACATGTCTGCCATCAGGTTGGAGTGGGTTAGGGTGGTAACAGGAGACTCCAGCTTGGCCCAGTGTCAACAAACAGGCCCAACACAGTCACGTAGTGGCCCCAGGCTTCCGGGCCATTGTGAATGTAGAACCCTGGATTTTCCAAAATTACATAGATGAGTGGTACATGGGCAAGTAAGAACCCAAACACATTTGGGGAGAATATGGATACATTTGTGGAGTTAATTTCATCAATGGAACCATTCACCAATTTCACAATCAAACAGTGAACTTGGACTGGTATGTGATACGCTTTATGTGCTACCGGCCTTGTCCTGCCTTTGTTTTCCCAAAATTCTCCTCCACTTTTCAGAAATATATCTATGTAATGTAATCCCGAGGGTGTGTTTGGATCACACCTACTTTTATCGACATTCCTTTTCTATGACTGAGGTGTGGTTGGCCAGATAATGCAATATTATTTACACTCTCACCTGAATGAACCAGTGAAGACATGTCGTTATCCAAGAAACATGAGTCCAGCAATATGTGTAACGTAATAAATCCACGCCAGTGTTCTGCAGCAAGGGATCGGTTTGGAAAACATCAAATAATGAACAGCCAAGGCCAGCATCCAGATTTCAGTGAAAAACCACTAGTGTGTTTTCTATGACTTTACAAGTCCTAATTTAAACGGTATAGCCTCATCATCTGTGGACTGTGTGTACAAAACATCATAGCATTCCAACAATAGCAACAGATAAAGAGAGTACAATCTGTCATGGGAGTCACACAGTACTGAGTTAATTTAGGCTTATTTTTTACTTGAAAACGCATTGAAATTAGACCGAACCAGAGAATACTGTTTGGATCAATTCCACTGATATAAAATCAGGAGACCAGTATTGCTCCTATGCTTGTGAAGGTCAAAATATAATCATACAAGTAACAAAATGCATGTAAGTCATAAAATAAATTGCCGTGTGGTATAATTTGTAATATAGTGAAAACCCTTCAAATTTCCCCAAGTTCTGACTGCTTCTATCAGACCAGGGTGCTCCATCTGGTTTTAATAAAGCCTGATAGAGTCGAGTAATAGGCATTTTGAGACCTTAATGATACGTCTCCTTTGTGGAGGAAAGAGCTCATGACGACAGTGTTCCACACTCTCTGTATCTTTTTCGACTATGATTTGGGTGTCCTCAGAGTTTCCAATAAGTAGCTCTAGTTTTTACACTGACGGGTCAGGGTATACAGACTATAGTTTCTTTTCATGCAGCTTCAATAGGTACAATTTATTGCTAATGCACCCAGTCACAAGAGAGGGCCATTAATGGTCCAAGCCAGGAGAAATGGGAGGGTTGTGCCAGGAAAAGCGTGTAAAACCTGAGCCATTGGAACATGACTTTCCGAGGTGACCCCTCATGTGAGATGCTCAAAGAATAAATTCCATTTTCAAAGCCAGCTCTGAAGTCAACGTCTTCTTATAAGCATTTAGTAGAATGTGCTCTCAAAATCAAGCACTGTTTTGTTACTATTCTTACCATTCTTTAGTGATTCGACACAGTTGACCAATTTCTTAATGATTAACTCGGTTATAAAAAATACTCGAGTCGAGAAAAGTTGTTTACAATTTTTTTGTGTAGTTCCTACATATTAATGTGTTTCTGCTGTTTGTAATGTACGTACAGTTCTGTATGATCAGGCACATAATCATCAGGTTTCATGGCAACATTCATTAAAACAAACTATAACTGCATAAGCAATGTCAGTTACAATAGTGCATGCATCTTGAATTCCTTTTAGAAAAAAATCATGATTATTTTCCTTTTTTGGCTCACCCATGCACCACTCCTTAATTCCTGAGCTTGCCTAGACATTGAATGGAAGGGTGTGTCTCTTGATGTTAAAAACGTAGCTCAAAATGAGCTAATAAATCCACACCCAGCCCGAACCACACTGACACATGCAGCACCTTCATGTTTGTACAGGTTGGGTTTAATACTTTGCCCCTTAGAAAATGGCTTTGGTTGCCTCATATTTTGATGTCAGAAAAGGTGTGAAAATATGATACAAAAATGGGAAGCTAACAGAAAACACCCTGCTGTCAGTCCAACAAACCATATCGTGAAATGTTCATAAAACAACTCAAAATTAATTTATTGGGTTGTTCAATAGAACTGTTTTTCTGACCGATACCAATTAGAATATTCACATTTGAGTACTCACCAATACCATAAATACTTTTGAGATTACACTGTATACCATTAAAAGAACAACAATGCATTTATTGTCAATGTACAACTAGTATACAACAAAATCGGGATCATACACCAGTGGGAGGTGGCTGCCATGCAAGGCACTGCCAGGCCTTAGCCAGAGCAAAATAGGTTTCAATGTCTTGCTCAAGGACACTTCAACATGGTCACCAGGGTTGCGGTTTGAACCGTTGGACTTTGTGTGAAAATCTTGTTTATTAGATTATTTACCGACTGAATGCTGCTATATATGATTTCAAAATTTTGTACTAGCTGGATGAAGACAGTCGTGTTGATACTTTATGATCTTTGTGTTTAGGGCTTTGCTGCCATCTGGTGGCATCTATATGTAATTACAAACTTAATTTTAAGAAGCCACTTATCTATGGATTTTAACTCTTCGCGTCATACCCTTATTGGCTCTGAATAGCAGGGGCTATCTCTATATAAATGTGCTGCAATAGGCGTTATGACTCATCTAGAGGGTGTGTGTGTGTCATATTTTTTAGGAAATGGTACCATTAAGGGATAGTACACGTTTGTTGCCACACTTCTCCCGCCTCCCTCCTTTTCTATCTTAGGGTGTGTTTAGAGCCCTACCCACAATGTCCTCCACTAAATACACACTGGGAACGACACATAGGAAGACAGGCCTGAACTTTATAGCCCACAGGCACCATTTACTATGAAAGGGACTGGTTGAGCGGAGAAAAGGGAAGAGAAAAACACACAAGGAGGATCAAGAAGGGGAAAACTGAACCCTGTCAGGGAGTGGGGAGGTTGAAAGGCAAGAGAGGAGTAATTGGTAGATTTCGAAGTAGTGAGCGTACCTGGGGCACGGGACTGCTGGGACAAACCAAAGGACAGATAGCATCAATTTTAAGATAATTTTGGCAACCAGTCACCAATAATATTTTGAAATTAGGAATATTATTCAACAATGGCATCTCCACATCAGCGGTACAGGAATTTTTCATCTGACAGCATGGGCAGAGAGAGGATGCCCTCAGATGAAATCTATTACCAGGGGATGTTGAAGGCTATGGACACCAGGAAAGGTACCAGTATGCGAAGTTAATGCCTTTCAAACACGGTACTACTGTTTTGAAAAAACTATTTATATAGTGTGTAAAAGGTACTGCCTTGAGCTTACATTGTGTGAACCGGTCATATGTTGTTGTGCAGCATCCGACCATTTTTCTTTGTCGCTTACTTGGCTGGGTACCAGTTGAATTTTTATCTTCAAAACAAAGACTCTATAATTATCTGATTTATACAAGTTTAACAAATACTCTATGATTATTTGATTTATACAAGTTTTAGGTCAGTAAAACCGTGCTCTTGTGTGATATGCCAAGTGGGCTATTCACGAGATAAATGCGTAAGTCATTCCATGCAGTAGTGAAATACGGTACTTTGCTGCTGTTGACGTTTCCCTTGTGTCACACTCCGGACTGATAGCCGGTTAAAATATTGTTAGCTGTTAGACTGATTTGAGTTTCATATCTGGAAACTTGCTTGTGTCCCTATCAACAAGCTCATCCTGCATTTATAAAGTCATGTCAGCATGCAGCAGTGGAAACAGGGTAACGCAATGGGGGTAGAATGCATTGACCACATGTGCCAAGCTCAATAAAGTCCACGGAAAAAAATCTTAATTTTCCCCAGGAAATTGATTCAAGTAGTGTTCACTTCTTCCAAGTTATATAGAGTACAGTAATCTATGAGTAGTAATTACTATAAGGAAAATATGGGAGCATTTTGACATCCACTGTGGAGAGGGCCCTTTGCTTACCCGTTACTAGGTGTGTCACTATGCTGTAGACATAACACTCTCTTGCAACTGATAAGATAAATGACTTTATATTGATGGCCATAGTTCACTCTGGGACTTGCTGTGTGAGTCAAAAATTCTAGGAAGAAGAGTCACTAGTTGCATGGGGTGTAAGCATTTCCACAACCTGTTCTTAATACAAGGTTAAGGTTTAGACGTCACTCTACCATTCTGGTGAGTAACATTATTGTAGCCTTAATAGTTTAGAGCAGTCAGAATAATAAAGGTTGGTAAAACACACCCTGTGTTTTTTTCTTGTTCTCTCAAAGAGACACAACAGGTGGTGGGTCAATGCAGGTAGTGGAGTTGCATTAATGGGTGTGTTCCGTATCTGGGTCTTGCTGTGTCTTGTTGAAAAATTGCTTCCTGCACTTGGTGCTATGTTATGTCATATAGTGGAAGTATGTTAAAACATTAATCAAGCGTAGACATTTTAATATACTTCCTTTGAGACAATGGGGCAAACATGTACACTGATGCTGTCTGATTAAAACAGAATAATGCATTTTCTGGTATTTTCCACCCACCTATTGACAAATTGTGTTTGCCGTGAAATGAAACACACCTTAGCAACCACAACTTTTGGTTCGCTTTCTCCATATAAACAAATTTAATGTATCAGCTGTAAGGTTTCAAGGAACACAGTCATACAGTAGGACATTTTATTTCCCCATCTGACAGCTCGGCAGGAAGTTTACATCAATAGACTGGTCATGATATATTCTGATGTTTTCGTTGTGGTTTCTGTGTTTTTCAGATGAACGAGATCGAGTACAGAAAAAGACCTTCACAAAATGGGTGAACAAGCACTTGATTAAGGTAAATCCATTCTTCAAACTGTCATGTGATAATCACTGTACAGTGATCCCTCGTTTTTTGCGGGAGAGGCGTTCCAGAACCACCCGCGACAAACAAAATTCTGTGAAGTAGAAACGGTATATACATTTAGAATTTTAAACACCACATTTCCAACACGTAGTGTTTCTTGTTGGCTGCTAGAGTGCACGGGCGTATTGTAAGTTAATTAGAATTATGGTTTACCTTCCAAAGCAATGCAAAGTGTCCATCTTTAGAATTGCCACACTACACTAACCGAGGGGACATCAGGCATAGCAAAACTAAAGTTAGTCACGGTTGTGCATAAATCTTCCGTTGGCTTGTGGTCCAGTACACAATATTAAACCCTCCCCAATACTTTTACATGACATAAATCTTTCTTATTCCCTTAATAACCATTCCCACACTGTTCTGTGCATGTACAGTAAATAAAACAAACACATGATATTGTCACGGGTCCCGACTGGTTGCACCGTTGGTGCGCGTGGCCGGCTGCCCCCTCCTGTGCTTGAACTCTTTGATGTTCGCAGTGACGCACTTGCTCAGAGGCACGCCTGTGCTATCAGTGTGTATTTAAATGCCGTTGTTCCATCACTTATAAACCCGTGAAGCAATGCATTCACAAAAGGTGAAGCGCAAAGTGGCGAGGGATCACTGTATAGAACATACATTATGGGCAACATTGTGTCCGTATAATAAAATGTTAGTGATCCGCAAGAAGAAAATTGAACTTAGTTGTCAGGAGTATTGCTATTGTTTTGTCTTAAAACCTTAAGGCTGGGGTAGGAGAACACAATACTAAAATAATGTTATTGTCTACATCTACGACATTGAAGATGTAGTTTTTTTTTTCTTTATTAACACATCATTGCACTGATTTTTGAGTACAGGATGCAATGCTCAGTGTTAAGAGTGTTGAAACTCAGATGTGAGGAAGTTAATAAATTGACCCTTAAACATTTAAAGCATGATCTGAAATAACACCGAATACCTGGGTGTATTTCAAGGAAATAAAACATCTCAATATTCAGTATTGCCAAAACCTATATACAGCTATTAATAACTTTACAAATAGCCAGTAGGGCAGTCCCCGGGGGCACTGCCCCATCGGAACATGCTTGGACCCTGGATGCCAAGCCAGATAATCTTTTTAGTTTTTTTCAATTTTACCGGGAATTATTTTCCGCCGTCTCCTGTAGGTAACACATAGTGAACTTCATCAGTTTATCTGAAGAATTTTAGGGCTTGTAATTTTTTTATTTGTTTTGTGGATATCCTGAGATACCCTTGGCTACCATGGCTCCCCCAAGGAAAAAAATCCTAGCTGCAAAAGATGTTTTCCAAAGATGTGTGTTAAAAAGATTTATAAAAGCACAATTAAATTTACATTTTAGATTTATTAAATATTACAATTTTTTATTATACAAATGAAGTTGCCCAGTTCTACAGATAAAGCTGAATTTTGCATTTCTCTGTCCAGTCACTTTTTTTTACACCCTCGCTGGTTAGTCGTTTCCCATCTTTAACATCACTACCGCCGCAAATGACTCGCTAGAAGCCTATTTAGTCATCTGTGGAAACCATCCGTCCACTGTCACCTTCTCCACTTTTTATACTTAAACTGAACCCTGAAAGCTACCTAATAAATGGATACAGTAATTCCTGAGTGTGAACAATCTAGGAGGGCCCTCTGAAGTTTCTCTTGAGTAAAGTATTTGCTTCAATAAAACAACCCCCACCCTTATCGTACTGAAAATATCCATCATTGTGTCACTTGTCTTTGTAAACGCTACAATTGGCAGTAATATATCTTTAGCCTTGTGGCATTAAGTGCTTAATTGTTATGTATATCCCTGAGGAATGGAACAAGATGGCTGGCACGAGATTGTTTTTTTCCTTTTTATGTGAGTGCAGCACTAACATATCGTGCTATCACATGCACTCGTGCATTCTTGTTACACGTACTGTGTAACACTTCAAACTACTATGGAATGTGACTCAATAGACATCTGGATTATGTTAGTTCCCTCTAAGAAGTAAAATTATGTGCTTTTAGTTGTTGAAGCCAACAGTAGCACATGTGCTGAGCAAGGTTTAGGTGGGTACTTGCATGCTGGCCCATAAACTGCAAGAGACACTGAAGCATGCAGATTTTTTTACACACATTTTTTAAAGAGTTCTTCAGGCAAGTTGTTTAGCCATTTCAAATTGCAGTTTAGACAAAGTTGGTACTGCATCTTAAGACAAGCCATTGTTAAGTTGTAACTTACTCTACAATTACTTTGTGACTATTGCCTGTCAACTTAATTTGGTAAAATAGGACAAAAAAATCTTATCTTATAAATCTGCATCTGTAATTAAAAGTAGGAGATTTTTTTGTCCTATTTTACCAACAGGAATGTGTTAACAGTATGGAATGCTGTGCTAAGGTTAAACTGACAAAGTGATTGATAGTGATAGTTAAATGGTGGGCTCCAGGACACCCTATAGTTTGGGTGTGGTAAGGAGAGGCCCGAAAGAGTCATAGCGGAGTTTTCCTTGCTCATTCAATGAGTTGTAGACGATTACGTCAAGTAATGTTTACTTAATGTCAAGTGCAGGGCATATTAGGTACTTGATGACAGAGTAGCTGGTGACAAGTTTGAGGGCCCATCAATTTTCTTTTGTGAATGATTTTCACCCCGAGAGCAAAATACTTGACTTTGAGGCCTGCTGATCATGTTGAATCCACACACATTATGCTGGTATTCAAGTGAAGAAAAGCATAACAGCTTTAAACAGGACAGGGCAACAACCCCCTATATCATATCATTAGCATAATGGAAATGCAACTTTGTACTAGAATACTTGCAAGTCAATAAAAATGAAAAAGTCATTCCTAGGACTAAAATGTTGTTGCATATTATAACGAATACCGTGTTGTTTATGTCTTAAGAAACAATTGGATTGTGAGAACAGTGAATCCTGGTGGCCGCTATGCCCAGCGTAGTTTAAATTCTTGCCTAAATGAATCATTTGCTGTTCTAACTTGTAAGGGCAAATTTGTTTCATTCCATTTAGGGGCTGAGGTTACTACAAGACCAAACAATCCTATCCTTTAGTAATATTTAGTCTTTGACAAGGCTACTCAAAATGTCTCTCTCTTACCTTCTGTTATCTTGCATACAACCAAATAATCAGTTCTAAACCTACAGTCTATACATCATACTGCATTTGGCACTTTCAATTTAGATTTTTCTAGCACTAACCTGTTTTCATTCCTTTTGTACATTACTCATCTGTTTTAATCTCTCTATTTAGCCCTGGAGAGCAGAGGTAGGTACCGGCATGTTTTAGTTTAGCTCTTCTTAACATGTGTGGACTAGAAAATGGCTAATACAGTACTTGCATTGTGACAGCCCCCACATTCACCGTGTGTGCTCAGTTTTCAAATCACGTCTTCACATTGCTCACCTTCCAACTTGTCTGAACACTTTTGAAAAGTGAATTACAATTTTGGTTTTAGCCAGTCTGATTTAACAGATTGCTCACTTTTTTTTCCTGCAATTTTAAGAGTGCTCAGACTTGAGTCGCTTACATAGTTACTATGTATAATTGAACTGGCACAAAAAGCTCTAGGGGAATTCTTACCCAAATAAGCTATTTCCAATTAGTTTAAATTAACTAATATAACTGCTGTACGGTCCTCCTCAAGATATACTTGTATAACTTTTGTCACACCGTTGCTCATATTTTGTTGTGTTTCTTCTGGTAGGCCCAGCGTCATGTGTCAGATCTGTACGAGGACCTTCGAGATGGACATAATCTGATCTCATTGCTTGAGGTCCTCTCTGGAGAAAAACTGGTCAGTATTGCTGTATCTCTCTAAAATTTGATCTGAAGCAATAAATTTTTGTTAGTATAGTTTGTCAGTTTTATCATACTTATGATATATTTAGTCATCTACGTAGTGCACTACTTGGCTGCAACTATAATTAGTAAGTCAGCGTGGATTTAGTGTCAACTCGTTAGCGGCCTTAAAAAGGAACCGAATGACCTCTGCTCCGAAACAACTCTGCAAAATGATTATGCTCAATGTATTATAATCAAATACATGAATTAAAAACATGAATCTAAAATTGTGTTTTTAAACATATGATTAATGTGAGAGTTAAAACATTTCCTCCAATTCAAGCAAATGTGGTCAAATGCTTATCCTTGCTAATATTAGAATGTTTTTTGGTCAGTGGTCAGAAGTGAATATGATAGTGAACTTTGGCCTTTGTTTTTGATCGCCTGTTGCATCCAGAGCTCAGCTCCTGTTCTCCCTCTTCTCCCTCACCTCCCGTTTGCCTCCCTTTAACCTTTCTCTGTATGAACTGATCATTGCCATCTGGCTCTTTTTGCATTGCTCCTCTTGGAGCTAGCTGAGGGAGAAAAACATTCTCAGGAGAGTTCAGTTGGTGAGTGGGTTTATAAACTGGCTCGTCATGTCCCACATTCCCCCATAATTTCCTTATGCCTTCCTAGAGATTTTTTATTATTTGTTGTTTGTCTTTTGTCTTGTCTTTGTTTGTTTTACAATACCTCAACATTAGAAGACAACAGAAAAAATATGAAAACTCAAAATAAAGTGCGAAGTCTATAGCATGACCTCCCCTCATCCATAAGCAATTGCTGGAACATACAACCTTCTTATACTGATCAGCTGAATTTATTATATCTCGTAATGTTTCAATAAGTTAGTGTTTTAATAATGACTGCTGTGAAAAAGTTAGTAAAAGAACCAAACAACTGCACAAATTTTTTAATGCAAGCATGAAAATTTTGGTTTAGCATTGTTTTGTCACTCTATGCTTAAAGTGTGTTCTCTGTTCACTTCAGCCCAGAGAGAAAGGCCGCATGAGATTCCACAAACTGCAGAATGTACAAATAGCACTGGACTTCCTCAAACACCGTCAGGTAAAATATATCAAATTTAATCAACGTACAAATGTAAATTGTTTGCCCCGTGATTAAATTTTCTGATCAAATGATTGCTTCTTGTTTATTTTTGGTCACCAGGTCAAGCTTGTTAACATCAGAAACGATGACATTGCAGACGGGAACCCCAAGTTGACCCTTGGGTTAATATGGACCATCATCTTACACTTCCAGGTCTCCTCCGCTGTCAGTGTTGTGTTTTATAATTTTATCGCTCCATCCCGCCACCTCTGGGATCTACACCTATCATCTGGGCCTTCCCAACTGTCTGGAACCAATCAGAATGGACTGCACCCTTCCACACTGTTCTCAGAGAATAAACCGTATCTCCTTATTCAATTCATACCACAATCAGAGAATTCACCATAGTTTACTAACGCAGTGTAAGAGGGTGTGTGAGTATGAGTCATCGTGCCTGACTCTCAAGGGTAGGGTGTGCCGAGCCCACATCCCAGATATACAGGCCTCTTCCTGCTTTGTATTTCAAAAGCAAATATCCCCAAATCTTCCAAAATAAAATCTCCAGCAGCTATGGTGTAATGCTGTGTTAACTGTCGCAGAAAAGTATGATTTGTTATTACCATTGGATTCATTCATAAACGTTATATTAAATAGGGGTCTAATAAATTGATGAGAATTTTTAGGCAGCCAAATCTATTACTTATTTCACACAAAAAAAAATCAACCCACTTAATAATAAATCATACTGTATTCTGCTCTTCATTATATGGGAGTAAATAATTTTTACCCCTGCTTTCCTATATTGATTCTGATCAAACTTTGGGCATCAACTAATTCTTATTTTATTTTCCACATTCCCAATTTTTTCCATCATTCAGTGTTTAACTACACAATTTCTATGTACTATTTTAGATCTCGGATATTCAGGTGAATGGCCAGTCTGAAGATATGACGGCCAAGGAAAAGCTCCTTCTCTGGTCTCAGAGGATGACGGATGGCTACCAAGGCCTCCGATGTGACAACTTCAGCACCAGCTGGAGGGATGGGAAACTTTTCAACGCTGTCATACATAAACACTAGTAAGTCTACTCCCTTTTTTGCTGTCAATACAGTTAAGGTTACAGCTTGTCATGACACCTCATCATCCATTATTTTGATAATGACACAGGTCCAAGACAAGTTCAATTTACCGCTTTACCTCTTAATGTTAATATTTTAGCGGAACAAAAAAAATATATTAAAATTGATTCATTATAAAATGCATGTGAAAGTAGTTCATTTGGAATTTTTCATTTCTGGCTTATTCCTATTAATTCCCCGGTGTTCTCCTAGTCCCAGGCTTATTGACATGGGCAAAGTATATCACCAGACCAACCTGCAGAACCTAGAACAGGCCTTCCACGTTGCTGAGAAAGACCTGGGTGTGACACGTCTTCTGGATCCTGAAGGTACAGATGATTTAAAAATTTTTAAAAGCTTTCTAAAATCATACAAAGTTATGATTATTTTTTCTTTTGTAAGACCAGAACATTTTGGAGTTGTAGATGTGATTGAAAAAAACAATGTTAAACGCTAAATTATATTCAATGGAGAAAAAAAAGAAAAAAGGTTCACACACCACACTTTTGCCAACAAAGAGGGAGTAATTACAAAATTTTATTTTCTAGTCCTGGATAGATTCTACAGATTAAACATAGCAAACATTTGCAGCATTTTCTCTTTGACTTTATCTTGTCTGATGCTTGGTTTATTTCCACTTAAATCTAATGATTTTAGATGATTTTATTACGATTACAGTGTCTTAATATTTTGTTTGTCTTTCCATAATACTTTCAATGTTTTATGTAAAGCACTTTGAATTGTCGTGGTCAGCAAATAAACCTGCCTTTCCTTTCCTGGGAATTTGTGTTATTGCACCACTTGCATGGTACAGAGTCTCATAATGCTATTTTGCCTTTTTATTTCAGATGTTGATGTTGCCCACCCTGATGAGAAATCCATCATCACTTATGTGTCTTCGTTGTATGATGTCATGCCTCGGGCCGCTGTGCAGGACACCATGAGAGCTAATGTGAGTGAAATGTAAAAACTTAATCTGTCTGGGATGGCGCAAATCTGGCCATCTCGTACTGTCTGTGTAAGTTAGTTACACAATGTCATATTGCTACAAGATAACTCTCATGTGAAAGTAAGCAGTGCTCTGCACACTCTGCATCTACTTGTGTTCCACGAATCATGTAACAGAAGACTGCCAGCAGAACATTTTTTGTATTTCCCAAAATTGAGACATACTGAGAAAAGACAATGTCACATTACTGGTAAAGTATTTCCAAAATGTTAACACTAATAATGCTCTGTGTTAGAACAAAATGTGATATTTTGGGTCTTGACAGGTTTGCATGTACAAAAACAGGCGTATTCATGATTGCCCTGCCAGATGTGAGCAGATGTGAACGGGCGTGACCAGAATTGCATCTGCCAAATGCGATGAATTGCTGCACGGCTTGTGATGCAAGTTGTGATAGGAGTATATGACATGACATTTATCATAATTCATACCTTAGATGAATTGCCAGTGCAAGTTTGCATTTTTAAGAACATCTGAAAGGCAGGAACAGACCTGCTGTAAAGCATTGCCAGCGTAGCGCAGGCAGAATGAGAGGCAACGTGGAGAAGTTATCTGCTCACATAAACATTTTTGAAATGCCAAAAAACATTAGTTAGACATATTGTCTATTCAACAATGTAATTTATGAGTTTTTGAACAATCCAGGGCTTGACTTAAGTCGCAGTCAGCAATCATGCCAAATCACCTATGACTAAACAACTTTTAACTGCATTTCTGTGTCATTCCATGGTACTATTTTAAGCAGATCAAATTAGCACTGAGTAGGCTTGTGACAAGTAAATGCATTTCTTGTGACAACCAGAACTGAAAGCTATAAGAAACAAGAATATAAATGTATCATTTGGTAATTTAATATCCATTAATTCTTATGAAGTCAAAAAAGTCAAATGCATTAGTATAGCCCTAAATCACAAAAGAAAACAGTCAAAGGGCTTCACATCCCCACACTTGACCAATATTAAAGACATCCCCTGATCGTAACCACTCAGGAAGGAATTTTTAATGACAGTTAATTATTTATCTATTTGAAGGCACGCAATGATTCATGCAGTATGTTATAGCGAAAAAATATAACATACCCACGTCTGTCATTATTTTCCCTCTCTCGCCATATCCTACTTTACACCAGCACTGTTCCCATCGTCGACCTCATTTTCCAATCTGTTCCTTTTCACAATACCTGTTTTGTTTGGTGGTGCCTAATTAAGTTTACTGTGACGTGCGAGTGATCGAAAATGGTGAATCCGAAGAAGAAAAGGTCCCCTGTTGTTTCCCCCTGCTGTTAAACTGAACTGTTGTTGCTATCCGTTTTGCTGTCTTGGCTTCAGGAGTTGGAGGTTCGCTGGCGAGAGTACTATGAGCTCGTAACTCTTCTGCTCCAGTGGATCCGCCACCATGTCATGGTCTTTGAGGAGAGGAGGTTCCCAGCCAATTATGAGGAGATAGAGGTGAGACTATATGCAAATGATGCTTTTATGCATTCTGTAGATTTGTCTTAATTGTCGATTTGTGTACTTTTTTTTTTTTTTTTAATACAAATTGTCTGTTTCCTTAATGTTGTTTTTCATTAGCTCCTTTGGCGCCAGTTCATTAAGTTCAAGGAGTCAGAACTGCCACCAAAAGAATCTGATAAGAACCGTTCCAAGCACATCTACCAAACTTTTGAGGCAAGTTAATTCATTCTATTTGCTTGTATCCTGTTGTAACGAACAAGAATTAATAGTCTTTTTGATTAATCACAGAGTGCAGTCCATGCTGGACAAGTGAAGGTCCCCCCTGGCTACCATCCTATTGATGTGGAGAAAGAATGGGGTCGACTTCACGTTTCCATTTTGGAGAGAGAACGACTGCTGAGGACAGAGTTTGAGAGGTCAGCTGACAGATATTTGATAACATAAACCTTATTTTGATCGAAATAAAGATACTGTATTCCTCAATAGGTCTGAGAAGTACGGACAAAATTTCTTATCTTATTTCCATGCGAGATATGGCTAACAATATTACTCCAGGTTCAGTCACATATCGGTCTCATCGCATTATGAAGCTGATAAGTGGAAATGTAGACATTGTTGTCAGTCGCAGTCACTTCTGCTACACTGCTGAGAATTTTGTTAGGTTTTACTGAGATGAACATTTGAGTGGTTAGGATCATGGCATTTGAGAGTCAATCTTGTAGACGGGAGTTTTTGCTGCAGCACAAATTCCTCTAAGTATCGTGATTGATTTGAAAGCGATATTATATTTTACTCTACGAATTGCAATACATAATAGAGAATCCTTTATATATCTTTTTACCTCTTTTTTCTTTCAGACTTGAGAGACTTCAGAGGATTTTAAGCAAAATCCAGATGGAGACTGGAAGATATGATGAGCACCTAATCCACCTTGAGACCTTGCTCCAGACGGTGAGTCCCAAGCCTACACAGAATTATGATGTAAATGTCAAACTGTCAGTCTCATTGAGATAACATTTCCGAATGTGACGTACCACAGTAATTAACATTGACATTATAATTATCTTGTACTCTTAGGATATCCGCCTCCTGAATGCGGGGAAACCAGCTCAGCACACAGCAGAAATTGAGCGTGAACTAGATAGGGCCGACAACGTTGTTCGTCTGCTCTTCAATGATGTACAGACCCTCAAGGATGGGCGCCACCCTCAGTCTGAACAGATGTACCGCAGGTGGGTGCCACATAAATTGCATTTACCATGAAATATTGATCACTAAATAGCCATACATGATCCTCTTTTTGCACAGAGTCTACAGCCTACATGAGCGCCTAGTCAACTTGCGCAGCGATTACAACCTTCGCCTGAAGACTTCCCAGATTGTCATGACGCATGCATCCCAGAAGACTACCATGTCGAAAGTACGGCCAGAATTGGATGACGTGACATTGCGCTATGTCCAAGATCTTCTTGCCTGGGTGGAGGAGAATCAACGGCGCATCGACGGAGCTGAATGGGGTTCAGATCTGCCTTCTGTCGAGTCACAGCTTGGCAGCCACAGAGGCCTGCACCAGACAGTGGAAGACTTCAGATCAAAGATCGAACGTGCAAAGGCTGATGAGGTACTCATTTTATTTATTTATTTTATTTTCCCATTTATTTTCATTCAGATGAGCCTCTGTTGAGTGTTTTTATTATCCGACTTGGTTTTCAGAACCAGCTATCCCCTGCTAGCAAAGGCACATACAGAGAGTACCTGGGTAAACTGGATCTTCATTATGGCAAACTCCTGGTAAATAGGCAAATAGATATGCATGTTCACCAATTGGTACATGCCTTTAACATTTTTCAATTATCTGAAAATAACCTGATGCATTTTTTTTTCAATCACTTTTCTCCTCTCAGAACTCCTCAAAGTCCCGCTTGAGGAACTTGGATTCACTGCACGCATTTGTCAGTGCAGCGACTAAGGAGCTTATGTGGCTAAATGACAAAGAGGAGGAGGAGGTTCACTTTGATTGGAGTGACCAAAACACCAACATGGCAGCAAAGAAAGACAACTACTCGGTGTGTTTCTGAAGTAGACCTCCTCTTATGATCTTTAATTCAGCATTTGAGAATAGGTTTATACAAATTAACGTGATTTTAATTGGGGTTTTTTTCTTCTTCTTACCCTTCAGGCTCTAATGCGAGAGTTGGAGCACAGGGAGAAAAAAGTCAATGATATCCAGACCACAGGAGATAAGTTTATCAAGGATGGCCATCCTGGCAAGAAGACAGTGGAGGTGATTACATCAAGAACTTTTAGACAGCGACCTTTGGAAAAATGCACCTTTGACTTGCAATCATCATAACTGCTTGCTCTCTCCCAGGCCTTCACAGGTGCCCTGCAGACTCAGTGGAGCTGGATACTGCAACTGTGTTGCTGCATTGAGGCTCATCTTAAAGAAAACACAGCTTACTACCAGGTATTTATGATTTCATTATGACCTAAAATGGATATTGCCGTAAAGATTTTCATATTTAAATATATTCATAAAATATTTTCACGTGACTGTGAAGAAAACAAACATATAAAGATGTGACTGGATAATGGATTAATGAATATTTTTGTCTTCCCATTACAGTTCTTTGCTGATGTAAAAGAGGCTCAGAACAAGATGAAAAAGATGCAGGAGACCATGAATAAGAAATACAGTTGTGATCGTTCTACCACAGCCACACGCCTGGAGGATCTGCTGCAGGATACTGCGGTAGGGATGATTCCTTGCACATACCTTATTGTACAATCAGGTTGTCACCTAGTTTTAATTTAGTTTGCTTCAATGTCAACAGGAAGAGCGAGAACAGTTGAATGAATTCAAGACACATGTGAATGGCCTGAACAAAAGGGCTCGTTCTATCATCCAGCTGAAACCACGTAACCCCACCGTGTCCGTCAAAGGCAAACAGCCCATTCAGGCTGTCTGTGACTTCAAACAACAAGAGGTGATGATTGCTTGCAGTATGCAACATGGATCAAGCAAAGAGCCACTTTAGGCTTACACTCTCCATTCTTTCACAGATTACTGTTCATAAAGGGGACGAGTGTGCGCTCCTCAACAATTCCCAGCCTTTCAAATGGAAGGTTCTGAGTCGCTCTGGACATGAGGCAACTGTGCCATCTGTTTGCTTCCTGGTTCCTCCAGTAAACAAGGATGCCATGGACAGTGTGTCCAGGTGAGAGACCCAAAAAAGCGCAGTTTATAGATTTAAAGATTCATTGATTGTTAAACCTAATGGATGCTGCAGTGCAGTAATGTGAAAGTAAATGTACCTCCTCCTCACAGTCTGGAAACAGGGCATCAGCAGATGATGTCCATGTGGCAGACATTTTATATCAACATGAAGAGCTTGCTATCCTGGCAGTACCTGATGAGGGACTTTACACAGATTCGCTCGTGGAACATCACCATGGTATGTATCTCGGCTGCTGGATAAACGTTTAATTCATTGTTTAATTTGTTTGTTTTAGGATTACATTTAAATCAAATGAAATGATATATGGGAACAACAGTTTTGCTAGCACCTTAAAATAGGATTCGAATGAGGCTTAAGTTTGCAATTTGCATAAAAAAATAAACATTTGTGACCCCAAATTCATTTGAAACGCATTATTTCAACAGCGTTACAATTACTGTTGTTTCACATTGACAAACAATGTTTTAGATTATCTTTTCCACCTACTTATCTCTATGTTCCTCTATCATTTCCAGTTAAAGTCAATGAAACCAGACGAATATAGACAAATGATGAGGAACCTGGAGATCCACTACCAGGACTTCATGCGTGACAGCCAGGACTCTCAGCTTTTTGGACCTGATGACCGCCTACACGTAGAGGGAGACTACACCAAGTCCACCCAACACTTTGAGAGCTTGCTTCGCTCTATGGAGAAAGGTACACATCTTGAAATGTCTGTCTGACGGAAGGGATAAATTATATCTACTGTAGTATATAGAGCAGACATGTTATGTTCTCAATTCATGTTCCAGGGCGAATGGTTGTTAGGCTGGGAGGTGAGTGATGTAAAGTTATGCTTCCAAGCTTTAGTTTAGACATGGATATGTTTTTGTGAGAGTACAGTAGATGTAGATGATTGACTGCATGGTGTTTTCCACTGAAAAGTCTGCACAATACAATTACTGCCTGCAATTCTGGGTTAATTGAATGAAATCGTTTCATTGGTCACGTACGGAAATGAAATAGGCAGTATGCTCGTACCCTTAAAAAATCGAGAGAGATCCAAAAGTTGTATGACATTGGAAAGGTAAATTTTTTTTACCATTTTTATATAAGTATTAGTCCTCATTACAGGTGTGTGCATATGGTGTGAACATGAATTGCATGTGCTCTCATTGTGAGTTTGCGAGCTATTTTGTCTGAATACATTGTTTTCTATTCACACATAATGAAATCGAAAATCCTATTCATAGGTCAACAAAATGAGTCTCTGTGTAAGAACTACATCACAGAGCTCAAGGACCTGCGACTGCAAATTGAGGGTTGTGAAGCCCAGACTGTCGCTCGCATACGCAAACCAATGGAAAAAGACCCTCTGAAAGAATGCGTTCAAAAGACAGTAAACCAGCAGGTATGCTGCACTCATTTTTCTGTTTTAACACAAAGTTACAGTAGAATATGTGCATCAGAGTTTAAACAATAGATGCAGCATTTATACGCCTTTGCTTTTTATACAGAACCCATTAAAGTAGAATATTAATTGACACTATATTGACATACCGTAATACCAAGAAGTGAGCCTGGTTCTGCGTAGCGCAAAACCTTTATCCTTCCTCCTAGCCTTTAAGGGATAGAATTTTTGGCTCCACGTTTATAGGGGTGTCCTTATAGCTTCTCATTTGTAGTGTCATATACGAGCAGCAATATTTCAGTCAAGCCCATATTATTCACTCAGTGAAAACTGAGCGGTTGTAAACAACAAACAACCATACAAAATGCCAAAGAATGTCATGACTAAAAATGCAGAAATTAATCCACGATGGTTTAGCATGATGCACAATAACCATTAAATGACAAGATTGGGTGGCAAAGTACAAATTAAAGAGAAAAATAAGAGAGCTGTTGTAGCAGATTTCCAATTTACATCCACCTCTTTCATTTCCCATATCTACCCAGTTGAATTTATTTTCTTTCTTAACTAATATATTTGACTCTTTGTTTTACAGAAAGTGCAGACAGAGCTTGAGGGTCTCAAAAAGGACCTTGATAAGCTGACAGTGAGGGCACAGGAAATCTTGAAGTCCCCACAGGAATCTACTTCTACTCCTGTGCTACGTTCTGAGCTAGACCTCACCGTTCAGAAGATGGATCATTCCAACTTGCTCTCCTCCATTTATCTTGAGAAGTGAGACTCAAACAATTCTACACAGCAGGTCTTATTGCTTCCACGTTGGTGTGCTTTCAACTGATTCACTGTATCTCGCACCAGGCTCAAGAATGTGGAAATGGTCATTCGTAACAGTCAGGGTGCTGAGGGTGTACTCAAGCAGTATGAGGACTACCTGCGTGAAGCTCACACTGTGCCCAATGACATCCAGGCCGTTGAGACGTACCGTACAAAGCTTAAGGTAATCAGAAAATACGAAAGAATACCTCATCATAGATCACATGTGAATTTTAGATGTATAACAAATATGTCTATCAGTGTATCTCATTTCCCACCACATTGATCATTTAACCTAATCTTTGTCAAGATTTAATTTGTGGTCACTATTCATAACCCTGCCACTTCTGTTTTGGTCTCAAAAATGCAGAAAATCCGAAATGAGGCGGAGGCTGAACAGCCAGTTTTTGATTCTCTTGAAGAAGAACTAAAGAAAGCCTCTACTGTGAGTGACAAGATGAGTCGTGTGCACAGTGAGCGCGATGCTGAGTTGGACCACTACAAGCAGCTTCAGTCTAGCGTTCAGGACCGGTGGAAGGCCGTGTTCACGCAGATTGACCTTCGTCAGAGAGAGCTTGAGCAGCTCGGCCGGCAGCTTGGCTATTACCGTGACAGTTATGATTGGCTTATCACTTGGATAGCAGACGCCAAGCAAAGGCAAGAAAGGATCCAGACCGTGCCTATCACTGACAGCAAAACACTGAAAGAGCAACTGGCCCTGGAAAAGGTCGGTAATTTATGCTGATTTCTACCAACAGCCAAATGCATTGTCATTGCATAAAACAATTGAGTTCAACTTCATTTTTGTCCTGCTTTCCAAAACAGAAATTACTGGAGGAGATTGAGAAGAACAAAGGCAAAGTTGATGAGTGTCAGAAATATGCTAAAGCGTACATTGACACAATCAAGGTGAGAATGAGACACTCGTATGATAAAATTAAAACTGTGGCTCCCTCGTTTTGACATGTGGGCACCAAGCTGAAATGCCACAGAATAAATAAAAGGCCACTAAAAAAGATCATTACCAAATTTACAGTATCTTTGTATTCTTAATACACTTAACTCCAGTGTGTTTTTCCCCCCAAAAGGACTATGAACTCCAGTTGGTTGCCTATAAAGCTCAAGTGGAGCCTCATACTTCTCCTTTAAAGAAAACAAAACTGGATTCTACATCTGATAACATCATTCAGGAGGTATGTTTCTTCAAATCTATGTAATGAACATGTTACACGACCATATATTAATCAGTGTTTGACTTAAAACAACCTCCTTATTCATGTGACTCTTCTTCCATACCAGTATGTAACACTGAGGACCCGATACAGTGAACTGATGACTCTGACCAGTCAGTACATCAAGTTCATCACTGATGCACAGCAACGCCTGGAGAATGAGGAGGTGCGTCACTCCTTGCTGAGAATCCCAAACAAACTCAAATTTAACATGACCTTAACCAACAAGCTAATCAACCAAACTAGCAGCATTTGTAATATTCTCCCATCACCACGCACTCATGTAATGTCTGAGTGTTTCATACTGACCCTCATGCGACAAGCACACATTCACAAGCACGCACACACACACACATGGATAAACAGTATTTGATCGATAGAGTACTGCTATTTGAGAGATTACGGTGAAATTACTTGGTGCTTCAAACTGAAATGGGTGAAGTATGGAAGTAGGTATGTTTTTCTTTTTTGGTTAAATTTACAGTCTCTAAATTGGATGATTTGTCCCATTAGTTAGAGGTTCTTTCTTTCACTTTATTTATTTATTTATTTATTTATTTATTTATTTATTTATTTATTTATTTATTTATTTATTTATTTATTTATTTATTTATTTATTTATTTATAACTCTGGTTGCTTACAGACAGTTACATTCTATTTCCCACTATCTTGGGTTTTCCTTGTCAAATTCACACGTTTGGGTTTTTGAATTCTTTTCTTACCCTAATGGTGTGTTTGTTTGCTTCTCTTAACTGCTTGCCAGTGGTTTACCCTGATGAATGCTTGAACTTGTTTGAGCAGTAAAGAGGTAAATGTTTAGTGGTGATGGTTTTTTCACATGGATTGTTTTTTATTTTCTTGCATTTTTCACTGTACCACATGGCATCATTTCGACATCTTTGGTGACTGGTGTGATAAAATACAGTACATTTTTTCAGTTATAGTAATACCCTAGTATTAAAGAGACATAACAAAGCTAAGTCATTAGACAAATGCAAGAAACAAGGGTGAACATTTAGTGTACTTAACATGGGAGCATGTGAACCTTACTTACTCAAGGAACTTCTCTAAGTCAACCTTACTAGTATATTTGAGTGGAGGGGATTTTATACTTATAATTGGTGTCCTGACTAACAGTGGAATTTTCTGAAGCCTTTTCACTTTGACTTTTCCTTTGCTTCTTTTTCATTTTGTTGTGTGGTTTATATGTAGTGATTTAAAGAACCATTTTTAAAAAAAAAAAAAAAAAGTACCATCAGATAAATATATACTAAAAATTGAATATATATGATTTGGTATGGTACATAAATAATTTAAACGACTGTACATCAAATTAACTTTCTACAGCCTCACTACTATTGTAGAATTGTGACATTAAGTAATTATAGAAAGCAAATTTCAAATTATTTTATGAGTGGAAGACCAATATTCTTGCATGCAATGTGATTTTTCCTTTCGTGAAATAATGTCCATTCCATCCATTAACAAAAAACTTCATCCATTTTCACTGAATTGCCTTGTCATGAATTAAATTCATTGCACCGTGAATTTAACCTCAGTTAATTGTACTTTGCATCTGACGTTGATCTTTGACTTGTTCTGTTAACTGACTTTTAACATTAACATTGCACTGGTAATACATTACATTGCATTGCTCTTATTTCAGTGTGATTATGTTGTGATTACCATTGTAATTACAATGTTAAACCCGCACTGTTTCGAGCTGGTGAATGTAAGCTGTTACCTTCCACGTGTCATGCTCAATTATAATCTTTTCTTTACCATTTGCTTCCACTAATGCAGAAAGCTGCAAAGAAACTCAAAGCAGAAGAACAGAAAAAAATGGCAGAGATGCAGGCTGAGTTAGACAAACAAAAGCAATTAGCAGAAGCACATGCAAAGGCCATTGAAAAGGCTGAAAAAGAGGCGCAAGAGTTGAAACTCAAAATGCAGGAAGAAGTTAATAAGAGAGAAATCGCTGCTGTAGATGCAGAAAAGCAAAAGCACAATGTCCAAATGGAACTTCATGAGCTCAAAAACCTTTCAGAGCAACAAATTAAAGACAAAACTCAGCAAGTGGATGATGCGCTTCAGAGCAGAACAAAGATTGAAGAGGAAATCCGTCTTATAAGAATCCAACTTGAGACAACAGTAAAACAAAAATCTACAGCTGAATCTGAGCTCCAGCAGCTTCGTGACAGAGCAGCTGATGCTGAAAAACTGAGGAAGGCTGCCCAAGAAGAAGCAGAAAAGCTACGCAAACAGGTTAATGAAGAGACCCAGAAAAAGCGTATGGCAGAGGAGGAACTCAAATTAAAATTTGAGGCAGAAAAGGAGGCAGCAAGGCAAAAACAAAAAGCACTGGATGACCTTGAAATGCTCAAATTGCAGGCAGAGGAGGCAGAAAGGCAAGTGAAGCAAGCAGAAATCGAAAAGGAAAGACAAATCCAGGTTGCTCATCAGGCAGCGCAGAAAAGTGCTGCCATTGAGCTCCAGAGCAAACACTTGTCCTTTGTGGAAAAGACCTCAAAGTTGGAAGAATCACTCAAACAGGAGCATGGTACTGTCCTTCAACTGCAACAAGAAGCATCACGCCTTAAGAAACAACACGAAGATGCGGAATCGGCTAGAGAAGAGGCCGAAAAGGAACTTGAGAAATGGAGACAAAAAGCCAATGAGGCCCTTCGTCTAAGGCTCCAGGCTGAAGAAGAATCCCACAAAAAGAATCTTGCACAAGAAGAAGCAGAGAAACAAAAGGATGATGCAGAGCGTGAGGCTAAAAAAAGAGCAAAGGCTGAAGAATCAGCCCTTAAGCAGAGAGACATGGCTGAGAAAGAGCTCGAAAGGCAGAGGAAGATGGCTGAGAGCACAGCACAGCAGAAGCTCATTGCAGAACATGAGCTGATTCGTCTCAAGGCAGACTTTGACAATGCAGAACAACAACGATCCTTGCTAGAAGACGAGCTCTACCGTCTGAAGAATGAAGTCATCGCAGCTCAACAACAGAGGAAACAGCTTGAAGACGAACTAGCCAAAGTTAGAAGCGAAATGGATGTACTCCTACAGCTCAAGTCAAAGGCAGAAAAGGAGACCATGTCAAACACAGAGAAGAGCAAACAGCTTCTTGAGGCAGAGGCCGCCAAGATGAGGGACCTGGCTGAAGAGGCAGGCAAGCTAAGAACCATTGCTGAAGAGGCTAAGCATCAAAGACAAGTTGCTGAGGATGAAGCAGCTCGTCAGAGAGCAGAGGCTGAGAGGATTCTCAAAGAGAAGCTTGCAGCCATCAGCGAGGCCACCCGTTTGAAAACTGAGGCAGAAATTGCTTTGAAAGAAAAAGAAGCAGAAAATGAGAGACTGCGTCGGCAAGCTGAAGACGAAGCTTACCAGAGGAAAGCTTTAGAAGACCAAGCCAATCAGCACAAGCGAGCAATTGAAGAGAAGATAATTCAACTGAAAATGTCATCTGAAGCTGAAATGGATCGACAAAAAGCTATAGTGGACGACACACTCAAACAGAGGCGAGTTGTCGAAGAAGAGATCAGAATCCTCAAGTTCAACTTTGAGAAAGCATCATCGGGAAAGCTCGATCTGGAACTCGAGCTAAATAAGCTGAAAAATATTGCAGAGGAAACACAACAAAGCAGGATCCAAGCAGAGGAGGAAGCTGAAAACCTCAGAAGGCTTGCTCTTGAGGAGGAGCGAAAGAGGAAGGAAGCAGAGGACAAAGTTAAGATGATCACTGCCGCAGAGGAAGAGGCAGCTCGACAGTGCAAAGCAGCTCAGGATGAACTTCAGCGACTAAAAAAGAAGGCAGAAGAAGCCAGGAAGCAAAAAGAATTGGCTGATAAAGAAGCTGAAAAACAAGTTGTAGCAGCTCAACAAGCTGCCCTGAAATGCAGTGCAGCGGAACAGCAAGCACAGAGTGTTCTCGCTCAACAGAAAGAGGATAGTATCATGCAGAAGAAGCTCAAAGACGAATATGAGAAAGCCAGAATGCTTGCCAAAGAAGCCGAGGCTGCAAAGGAGAAGGCAGAGCAGGAAGCAGCACTGCTCCGTCAACAAGCAGAGGAAGCCGAGCGACAAAAAATGGCTGCTGAATTAGAAGCCGCAAACCAAGCCAAAGCCCAGGAAGATGCTGAGAGGTTGAGGAAGGAAGCCGAATTTGAAGCTGCTAAACTTGCCCAAGCTGAAGCTGCAGCATTGAAGCAGAAGCAACAAGCGGATGCTGAAATGGCAAAGCACAAAAAACTGGCAGAGCAAACACTAAAGCAGAAATTTGTCGTAGAACAAGAGCTCACAAAAGTTAAACTTCAGCTTAATGAGACCGATAATCAAAAGTCTCTACTCGATGCAGAGCTGCATCGCTTAAAGGATGAGGTTGACGATGCTGTCAAACAAAAATCCCAGGTTGAAGATGAACTGTTGAAAGTAAAAGTTCAGATGGAAGAGCTGCTGAAGCTTAAAATGAAAATTGAGGAGGAGAATCAGCGCCTCATCAAGAAAGACAAAGACAACACTCAGAAATTCCTTGCAGAGGAAGCTGAAAACATGAAAAAGCTTGCTGAGAATGCTGCTAGACTTAGTGTAGAAGCACAAGAGGCAGCTCGCTTGAGGCAGCTTGCTGAAGAAGACCTGAATCAGCAACGCGCTCTTGCGGAGAAAATGCTCAAAGAGAAGATGCAGGCTATTCAGGAAGCATCGAAATTTAGAGCAGAGGCAGAGATGCTTCAGAGGCAGAAGGACTTGGCTCAAGAGCAAGCACAAAAGCTCCTTGAGGACAAACAGCTTATGCAGCAACTGCTGGAAGAGGAAACTGAGGAATATCAGAAATCCCTCGAAGCCGAACGAAAAAGGCAATTGGAGATCGTAGCAGAGGCAGAAAAACTTAGGCTCCAAGTTTCTCAGCTCAGTGAAGCCCAGGCAAAAGCAGAAGAAGAAGCGAAAAAATTCAAGCAACAAGCTGATACAATAGCGTCCCGTCTTCATCAAACTGAAATTGCCACTAAAGAAAAAATGACTGTTGTTGAAAAACTGGAATTTGAGAGACAAAATAACAGCAAAGAAGCCGGCGACTTACGCAAAGCTATCGCAGAGCTTGAGAAAGAGAAGGCTAGACTGAAAAGAGATGCTGAAGAACTTCAAAATAAATCTAAAGAGGTATTGTGTCAAAATGGCATAACAACGCAGTTTATGCCATTGTTAACTCTCAAAACTAACCCAGTTTTTTCTTCCAGTTTCTCCTATCTCTATTGTTCGATTAAACTAACCATGCATCTTTGATTTTTAGTTTCACTTTATTTTTGCAGTGCACTGTGCTCATGCACATCCCACCCTGAATGTGTCATGCCATGGAACAATTCTAGGGAGCACATCATTATATTGTTGTCTGAAAACATATCTATATCACAAAGCAGTAAATCCTAATTAGGATGTGTAACCTAGAATGTGATAATTAATATCAATTTTACAGAAACAACCATTTTCATTTTATCAGGAAATGGTTATAGTAAAGGCTTGGGATAATGCAGTAGGAAGAAACTAGACCTTCTGGGATTGTGTATAAAAAAAACTGGGTAATTTATTCCATCCGAAAAAATG
Organism: Syngnathus floridae; assembly: GCF_059516105.1. NCBI lineage: Eukaryota > Metazoa > Chordata > Actinopteri > Syngnathiformes > Syngnathidae > Syngnathus > Syngnathus floridae. The sequence goes on from NC_142422.1 coordinate 9,726,525, forward strand.
TTTTTGCACATAGCAGGCTAAATGTGGTGCGGTACATAGAGTGTTTAATAAAGATGTTACTTACTAAGTTGTTTGATAAATATCCCAATTAAATTCATGACAACAAATTAGAAATTAATCCACATAAAATAAATTATCATGCATTAGCAGATTGCACTGTATGGTGTTTGGTGTGGTGGTTTGAGACACAAAAACTGGTGTGAGGAACATATATAAAGCCCAGCAAAAACTTTTACTGACTTGTTTTTTTCTTGCTTTTTTCCTGCCAGATGGCTGATGCGCAGCAGAAACAAATTGAACATGAGAAGATAATGCTCCAGCAAACATTCCTTACAGAAAAAGAAATGTTGTTGAAAAAGGAGAAGCTCATTGAAGATGAGAAAAAGAGATTGGAGAGCCAATTTGAAGAGGAAGTCAAAAAGGCACAAGCTCTGAAAGATGAACAGGAGCGCCAAAGACTACAAATGGAGGAAGAGAAGAAGAAATTGCAAGCTACTATGGATGCGGCTCTTAATAAACAGAAAGAAGCTGAAAAGGAGATGATAAACAAGCAAAAAGAAATGCAGGAACTTGAAAAGAAGAGACTGGATCAGGAAAGAATCCTAGCAGAAGAGAACCAGAAACTGCGTGAGAAACTCCAGCAGATGGAGACAGTGCAGACTGTCAAAGTTACTACGGTTGACAATGTTTTCAATGGGCAAAATGCCAGTGACGCAGTAGACAGTGTGGGGAAGAAACCAGATCCATTATCTTTTGATGGTATTCGTGAAAAAGTCCCAGCTAGCAGACTTTTCGAGTTAGGTCTTTTACCAAAGAAAGATTTTGATAAGCTCAAAAATGGTAAAACTACAGTTCAAGACCTTGGTGAGAAAGAACACCTCAAAACCATTCTTAAAGGAAAGAACAGCATTGCTGGTATTTTGACACCATCGAATAAAAAGGTGTCAATCTACCAAGCATCTCAAGAGAAAAAAATTACTCCAGGCACAGCCATGATACTTCTTGAAGCTCAGGCAGCAACTGGTTACATGCTGGATCCCATTAATAAGAAAAAGCTTCCTGTTAATGAAGCTGTCAAGGAAGGCTTGATTGGCCCAGAGCTACACAATAAAATGCTTTTAGCCGAAAGAGCTGTTATTGGATACAAAGATCCATATACAGGGGACAAAATATCTGTCTTTGAATCAATGAAGAAGGGTCTGATAGAACATGATCATGCTATCAGAGTCCTTGAGGCTCAGATCGCAACAGGGGGCATCATTGATCCTGTCAATAGTCACCGTGTGCCCAAAGAAGTGGCCTATAAACAGGGACTATCTGATCCAGAAATGCACAAGACTTTAGAAAAACCAGCAGATGATGCAAAAGGTTACTTTGATCCGAGCACCCAAGAGCCACTGACATATTCTGAGCTCATGATGAGATGTAAACCTGACCCCGAAACTGGCTTGCTTCTTTTGCCAATCACAGATAAAGCTGCACAATGCTCAAGTATATACACAGAGGAAGAGACCAAGGATGTGTTCAGTAAAACAACTGTGTCTGTTCCATTTGGAAAATTCAAAGGAAAGACTGTCACCATTTGGGATATAATAAATTCGGAGTACTTCACTGAAGATCAAAAGAAAGATCTTCTCCGTCAGTACAAGACAGGCAAGATCACAATTGAAAAAATTATTAAGATTGTAATCACTGTAGCAGAAGAAAAAGAAAAGAAGAATGAAATTAACTTCAGTGGTCTTCGAGCACCGGTTCCTGCTTCTGAACTCCTTGAATCCAAAATTATCGATAAAGACCTGTACAACAAATTGCAAAAGGGTAACAAGACTGTCAAAGAGGTATCTGAAATGGACCCTGTCAACAAAGCTCTTAAAGGCACTAATTGCATTGCAGGCATAGTTACTGAGTCATCAAAGGAGCCCATGTCCTTTTATAAGGCAATGAAGAAGGACATATTGAGACCTGGGCTTGCCTTAAATATGCTTGAAGCCCAAGCAGGAACAGGCTATGTGGTTGATCCTGTTGAAAATCAAAAGTACACTGTTGATGAAGCTGTCAAAGCAGGAGTTGTTGGTCCTGAGCTGCACGAAAAGCTCTTGAGTGCAGAGAGAGCCGTTACCGGTTACAAAGATCCATATACCGGAAAGACGGTCTCTCTGTTTCAAGCAATGAAAAAAGATCTGATTCCTAAAGAGCAAGGAATCAGGCTGCTAGATGCCCAAATGACCACGGGTGGCATCATTGATCCCGTCAAAAGCCATCGTGTTCCCCATGATGTCGCTTGCAAGCGAAATTATTTTGATGATGAAATGAAACGGGTTCTAAGTCAACCAACTGATGAAGTCAAATGTTTCTATGACCCCAACATGAAAGAAAATGCCACATATGCACAGCTGTTCCAGAGATGTTTAACTGATGAAAAAACCGGCCTGCAGCTTTTCTTTCTCACCAATGAAGCCATCAATGCAAAAGAAGAGCCAACACTTAGTGAGGCCCAGACAAAAGAGGCTATGACTAAGGAAACAATTGAACTGGATTACGGGCCACTCAAGGGCAGGAAAATGACCGTTTGGGATCTTATAAACTCTGACTATTTGACTGAGGCACAAAGACTTGACCTGCTCAAACAATTTAGGTCTGGAAAGATAACAATTGAAAAGATACTTAAAATTATCATCACAATTATAGAAGAAGAGGAGGCAAAGAAACAGGAACAGCTAAACTTCAAGGGTCTCAGATCACCCATACCAGCAGGTCGTCTTCATGAGTCCAAAATAATTGACAAAACAACACTTAATCTTCTTGAACATGGCAAGACAACACCTAAAAAAGTCAGTGAGAATCCCCATGTGAAGAAATATCTCCAGGGCTCAGATTGTGTCGCTGGCATTTTCCTAGAGCCAAAACAAGAGACATCAAGCATTTATCAGGCTATGAAGAAAAACCTGATCAGACACAACACGGGTCTTTCACTTCTGGAGGCTCAGGCCGCTACCGGGTTCATTGTAGATCCTGTGAAAAAACAATTTTTGACAGTAGATGAAGCCGTAAAATCTGGTCTTGTAGGCCCTGAGCTCCATGAAAAGTTGCTCTCTGCAGAAAAGGCAGTCACGGGATATAAAGATCCATTTACAGGCAACAAAATAGGACTCTTTGAAGCTATGCAAAAGGATCTCGTTTTGAAAGACCAAGCGCTGCCATTCCTAGAGGCACAAATGGTCACTGGAGGAATAATTGACCCTGTAAACAGTTTCCGTGTCCCAATGGATGTTGCATTTGACAAGAACCTTTTCAGTCAGGAAATGGCGAACAGACTCTCTCAGCCATCTGATGATAACAAGGTTTTCATAGACCCAGAAACTGATGAAAATGTAACATATAGACAGCTTAAAGACAAGTGCAAAAGGGATCCAGATACAGGCATGTGTATCCTCCCACTATCAAAGCCTCAGTCTCCTACAGTTGTGGAGAAGACATATCTCTTCACGGAGGAGCAAACACAGAGTGACCTGGCCAATACCCAAATTGACGTCCCGATTGAGGGTGTTGCTGAGCAATCCACAAACCTCTGGGATATCATGAACTCAAATTTGATTCCAGAACAGCAGAGGCAAAAGCTTATCGATGAATATCGTTCTGGAAACATCACCAAAGAGCGGATGATCATAATTATTATTGAAATCATGGAGCAGAGAGAGATCATCCGAAATGAGAGTCCTCTTCTATGTAAGACGATGAGGAGACAAGTTACCATTGAGGAGCTGCACAATGCCCGTATCATTGACTTGGAAACGTACAACCTTCTTAAACAGGGCAAACGAAATATCCGCGACATAATGGAGATGACTAGTGTAAAACAGTATTTATATGGCACTGGCTGTGTTGCCGGAGTCCAGACTGACTCGAGCTCAAAGATCAGTATATACCAAGCAATGAACAGGGGATTTCTTAAACCAGAAATTGCCCTTAGCCTCTTGGAAGCACAGGCAGCGACAGGATTCATTGTTGATCCAGTTAAAAACGAGACGCTTACTGTTGATGAAGCCGTTCGTAAGGGTGTTGTAGGCCCCGAGATCCATGATAAACTACTTTCTGCTGAGAGAGCAGTTACGGGATACAAAGACCCATACAGCGGAAAAGTCATATCTCTTTTCCAGGCAATGAAAAAAGATCTCGTTAAAGAGGATTATGCTCTGAAAATGTTAGAAGCACAATCTGCCACAGGAGGAATTATTGATCCTGTATTCCAGTTCCACCTACCCACAGACATTGCTATGCAGAGGGGTTATATCAACAAGGAAACCAACGAGAAATTGACAAATGACGTTAAAGGTTTCGTTGACCCTGTTACTGATGAGAACTTGTCATATGCACAGCTACTTAAGAGATGCACGCTCGAGGGCGGGTTGCGTCTCCTCTCTCTGGGAGACAAGAGACTGACGTTCAAGGGCCTTAGAAAACAAATCACAATGGAAGAACTTGTCCTTTCACAAATTATTGACCAGAAAACGGTCACCGAACTAAATGAAGGTCTTATTTCAGTGGAGGAGGTCAGTAATAGGTTGTCCAAGTACCTTGAGGGCACAAGCTGCATTGCAGGTGTGTTCATAGAGAACACAAGAGAACGTCTATCAATTTACCAAGCCATGAAGAAAAACATGATCAGGCCAGGCACAGCCTTCGAACTTCTTGAGGCCCAGGCAGCCACAGGGTATGTTATTGACCCAATCAAAAACCTTAAACTGACTGTTAATGAAGCAGTGAAAATGGGAATTGTTGGACCTGAATTCAAAGACAAACTTCTTTCTGCGGAGCGTGCAGTGACGGGATATAGAGATCCATATTCAGGCAAGACAATATCACTCTTCCAGGCCATGAAAAAGGGACTCATCCTCAAAGATCATGGCATCCGTCTCTTAGAGGCTCAGATAGCCACTGGTGGAATAATTGACCCAGAGGAAAGTCACAGATTGCCAGTTGAGATGGCCTATGAACGTGGTTTCTTTGATGAGGAAATGAACGAAATACTGACAGACCCATCTGATGACACTAAAGGGTTCTTTGATCCCAACACTGAAGAGAACCTAACATACCTGCAACTCATGGAGAGATGCATTACTGATCCTGACACTGGCCTGGTTCTCCTTCTCCTTAAACAAAAGAAGCGAGAGAGAAAGACTTCCTCAAAATCTTCAGTTCGTAAACGAAGAGTTGTTATTGTTGACCCAGATACAGGCAAAGAAATGACAGTGTATGAGGCCTACAGGAGGGGACTCATTGACAACCAGACCTACTTGGAGCTTGCTCAACAGGAGTGTGAATGGGAAGAAATCACAATGACATCCTCAGATGGTACAGTCAAATCCGTCATTATTGACAGGAAGTCAGGAAGACAATATGATGTTGATGACGCTCTTGCACGTGGCCTCATTGACCAAAATTCTCTTGAAACATATCGATCTGGAAACCTGTCCATCACAGAGTTTGCTGACATGCTGACCGGAAACATGGGAGGCTTCCGTTCTCGTTCATCTTCATTTGGTTCCACATTTGGTTCTGATTTCTCCTCTCCCATGAGCCCAATTCCTTCCATAAAACCACCTGCAGTCATATGGAATGATCCAACAGAGGAGACTGGCCCTATAGCCGGAATCCTGGACATAGACACGTTGGAGAAGGTATCCATCACTGAGGCTATTCGCAGAAACTTGGTAGACAATATCACTGGCCAAAGACTGTTGGAGGCCCAAGCCTGTACTGGGGGAATAATTGACCCTTCCAGTGGAGAGAGATTTTCAGTCACAGACGCTGCAGAAAAGGGTCTTGTTGACAAAGTTATGGTAGATCGTCTTAATCTGGCTCAAAAAGCATTCAATGGATTTGAAGACCCCAGAACTAAGGAGAGGATGTCTGCCTCCCAAGCTCTGAAGAAGGGCTGGTTGTATTATGAAGCTGGGCAGCGATTCCTTGAAATACAATATCTGACAGGTGGACTTGTTGAGCCTGATGTCGAGGGAAGAGTCTCACTGGATGAATCAATCAAGAAGGGTACAATCGATGCCCGCACAGCCCAGAAACTTAGAGATGTCAATTCCTACTCAAGATACCTCACGTGTCCAAAAACTAAACTCAAAATCTCTTTCAGAGATGCTATGGACAGAAGCATGGTAGAGGAAGGAACTAGTCTGAGGCTTCTGGAGGCCTCTTCACAGTCTAGCAAAGGCCTCTATAGTCCCTACAATGTCAGTGGCTCTGGATCTGCTTATGGTTCACGGTCGGGTTCAAGGACAGGTTCCCGATCAGGATCCAGGAGAGGCAGTATTGATGCAGGCTTCACCGTCAACTACTCTTCCTCTTCTTTCACATCTTCCTCAACTGGCTATAGCCGCAAGTTTTGATTGGCCATATCTGCCTTCAACAGCTTTATTAATTGGCATACTCAACAAATAAATTAACAGTACGATTATATTGTTCATTTCTTTCTGTGGGGGAATAAAAAAATTATTAGCAGAGTAATTTATTTATTTTGCCCGCCAAATCAAGCCCTACCTTGACTATGCATGTTGTTTCAAGGAACCATGTCTCAAGTCTATTGAAAAAATTGAAAATAAAGAAAACAAAGAATTTCTACAAATATAGGAATTATATTTTTTTGAAAGTATAAATAAAAAAACTCAACATTCAGTATATCCAGCATGTTTCTGCTTTTTCAAAAGGGCTTCATAGCTCTTATTTTATGGCTAAAATTTTTGAAACATAGTATATTTGTGTTTTCTGAACTAATGCTATTTTTTTGTCAAACTAAAATATTTTTCCAGTATTCTTTGTTTTATTTGAAATTCAATACATTGTTTATTTTGTATCTTTTTTGACACTACTAAACAAGATGCATAGTTACGATGTTTTGACAAAATCCAAATATGTATCTAATGCATACACAGATTCAAATGCTTGTATAGTCGAAACAGATTTTGTGTTTAGTTGATTCTAATATTGGATTGTGTATTTGCGGTATCCAAGACACACTAAAATGTAAACACCAGAATACAACAGTGAGATTTCCTGTCTGAATGAAAGTTATGAAAAAAGAAAAAATACAGTACTTTCATATGAGTTTTTGTGATGCTTTGTATTTTATATTAAATGGACTTGCTTGCATGCTTTTTGTACTCTATACACACTCTATACACATCTTGGATTCTTCATAATCATTCTTCCCTGCAAACCCTAAGATGATATCAGCCTGCCTTCCACACATGATGCAGACCTGCCTTCTGTTAATTTTGTTGTAAGTTGTTTTGCTTTTCCATGATTTGTTTTTGTGTGTGTGTTCCTTACATTCATTAAGTCATTCATCATTCGAACTGCTTGTTCCTCAAATTCATTCTACGTATTTCTTATTAGTTTGTCACCAGCAATACAAAATCAAGTTGACACATTTAAAACTAGTTTAGCTTTGCAATTTTATTGGTGTTTAACTACAATTGCTTTTCTTCTTTTCAACAGCTCCTTCAGTCTCTAAGAATCCCTCGTTTGAGCACAGATTTCCAGATGACCCCAGTTTATGAGCCCAACAAACTAGATGGATTTTTCAAACAGTATGAACATCCCATAGGAGCACAGGTACACTAAATGTCTAGAAATTGGTTATTTCCGTTTCATTAAGCTTTATATGAATAATTTAATTCAAAGATTGGCCATTACACCATTATTTGTTTACCTTGAATTATTTTATTTTTTTAGCATTGGCGTCATTGTTTGTATTTTGCAATTGAAGAGAGCTGAGACAGACTCAACCTGACACCAACCCTGGTTGCTTGTACTAGAACCTTCTTCATCAAGGACTTTTAATTTTTTGCAACAATACTCATCACTACCCACAATCTCAGAAATTCATTTATATTTGAAAAAAATCAACCAACATGAACCTTTGTTAATATTTTTCCTAACATCCATATTAGTCATGCATGTTCTGTTACACAAGACTTTAAAATACAAATCATTGTCATTTTTGTTTAATCTTCGATTATTTTTGTTGTAGCAACAATGTTCAGTTTTTTGTTTTAATTTGCTACAGTAATATTAGGGTGAATATGGATATTCAGTAGTAATAATGAGCTTGCTTTTAAAGAGATTTTGGTTTATACTATGTTTTTTTTGACTGATGAATGTTCTTGACTTAACTTATGTAAATAAAATTTTTGAGATGCCCTATTGTCATTTTATATTAATATGATTTAAACCATCTATTTCCATTATTTTTACTATTGTTTCAATTTCAATTATCCATCTGCTTAAATCAATAAAAAAATCTAATTAAACATTTAAAAGGAACACGAAAAATGACCATAATGTATATGGTAAACACAGGCCAATTGACTTAGTTTAGTGAACTGACCACAAGGGGACAGTATTTTCATTAGTGAACCATCTGTGGTGACCCTGACAAAAGCAGACTAGCCCCAAATATTCATGATATAATACATTTTAGTTATCATTTCTAATTGAGCCTCTTTATATGATACATATGCATTCATTCATAGATAGATAGATAGATAGATAGATAGATAGATAGATAGATAGATAGATAGATAGATAGATAGATAGATAGATAGATAGATAGATAGATAGATAGATAGATAGATAGATAGATAGATAGATAGATAGATAGATAGATAGATAGATAGATAGTGATACCCGGGGGAAATATACATATCTATACAAATTATTGTAAAAGTAGCTGTCTCACTCATTTTAATGTGAAGACATATCTTGAAGTACCGTCATAAGAATAAAAAAATACAAATTGTATTAAAAATATCACTTATTAGCTGCTCTTTAACGAGCTGGGTCATGTGCTGTATTCTGACAAGTTATGACCATAGTGACACAGTGCCGCAAAGATGATCAGTAGTGGACTGACACACCGGTGCACAATCCATCCAGCCACTGTTAATGTCAAATCCTGTTTTATATCCTAACTCCTTGCTCATTATGAAATGTGTGGTTGGGATTATTCTGGAGGCTAGTAACAATCTCATATTTTGGGTTTGTCCGTCAGTTTTCTTATCCAATGAAATATTTAAAGTAGGACAACAATGTTAATATTGGTATTGTGATTTTGCATGCATGCACATTGTGCTCTGTGTGTCAATATTAGCCACCGACACCTATCGAGAAGACTTCAAGCAAAGGCAGTGAGGAATTTATGCCAATTAGTTCTTCACACAACTTTTTTGAATTCTTGAATTTGAATCATTCCATCTCAGAATTTTCTGCAAACAATGAGGTAAGAATCAAAGAGCATCAAGAATTGAAGCACATCAAGTCACTTATTCTTCATACACCATGTGTATTTGAAATGTACTACATGGACGGTTCATGTGATCTTGCAGGATACAGGAGGGGATTTGTTTGAATCAACAACACCATCACAGGACCAGCAACACTGGTATGCAAAGAGCTGGGATTTTAAAAAAAAAAAAAAAAAAGCAGATGACTTATATGCATTCTTGAAGAAAAATGCCTTGTATTAATTTAAATGAAAGTACTGGAAATACACGACTCACAAAAACATACGAACATTGGCTTTTGGGTGAAATTTCAAGATTAATCTAAAATGCAATAATGGCTTTACAGGTGAACTTAATTTGACCGTCCCAAACGTTTTGCACACTTCCGATAGTTTAATTCACATTAGTGTTTTCATGACGTTACAACACATTTCTTGATTCAGTTTTATTTGGTATTTAAATGACGGTGTTATGCTGCTGATTCATATAATCTGTTGCAATAGACATTATTTTGAGTAGGACTGTGGTCTGTGAGATGAAAGAAAGTATTTGAGGTCACCGTTCAAGCGAGCACCATCAGTTGGTGGAGGCCCCGAGCATATCTAAGGAATCAGAAATTGTGAGCATCACAACAGAATTGACGAGTGAAATGTTCATCAAGCTGGATAACAGTAAGGTTTGGGTGGAATGTAATGGGTTCTTCAGAAAACTAAAATGACATGATACGCTTTGCTTGCATTGCTTAATGTAATTTGTGTGTACACAGAAGAAAAAAAATTGTTTAGCTTTGTTGTAATAATCAGAATAATAATACCAATTAATTTGATTGCTTAATGATGCCAACATCACTAAATGTTTGTTTTTTGTTTTGTTTCAGGAGGGACGTTGAGGATTCAAGCCAATGGCAGTGTGAGTTCAGGGGTCAAATCAGAGCACTGAGACAATGGCTGATGTGTATGGAGATGAGGCTTCCCCCCTTTAACCTCAGGGTCAGTTTTTGCTTGTTTTCTTATTGTTGTCTCTGTACTCATCTCTGCTATTTTTCTCTTCCTCCTTCATCCCATTTCCATCATAAGGATTTATTTTCCTTTACCAGCAGGACTTTCGTGTAAACATCAGTGCATCTCTAAAGTATTTACACAAATAGAATAAGTTCTGAACTAATTGACTGACCTGCTGTGGGGATGGTTTTCAACAGTAGAAATTGGAAGACGAGTCAGGATTTCAGGATGGATGCATAGAGCAATGTACAGAGAAATCTTGGCTAAAGAGCCACTGCAGTGTGCTTGGGACTTCAGACTGCATAGGGCAAATATTTCTTCTTGCAGGACAACCAGCATAAGCAAACAACCAAGACAACAAAGTGGTGACTTTCTGAGAACTCTGTGAATGTCCTTGAGTGGCTCAGAGACCAGTCAGGAATCTTCTGGAGAGATCTGATTTTTTTTTTTCCCCCTGGTCTGGTTATTGGGTGGTCTATCAAGTTTTTTTTTTTTGGAGGGAGAAATTATTCCATTTTTGTACGAGGCTGTAACATAAAACGTGAATAAACTTAGACATTGTGAATACTTTTTGGATGCACTGTCTGTGACATTGACTTCAGCCCAGTAAAACAAAATGGATGGGTAGTTTCTTTTGTTTCTTTCTTTCTTACCAAACATAATACAATGAAAACCTAAATTTCTACTCCTGCAGGGAAACCTCTTTAGACCACAGGGAGGCAGAGGTGTGGGGGAATCAGGCTTTTTGTGCTTGGTCTGGGAAGCCAGGCTACACAAGTGTTTATCACTGGAGGCCCTCTGCTCACATGAATGAACATACTGAAAAGACATGAAATGCTGTGGGGATGACAAGGACAGGGTGTCGCAAAAGAAAAGAAAGGAAGGAGGAGCATTGCGGTAAATGTGATCATATCCCACTGTTTTATTGATCACCACTGTCACATGAATGTTTATATCAAGTGCATTTATTTTGCCACGGGGAAAGATGTATTAAGAAACATCTTTATTAAGAAAAAAATCACAAGAGCTTAACATGAAATTAGGTAATAAACATGTATAAGGACTTATATATATTTTTTTAAATGTGTAAAGTGTTCAAATATAAATTAGGGGATTTCTGGCAAAACAAATCTTGTCTGAAGTGAATTAGTTGAATTGAGCAATTAGTTGTGTTAGAGTATAGTGTTGAGGTGGATTATATGTTTCTAATTCTTCTAATTCATTGAGGGTTTGCAATATACATAGTATAGAATAAAATAAGTAGTAATATAAAATAAAGTTTAATAACAAATAGCATTATTTTGGGTGATTGATTCATTTCATGTTTTGTCAGATCTACATGTTTCACCAATGTGGCTTGAATGTTTTGGGTGGCTTGTTACCGTCCCCAATGAGAGTGTGTTAAATATGCACTTGGCTCTGTATTGCCTTTGTCATATTACATCCGGTTACAGACTATTGTCATGCTAATGTGTTTTGTCTGGCGCTCTGCTAGTTTTTTTGGTGTTTTGTTTTTCACGTTGTACCTTTGGGACTCGTTAGTTATCAGCATGAATGAGGACCTAGTAGATACAGACCTTTAACATCACACTTCAGAGGGTCTCACACCTGCTCCTGAAGACATGAAGTATGCCATAATTATCTGTTTGAACAGAAATGTTGTCATTTTTTTAACCTTTTTGTGGAACATTTTTTGACTGATTATTACATTTATAATTCCAGGCTTGAAATAAACAGCATCGCAGCTTGTGAGGGAAAAGTTGCATTGTGCATCTCATCAATACACACTGCCATATTTTGTCATATATGTCGACCAATAATAAGAGGGGTCTTCATTTCCTCAGGGACAAGGGGTTTCCTTGCCCAGAATATGGTAAACATTGTCACCCCCCCATAAATTTCTTTCCATAGAACCTTGAGCCTTTCGTAGGCTTCTGTCCCACTGAGCAGTGAACAATTACAAGTGTTTTCGAAGGCATCCAATGCTGCGTTCACGTCAGAATTCGTCAGGGTTCGTTCGAGGTTGCAAATCTTCGCAGAACGTGGGAAATGTTTTAGTGAGTTTTCTTGTCGCAAGAAAATTTTGAAAATGTCCAATATTCCCATACGACAATAAAAGTACAGGCTGCTGACCGTTTGGTGAACATTTGGGACCTTGATTAAACCCTGACACTTGCAATTGAGTATTAAAAAAAAAAAAACTCAAATGTAAAACCGTATGATATGGTTGATCACCAAGTGGCTAAACCCTCATTCAAACCAAAACTGTAACTTCTAGCATCAAGGCAACTCGACACGGCCCAGAAAGCCCAATTGGGAAGTACTATATAGCCTTTCATTTACTTTTCTTTGAAGCAACCACTTTGGGTGATAAATGAATGTGCGTGAAAAGGGTTTCTGGTTTGACCTAAAGAATGAACCCTCCTTTTTGTGTCTCATGAACGGGGCAAATTACCATGTTTGGGGGAGGACACATTTTGAAGTCTTATTTAACAAAATTTAAGGAAAGCAGCATTAGTTTAAGAATGCAGAAATTTAGCATAACAATCCTGTACAATCCTCTGTTTTTAGGACTTGGTTTACTTTTTAGATAATGGGAACTTATTTAAATATGTGTTTTTCTTTTAATCTTTGATTGAATTTTTAACTCCTAACCTAAGTTCAGAGTCATGGATTTGATTTAAAAAAAAAAGAAGTTAAATACTTGAAATCACAGTGATCCAAAGAAACAGGTCTGTATATCAATCTGGCTGCAGATTGTCTATCGTAGGTTCTTAGAATACGCATGAGGAACTCTTCTTGAGCTCTCCCCAGGGGTTTGATAACATCACCCCACAGGCGTCATTTATGCCATTTCGCTCTTTCTGGCCTATGTCATTGACAGTTGTCTATTCTTCTCCACTTTAGTACAGTATTTTGTTTTCTATCAATTCCTCCAAAACTAAAAACAAGACGAGTAGTGTTTTAATTCTTTACGATAAATTGCATTAGAAACAGATTTAGAAAACGCTGAATTTGTTCTGAACTAAATATTAGGTTGGCTTTAAAAAACTAACATTTAACAGAGGAACACTCAACTTGTGAATTAGGTAGGGGAAAAAAAAACCTATCCGCGTGCGTGTCTGTTAATTGGAATTGTTAAGTAGGATATTGCGTGGGTGTATGCACAGTACAAGCGTGCATTTGTTAGTTGGATCAGTTGATTTGGTCCATTATTTGGCTGGTTGGAGAAATACAGAGGCAACAAAATAAAGAGGGCACGATATAAACTTCTGGGAAGTGACGAGCGTGTACACTTCCTGTGTGCTTATGTACACTTGCACAGAAAACAGTACTCTATTCTGTAGTTTTACGCTGGGAATGTTAGTCTTTGATTTACTGTAAACCCAAAATAAAAGTGCCCCATTTCTTATAACATCCAACAATGTTCACATGAATTGTTGCGTTAAACTAAGATTGGTAGTCCTCAGAAATATTACGGCATTTTTTAACAAGATATTTCTCATTAGGAGTCCTTCCTTTGCTTTTTAAGGCCATAAGCAGAGAAAATACTAATGGTGTTAGTATCATTGAATAATTCTTTGTTTCTGAGCAAGGATTACAATGGATGAAAGTAAAATGAAATGTAATTTGAGATATTTTGCAGAAATTTGTTGCCTTTCTTGCTCCTGAGGAGACATGCTGAATTGACTGAATGGAGAATTAGCAATGCAAGGGGGTTGGGATGTTGTATGTGTGGGTGGGTATCAGAGTGGGTGTGGGTCTCTTTTGTCGCCTGCACTTCTCTCCCTCACCACCAAAAGGGGAATGGGCTGAGGCAGCTGTCACTTAACATGTGAATGTTTTGAGGGCGGCCCGGGGGCCTTTAGAAAACTCTTTTTTTTTCTCCCCCCCACCCACTCAAGTCGCGGCAGCATGGAGTTTTTAAGCTGCTTTCAGATCCGCAGGACAGCCTTATCGGGTAAAACGAGGGAGGGTATGAGGGGAAAACCAAGAGAGAGGTAAAAGGGTCACTTTGCCATCCAGCTGCTTGGTACAGGATCAACCTGAGCAGCTTCAGACTTGGTGAGAACGACATCGTCTTGTGAAATGGATCTGTTCGGGTCTGACCTCCATGTATAAGCTGCACTTGGCAGTGAACTGTGGGAGTTCAATTGAGTCGTTGGAATACATTGTCTGCATCTCGGCACACTATCCCATCAGCGGCGTTAACAAGGAAGGAATTCCTCTATCACAGCTCTTACAACAAAGAAGAAAGGGAGAGGAGCAGAGAGCCGGTGGGAGGAGAAGTAAGCTGAGGGGAGGGGTGCACTGTGAGGGGAAAGGAGGAGGACATTGTTTCCCTGTGACTGTGGGCAACGGAAAAGCATGAGTTATCAGGACATGTGCATGGTTGTGTTTAGAAAGTGTGTTTGTAGGTGAGCATGTGTAAATGAGTGGAATTTATTGATTGTGTATTCAGGAGAGCATGCATGTGTTTGGGTGTGCAGCCTTCAGTTTGGGATGTTGGAACTGGGAGGCCACTCAAAGGATGCTCAGACAAAGCTTTTTTTCTTTCCTGTTTGAATGCTGAAATGGGACTGGCTGGATTCCTTTACTCATGTTGTTGGTCCCTGGTATAGGGTAAGTGTAATTCATGTAATATCTAACTGCCCAAACTCCCAGTATTAAACTACAATTTGTGTTTCCAGTGCATGAACTGGGAATTCACATCATCAAGGACTTTGGACTGGGGTTTGGCTATATTTGAGTAAAGAGCAATTACTTTGGACAGGCTGCAAAATTCCTGCAAAAAACATATATATGTATATTTTTGTACTATGGCCTATTAGTCCTGATTAACATCCTTGAGCCATTGGTTAACCTTTCTATAGAATACTATGGGCTTATTTTGTTATATAAGTCTTTTGAGTAAATGTATTGCCCAATATGCACATTCAGGGACCACTACAATCATTATTATTTTAATACCTCGCTTAACTGTGAGCGTAAAAGAGCACTACTCTACTGCTGTAATTCGGGATTTTTACTGTGCTGCTAGTTCCCCAATTGGATAATTTATTTACACCAAAGGATCATATTTTGTTCCTAATGAATTAAATTGAGTGCATTGATTTACTAGAAATAACAGTTGAGCGCAGAGAACCGGCTGGTTTGAATTAAAGTAGACCCGGGTTAAGTGATGAGATGGTTAGGTCATTGCAAGATAATGAAATGGATCAGTAGTATTATGGCTGCTAGCTCACAGACAGTTACTGGCATTTCAGATGCAGGAGCAACGGATTTTTAGAGTGCGTTGATTATAATGTAAATTGGGACAATGAAAAACATTATTTTCTGCGTAATTTGACCTCACCCTTCATACAGACCTAAAAAAAACAGAAACACAGTTTTGGGCAGTGGGTGACTGTTGCACAACTTAATTATTAATTTCATGAGATCACTGTGATGTGGCAATAAAAGACAGCACACCCATGCTTTTGAATTGTTAACCTATGTGGATATAGCCAGATACTCTGTTCCCCACTGGTGGGCAGTGATGTGAACTAACTGGGTAATTATTGATCTAGATGTTGAGGCTTTGTCTGGGACCACTCTCTGATCAGACTCAGTACTCCCCTGTGGATTATCTGACAGCATCAGCTGCCTGGTGAGACATACAGTATATGAGATGCAATTACTAATGGACATGAAGGCATCATACTTCAAGTCTCATTTAGTTAAAAGCCATGTCCTCTAGAATGTGTGTAGTTTAACATTTGTGTGAGAAAAACGAAATTCAAGTTCAATGTCATAATAAATGGTTTGTCGTTTTCCATGGCCACAGACTATTTGGATCACAAAAGATATTAAAAGCACACAGACTAGTATGAACTATAGGTGGTAAACAGTTAATTCCCATTTCTGTTTCAAAAGCCAACCCTCTATTTGTCTGTTGATGCAACACCGTTGTGGACCCTCTTTGGTCATCAAGTTAAGGTGACCTTGAGAGGTCTGAATTGGGACAGTACCGAAGGTAGCACACTGTGAAACTTGCAGGGACATTTGCTGTGATAGTCTGATGAGCACACCTTAGCTTCTTTAGTCCTAGATCACTGTACAAAAAAATTAAGGCAAACAACAGAAGTGTTTCTTCCAGTCCACTTGTGAACAAAGGACATACAAATCAGTGTCCAAAATATATGTTGATACTGTTAACACTAGTTTGACAACAAGTTTAATAGAAGTGGGTCACTTGGACTTGGCTGAGTGAATGGGATTGGCTCATTGCCACTGGTTCGTCATGCCGACAGTGGGATCGTTGACAAGCCTGTCACATTGATTTGTAAGACCAGAATATTTTAGCTGCGAGTTATAGCATGTGTGTATGTAGTCTAAATGAAAACAAAAGCACAGCAAACATCAGAGCCAAGTGTCACGCTAGGGTTCCTTCTGGCCAAGAAAGGAGTAATACAGAGAGCTGGTTTCATTTTAGCTGTGGCATGTAGTGCTGTGAAAAAACAGTGTATTTTTGCATGATGATTCATTTGTCTTATTTTAGGTAGCTAAAGGAGAATCTACATGCATGGCCGAGGGCTTTTACCTCAATTATTGCCTCATTAGCCTCTGGGCTGAAGGATTATGGGTAACCTCATAAGCCGGCCCAGCTGCCTGGGCCAAAAGTCCAAGCATGTGCGATCAGATGAGGACTTCCTGAAAGAGTGCTACCAACGACGAAAAGAGTGTCAGCCTCCTCACCATGGGCAGGATAAAAGCAAGGACAATGTGGCAGAGACAGTCAAGGAGGCACAAGAACTTCATCCCAAGAGAGAAGAAGGATCTCATACACCGGTTTCTGACAAACCCCTCCACAGCTCCCCTGCTTCCACAATCAGAAGTACCAGTACGTTGGATAACGCCTGGCAGGGCACCCCTTCTCCTGTAAAACCATCACGAAATGGGACACTGACTAGAAGAACTGTTCCCCCAGAGTATTCAAGATCTCCCTTGGCTTATCCTGACAAGACTGCTGCAGAGAGAAGGACTAGTTTTCACAGGGGAGACTCTAGAGAAGGAAGTCCCTGGTCGTGGAAGACGGTGGCATCACGGGAAGTGACGGAAGTGACGGAGGTGACTGAAACTATTGTGACTGAGATCGTGGAGGTGACAGAGTATCCAACAGGAGATAAGGGAGGGGACCCCATAATCACAAGAACTGTTCGAGTCCTGAATGGAGTTGCCCAGGAACTTGCTGAGGTTGATACAAAAAACTTTTAACATTATTAAATCACTCAATTCCTTCCATTCCATCCCTTTGTTTTGTCATCTAAACTAACATTGTGTATTATATAGCAATGCTTGGTCTCAATCTCTGTCAGTAGCCCGACGTTCATCTATCTACAAGTGTAATTAAAAAAAAAATGATGCAACCTTGTTCACTTCACAGCTCCAAGGTGATGGACACTCAAGCTCAGATCAAGAGTCCTGTGTGGATAAATGGAAGGTATGCTTTACCGTTTCATGTTAACAAAACTGATTAGATTTTGCCTTCTAAGTATTCATTCAATTAATTGATGTGGTCAATATTATGGGATGCATGATTTTCCTAAAGGAAACCAAGTCTACTTTGGCTCTGCGAAACATATCTACTGATACTGGGACGTTCCTTCAAAGTCTGGAAGCCTTGCTGACATGGGTGTGTGAAATAGAGGAGCTCACAGCTAATCAGAAGCCTCCATCTTCAGAAGTCAAAGTGGTTAAAGCACAGCTTCAAGAACAAAGGGTTTGTTTCTAATCTCCTTTCATACTCCATAGACACTTAAATTGCCTTGAGTAGGCAGATAAACCAAAATAGTTAAACTGGATGAAGGTATAGCAAGGTAAGACCTGTTTTGAATGAAAGAGAAAGTGCCCTGTTGAGGAGTGAGTGGGCAGAGTTTGCTTACCTGATGTTGGCAAATCTCAGAGGGAGGACCCTCTGGACCCTCCGGATTATGAATGAATATTGCATAAATCTTGACAGTGACGTTTCCATGTTTACTTCTGTCATGTGCATGCATACTAGCCAATTATTGTTGACATTGAACATCTTTTTTGACTCTTTTGGTGACGTCATAAATCATCAACTAAGCATAATATTGTACTGTATGTTTTAGCTCCTGCTGCGCCTTCTAACAGACAGACGGAAAAGTATCCATACTATGTTGTTAGAGGGTCCTCGGCTGGTGGAGGCCCACCCAGGAGAGGAGGGGGATCAGGCAAGGGTCAAGCTTTCTGCTCTCAAACAGAAGTGGGAGTCCATACAGTGGGAGGCGGATCAAAGGTCAGCTATTACAGGCATTGTCTTCAACACACACACCTCACTAAAGCTTATCAATTAACTATATTCTTTGTAGGAGGGACAGTCTGGAAGGCATTCTACCAATGGCCCGACTCTTCCAGGAAGGCGTAGACAATCTGCAGCAGTGGCTGATATCTGTTGAGCAGGCCCTAGCTGAACTACGCAATGCTGAAAGAGTGATGCTGAATCTTTCAGATGCCACAGAGAGGGCTAAGGTTGGAAATGTTGACCTCTTCTTCATAGTGTATTTTCTTTCTTTCTTTCTTTCTTTCTTTCTTTCTTTCTTTCTTTCTTTCTTTCTTTCTTTCTTTCTTTATTTCTTTATTTATTTATTTATTATTATGATTATTTTATTATTATTTATACAAGTCGAACTTGACATGCAGTCATTTCTTTTCTGGCATTATTTATTTATTTATTTATTTATTTATTTATTTATTCATGTATTTATTATTATGATTATTTTATTATTATTTATACAAGTCGAACTTGACATGCAGTCATTTCTTTTCAGGCATTCACTGATGAGATTCAGGCTAAAAGTGCGGCGCTTGCAAAAGTTCAAAAAACAGGCCATGAGCTCATGGAAGTGATTTCAGGTAATAATATATCCACTAAATAATTAGGATTTCATGATGATTGCTAAACCGAAGGTGACATTTACAAGCCCTTCCTCATTACTTTATATTACTATGTTAAATGTAAAGTGCTTTGTTACAGCTGCAGCTGTTGCAAAATGCACTATATAAACAAAGTTATATGGTATCGCATTGTCTCGTATTGTATTGTACTATACCAATGATATATGGTGACTGTGATTTCAGAGGAGGAAGAACACCAGGTGCAGGAGAAATTAGATGGACTTCGCATCCGATGCTCCGTGCTAAATTTGAGTAGTCTTGATGTACTACAAAGGCTGGAGCAGGCTCTGGAAGCATCCAATCGCTGTACATCCAGCCAGGAGGACCTCCACCTGTGGCTGGGTCGTATTGAGAGAGAACTCTTGGGTATAGCAGGACCACAGACATATGGCGGAGATGCAGTGCTATGTGCAGCTGAAAGACAGAGGGTAAGATCAAGCTGTTGAAAAAAATGTTAACCTAAAATATCCAAGTTACTTTGTTACCAAGCTCCCCAGACATATGGTTGTCATTCTATCGAGTTCATCAACATTTGCTAATTTATCAACCAAGATGGAATCATATTAATTGCTGGACTTCACATGTTTACATTTAACTAATGTTCCTCTCATTTACAAGACAGTCCAGCAAACGGAAAATACATATCTTCAATTATCAGTCAATTAATGCTCGGATAATGCAAGTGGATTTAAAGTTATTGTTACTTACAGCAGTGACAAATGCAATACAATAGCTAGTTAAGTACTGTATTAAATATAGCATTACATTGGTGAGACTAGCCAGACTGCATTCTCAATTAAATGTTAGATCAGTGGCTGTAAACTACCTTAAATATTTGGGAGAAACCAAAATGTCAGACCAAGATTAAAATCATTTGGCTTGGGGGTACGTTACTTTTATAAATACTATTCATACTACTTTATATAGTTGTGTTTTAATGACCCTCGTCATATTTTTGATGACTCTATTTATGTTTTAATAGCTCGAACAGGCTGTAGTGAAAGAAGTGGCTTGGTTTAAGGATGCAGCGCTAAGACTTGAAAAGATGAAAACTGTTCACCTGGATCAAGACCTCATATCAGAACAACTCAATGAGCAGAAGGTTGTGCACATTGAACACTACTTTGATTTGTATTGTAAGAGATTTTGTATAAAGGTGCAATTTAACTGATTCAAAGCACAAACAAATTGGGTGTTTTGTCTCCTGGGTAGATTTTGGCTGTGGAGATTCTTCAACACAGGTTCAACATTGAGAAGATGGTAAAAATAGCTGAACTCTTGCAAACATACAGCGAGGAAAGTGAAGTGTGGAATCTACAGGTAAGCACTTTACCACATAATACTTTGTATGCAGTGTGTTGTTGGAGTTTTAAAATTGTCCTTTTATCTTTCTATCCAGACCCCATTAGATGCCTTACAGGAACAATGCGCCACTACATCAGCGACTAATTCCCATGGAGTTTTGCAGCTTGAGCATGCTCAGTCACTTGTTGTTCAGTTCTCGGAGGGCCTTACTGAGGTTTCACCCTGGCTAGATGAAACACAAACCCTTGTTGGGCAGCTCTCCCTCAGCACAATCAGCTTTGAAGCATTACGTGAGCAACAAGACCTTTTACAGGTAAAAAGAGCCTTCTCCATATTACATCATTGCGTCTCTTCTAGTGAACAAAAAAAAGCCTTTTTACCTTACATTTTAAAAGTTCAGATGTGTTATATAGAAGTAATTTTCCTGTTATCTAAATGTCAAGAGCTTTATCTCCTAAGATCCCGATTCCCAAATCAAGAATGTTCAATTGTGTGCTTACACGTTCCACATTTGGTAGACATAATTCTGGCTGCGCTCGGTCAGTAGATCAGCTTCTGTTTCCATGAGCAAGTTTGTGCCCATTTTTACACACACAAATCTTCAGCACATCAGGGTGTAAGACTTTAAATTCAGTGATGTTAAACAATTTAATTCTTTTCCTCCTACTTTAAGGGTCTCAGAGAGTCAATAGCTGAACATCGGCCTTTGATCACACGCTTATGCTCCTTGGCCAAACGCCTGTTCGAGCTAAACCCAATTCAGGGAGAGGGATTTTGCCGCAAAGCCACGGAGGCTGAGGAGCGGCACAGAGCCATCAGAGAACGTGTCAGAGAGACTGCCATTGTACTTGAAGACTCCCTACCCAGATTCACTCAAGTAAGGTTCCACCAATTGTAAATTAGGATCATGCAAGTACACTTATTTGATAACAAATTTTCCAGTAAGGCAATGGCATAAACAGCACGTGGGTGTTTGAATGACAAATTGGGACGTATCGCTTGCTCAAAGGAACAGGAATTCAGTAAACATGCAAATCAATTCAACAACAGCACTACAAATAATATGTGCATATTTGACTAATTACGCTGTATTGAATATGAAATGTATTTTGCAATGAAATTAACAGTACTAGTATGTACTTGGCAGCATGGTGGGGTACTGGTTAGCACGTCCGCCTCACAATTCAAAGGGTGCAGGTTTGATTCCACCTCCGGCCCTCCCCGTGTAGAGTTTGCATGTACTTCCTGTGCCTGCGTAGGTTTTTTTCAGGCACTCTGGTTTTCTATCACATCCTCAAAAACATGAATGGTAGGCAAATTGAACACTCTAAATTGCCCGTAAGTGTGAGTGTGAATGCGGATGGTTGTTCATCTCTGTGTGCCCTGTGATTGGCTGGCAACCGGTTCAGGGTGTCCCCCGCCTACTGCCCGATGACTGCTGGGATAGGCTCCAGCACGCCCGTGACCCCTGTGAGGACAAGCAGTACAAATAATGGATGTACTAGTATATAAGTTGGAACACCACAATTAGGTTTACCAAATATTTATGGAATCTCTCTAATGTGGATGAATTGCTATTTTAATATCTAGTTTTCCACATAAATTTAGTGTTACGAATAAAATATTTAGTTATGCATGTAATTTGCCAAGAAAGTCAGAGCAAAAATTCAAGTGTTACACTGTATTTTGTTGCAATAATAATGCAACCATTTTAATTTCTTTAGCTGAATGAGAGGATGGTTCTTCTCAGAGAAAGTCTTGACCGCCTGCGCAGTCACATCCAGAGTCCAACACCTCTTCAGTGTCTGACCCAGAGGATTCAGGAGCAACTACATGACAACAAGCACTTGCTGTCTGAACTATCCAAATTGGAGCTCAGCCTCACAAGTGTCAAGACACAGGCACAAGACTTGCTGACTAACACAAGGGCGGCAGGGATTACATCCCTCGACACGGGTGATAATCATTGCTTGAATGTTACTTTTTTACATTCCTCACAGACAGAGATGTTGCCTTAATCCATGTCACAGTCATCTACTCACAATGGCGGAGCTAGACTTTTATCCTTTGGGGTCAAGGGGTAGCCAAGGCTAGCTCAGTGGTCCGCCAAGCAAAAAACAATTTTTAAAACGCCCCAAATTCTTCCGAAAATCTGATAAACATACATTATGTGTTCTCTATGGATACTGAGGCAAAATGTGAATACAGATTCTGATTTTTTTTTTAAAATACCTAAAAGTCAATTATCTGGCCTGGTGCCTACGGGGGGGCGTTCATGCACATTTAAGTGTGTGGGGGAGCAGTGTCTCTGCGGCCTCCCCTTTAGCTCCGCCAGTGTCTACTCATATTAATATTCCACACTTGCTGTGTCAATGCTTCTCACCCCGAACTTTGTGACATCTTTACAATACTAGCAATCCAGGAGCAAGTCTCAATTCTTTCCCAGCTGTTGGATGAGACGCATAGTCAGGTCCAAGAAAGGGAAAGCTGGTTGCTCAAACTACTGAATCTATCCATGAAGTTTTGGAGTGATGTTGCTGAGGTCACCGCAGCTCTCAGTAATGCTCAGCAAGCAGTTTTGGATCTTAATGCAAGCCAAACGGACTGTGAAACAATCCGCCAGTGCTTAGAGACCATGCAGGTTGGCTAGTGAAGTCTTAAGCCTTACAGTGTTACAAAACACAAATTTTGACATAATTATTCCTTAAATTTGACATCCAACAGACACTCAGGGAAGACATTGACACTTTGCAAGGAGATTTAGACACCCTTGGTGTTCTCGGAATGGATCTGATGTCAGCATGTGGGGACACAGACAAACCGGATGTCACAAAAAGCCTGGATGAAGTAAGGAGTATGATTAAATTTATCATTTGTGATGATATGAGATGTAATGAGAACAACAATGTGTTTGACCTTTTTAAGCTTTATTGCCTGTGGAACAATTTGAGTAAATTATGGAACGAATGCCGTGAGAAGCTGGAGGAGTCCTTGCAAATGTCCTTAAATTACCAAGACACTATGCAGGTATGTATATGATTATGGATCTTTTGTGTTTAATAAAGGAGCAGGTACTAAATATTAGTGTATGTTTATTCATGCATCTTGTTCAGTGTGAAAATTAGTCAGTCAGCCTAACATTTTACATTTTAGGGACTTTTTGAGTGGTTGAAATCTGCAGAATTGAGGTCAACAGAAGAGTTCATGGTTGGAACTGACCTAGAATCAGTCAAAGAGCAGCTGCGTGAACTCAAGGTGAGCATTCACTATGATATATAGCGCGAGTAGCAGGCCCCACTACATATCACTAGTTGATTAATTCTGTTATTTGTGTTTCTCAGGAATTTAAGCGAGAACTGTACCAGAAGAAGATTGAAATAGAAAGCCAAAACCATCGCTTTGTATTTCGATCGTCACCAGGCTCAGTCTCACCCCTGTGTGACTTTCGACTGCGTTGGGACAATCTGGAGTCAGAAACTGTCAACAGACAGGTGAGCGAGTGTCTAGCTAGCTACTTTTTTTGTTTGCAGATGTACTTTTTCATATACTTTTTTGTTTGCAGCATCAACTGGAGTGTGCGCTACTAGGTTTGGGACAGTTCCAAAACACACTGGATGAATTACAGACATGGCTTGCCCATACTGCTGAACAATTGCGGGGCAAAAAAACAATCAGCATCGACCTGCAGGCTTGTGAAATAGAGCTGGCAAAACATAAGGTTGGTGATGAGATAATAATGTTCAATAGTGAAAATGCCTGCAAAGGAAAGTCATTGTGGCAAACATCTCTCAAATTACGAACAATAAAACCTCAAATGATAAAAAGAAACATACCTACGTACATGTACTGTTTCCTGAAAAAGTTATGTTTGCACAAATTTGTCCACATAAATATGTAACAAAAATTTCCAGACATAATCCAAGAACAAGCTCATGACATTAACTATGGAACATCTCTCTTTTGTTACAGGTGTTGCGTAATGATGTCATGTCTCACGTTCGCACAATGGAATCTTTGAACCAGGCAGGCAAGGAGTTGCTAGAAGTTGGGTCCGGGGACTGTGCACATAGTCTTCAGTCTCGACTGGACCAACTCAGTGAAAGCTGGGAGTTTGTTTGTTGTGAAACTGAACGTTATCAGCTGGAGTTAGAGAACAGACTCAGTCAGGTAATGATTTTTAATTGTAAGTGTATAATTACGGGGTACCGTCTGTAAAGCAGCTCAATATCCCATTACCATGATTTTTATGAGATCTCCTTTTTGGGTTACCAATAACATGTTTGTGCACCTTTACTCAAGTAAAATACATTTTATGTCATCTTTTGCAGGTGCAAGATATTACAATGGAAATTCAAGACCTCCTGCAGTGGTTGGACAACACAGACATCAGGTTGCCATCTTCCAAATCCATGTGGGGAATGCCAGAAACAACCACTGAGAGGCTTAATGCTCATTTGGTGAGACACACAAACTCTTTTACAAACTTTGTAACTCAAAGTGAACCTACTTGCTTTGTTCTGCACACCCGTAACAGGAATTATGCAATGAGACAGACTCAAAGCTTCACACCTATACAGAGGTGAAAAATGCCATTCAAAGAATGCTGGAAAGCAGCAATGTTGTGCCGGGATCAAGTACAGAACACAGCCTGTCCATAATAGAACAAAAGTGGTCTTCCGTGTACAACAAAGTTCAAGAGCGAAAGGTCTCTCAACTCTTCCATTCTGCTTCATCCATTATTAATCTTAATGATTAAGACATGATACAGTTGCGTATTGTTTTTTTCCCCTTCTTTTAGGCAAAGCTTATGAATGGCTTGAAACTGGCCAAGGAATTCCACAGTGACATCCAGGACCTTCTCACCAAGATGTCCAACTGTAAAGAGTCTATTGGACTCCTCACACCTCCCAGCTTTGTTCTGGACACAGTTTACAACCAACTACAAGATCACAGAGTAGGGTTTGTTTTATACGTCATTCTTGTTGTTGCTTTTCAGCATGACTTGATGTAATAACTGTTTATTGTTTAATTTATACATATCTGTAAAGACGCTGGTGGATGAGGTGAATGGTTATGGGGAGAAGAAGACCACGGTGGAGAGTGCTGGCAGTAGACTTGCTGCGCTTAGCAGGAAAGAGGACTGTGATGTCATTCATAACCTCATCATGACTGTCCAGGATCGCTACAAAAAACTACAGCAGTGTATTTCAGAGAGAGGCATTGCACTAGAGGAGGTCAAAAAGAATGCCAAACAGGTAGAGGGTTTTTTATATTTACAATCACCAACCATTATAAGCATTAACCTTGAGTGTGAAACATGGCATCCCATTTTGAACTGACTGACTGTTACCTCCTCTATTTCAGTTTAATGAATCTTGGCGCCTCCTGGTGGACTGGATGTTTGAGGTAGAAGAAACCTTAGACAACCATAAAGAGATTGCACAGTCACATGAGGAGATTAAACAACAACTAACTGAGCAGAAGGTGCGGTTCACGTTAAACAACAGCTTTGTCATTCGTACATGTTCACTGATCCCGATCATTTTCTTTAGGAGTTCCAGAAAATGCTCAGATCCAAGAGGCCAATGTATGAAGCGACGCTAAAGAGTGGCCGCAAACTTCATGAACGAGCTCAAAGCAGCTATGACCAACAGCACCTGGAAAACCTCCTGGCTGAATTGAAAGACTCCTGGGACACCATCAATGGAAAGTCAACGGAGAGGTATCAAGATACGTTATTGTTTGCAGGAGAATATTAAATCCTAAGTTTAAAACTTACTTATGTTTTTCTACTTGCAGACAACACAAACTAGAGGAAGCGTTGCTGTTCTCAGGAAGGTTCACTGATGCTCTTCAAGCTCTGAATGGCTGGCTTTATAGAGCTGAGCCCCACTTAGCTGAGGATGTTCTTGTCAGTGGAGACAAGGACATGGTCAACAATTTGATAGACAAACATAAGGTAAGGCAAGAAAACTGAATTTTGACATTACTAGTTCCATGTTCTGCGAAACACATTGTATTTTTAACTACAGTATATCACATTCCCAAGAATCACCTTCTTTCTTGTTTTGCCCCGATGATCATAATATTTCATTTTTGTTCTGACTCTGAAACTTTGAGAACTGATTTGAAAGTAACGTTGTCGTTTTCTTCCCAACGCAGCTGAGTGCTTTCTATTGGCTGACACACTTTCATTCACAGAATGATGCCCTCTCAGAAATTGTCTTACTTCATATGCATTTTATTAGTGTCACAATTTCGCACATTCTCATCATTGTTCTTGTGTAGGCATTTCAAAAGGAGCTGGGGAAGCGGGCAGGGTGCATCAAGACCCTGAAACGCTCTGTAAAGGACCTGACCAAGAGCAGTACGGCTGATTCCCACTGGCTGCAGGAGCAAATGGATGAACTGGAGAGCCGCTGGGAGGTGGTGTGCAGGCTGTCAGTCGGCAAACAGGACAGACTTGAGGCTGCACTTCAGCAGGTAGTTCAAGCTTAGTATTAGTAACTTTGTGCTATGTGATACTTAATAAATGTTGATAGTATTGCTAACTTTCATATCTTGATCTTTGTTCTCTTGAGGCTGAGAAA
The DNA here is from genome assembly GCF_059516105.1 of Syngnathus floridae. Lineage (NCBI taxonomy): Eukaryota > Metazoa > Chordata > Actinopteri > Syngnathiformes > Syngnathidae > Syngnathus > Syngnathus floridae. The sequence goes on from NC_142422.1 coordinate 9,753,675, forward strand.
TTTGATGGCCTTGTCCACTCGTTCATGGAGCGTCTCAGTGAGGTGGAGAGGCTTTTTAAATACGGTGTCATACCGGAAGAAGAAGAAAGTTTGCTTGCCTTCCACAAACACAATGAGGTAAACACTGTTTACGCAGGTCAGAGTAAAAAAATAAGTCTGATTAGGATTAGTGAGCGACTCAATAAAGTCTGATAATGGGAACTTTGTCGCTCGTGGTTGTATTCGTAGATCATTAAAAAATGTAATACATTCATGAAAAATTGACTTTTGCGTACTTTTCCACAGGAAACAATGTTTACCTTAAAAACACAATCAGCAGAGTTGGAGAATATCCAGTGTCTGGGTCAAAAGATCCTCTCCTCTTGTCATCCAGACTCAGTCGTAACCCTCAAGTCTTGGATGGGTGTCACCAAGACCCGCTACGAGGAGGTGAGCGATCTTGTGCCAGCATAATGACAAATGACACATTCATTCTTCAGTCAATGGTTTGCCAGTTACACTTAGTACTGGTACAGTATTCCTCATTAGAGAATCCCTTTTGTGGTTTTCTGAGATAGGTTCTGACATGGGCCCAGCAACAAGGCTTAAGGATCCAGACGACTTTAGCTTTACTGGAGGAAGAGAGAGCGGAAGTCCAGAGGCTGTTGGAATGGATCTCCTCAGCACAAGAAGCTCTCAGTATCAGAGATGAAGAACCTGTGCCTGAAAACACAGAGCAGAACCAAGAATTTATTGAGCAGCACTGTGTATGTTTTTTACTATCATGTAAAAAAGAAGGGTGCCTAACCCTTTACCACATGTCAGCTAAATTCGATTTCCTTCTGCAGGTGTTCATGGAGGAGCTCAATAAGAAGCTACCAGAAGTTGAACATGCAACAAAGTCCTGCAAACGCAAGAGTGTTTCAAAACATCAGGTTTCACCCTTCAAACGAACAATCACAAGTAAGGACACCACTGTTAATGTGCTACTCATAAAGCAATGTCAACAATTTGTGTTTAGAATTTATTAGACTTCCACGCTTTGTCTACCCAGAGAGGCGGAGCACTCTAAAGTTGCAGCCTCCAGCACCACTCCCCCTGGAGCACCTTGACCCCCAGACCCCACTGCTCAGTCAGCTGGTCAGTCAGTGGCAGCAACTTTGGCTCCTGGCGGTAGCAAGACAAAAACATCTTGAACAACACCAGCAAAAACTCAAAGAGGTTATTGCGTTTGTTGAGAATGAAACAAGTACACTGTTGGATGAGTCCAATGTGAATGGACCCATTGTGATTATTTTTTTACTAATTTTGATGTGACATTAAGCCCTGTATTTTTGCTTTTTTTTTAAAATGCAGATTGAAGAATTTGCCAACTTTGACTTTAATATTTGGCGAAAACGTTACATTCAGTGGATAAGCCATTTGAAGTCTCGCATCCTAGATGTATTCCGCAACATTGATCGGGATCAGGATGGACGCATCAGCCAGAAAGAGTTCATTGACTATGTCCTGGCTTCGAGTAAGACCTACTGCCGTTTCTCTTTTGTTGTTGTGTGTACTAGTAAATGTGAAATTCATAAATTACCAATTACGAATGAAAATTGACCAGTGAATGTGATGCTGTTAACAGAACAGAAAGCCAGACAAATTTCCGACTGCGCCTGATTACTACTACTATTTAATAAAGTAATGAAAAACTTTTCAGAAGGCACTCTGAAGCCATTACACCAAAGGATGTGTAAAAATGTGCTTTTACAAATTAAATGCAATCATCTTTTTGACTCATGTAATCCATTGTCACCAACATCATGTCCATAAAGCTTTTCTGTACTGTGAGTATTTAATTGTATTATTATTACTTCCCTGTATCAACTGACCTCTCTCCCCACCCCATTCACTGCAGAATTCCCCACCAACTCGCTGGAGATGAACGCAGTTGCAAACATTTTTGATATGAACAGTGATGGTTTCATTGATTATTATGAGTTTGTGAGTGCGCTGCACCCCAGCAGAGACCCTTACAGGAAAACTCTGGACGCAGATCAAATCAATGAAGAGGTACATTGCTTACGAGTGGAGAAATTACTTGCCGTGACTCAAATGGTTCACATACTTTTGCATATTTCTTTTTGCAGGTGAGCCGTCAGGTATCACAATGTAATTGTCCCAAGACGTTTCAAGTAGAGCAGATCAGTGCCAACAGATACAGGGTGAGTTATGTTTCTTTTTGCCTTACAAGAAATATGTTTGACAGTGAATTGTCATTGCAAGTTTTCAATTGTGTGCAGTTTGGAGATTCCCAACAGTTGCGGATGGTGCGTATGTTGCGGAGCACACTGATGGTCAGAGTGGGAGGAGGCTGGACTGCTTTGGATGAGTTCCTGGTGAAGAACGATCCCTGCAGAGGTAAGGTTACTGCAAACTGGACTTGTCTCAATTTTTACTTCAAGGTCACAGTTTGATGACAGAATGCATCAATAAACATAACAAATGCATCTATAAAGATAAAGAAATATAGCAAGTCATTAATTTTAATAATAGTACGGTAGTATCAAGGTTGTTTTAAGTTCCAAGCATCAATCACAAAAGATGGTTGTAGTTCCCAACCGATTACCACTAAACTTTGTGGGAAATGAATGGCTGAGGAACATTTCGGTGCACATCATGTATCGAGAAAAACAGCAAGTTCAACAAATCTTTTATTTATATGAAAACTTGAGAGAAAAAAAACAATAACAAAAAAGATCCTTTATTACAGCCTACAGGTGGTTTCAGTAAAGGTCTGCAATATATTGTACAGTGTTGACCTTGTTTATGTTTGTGTGCAAACTTGTTGAAACCTTTCTGCTAAACAAAAGAAAAACATGCGATGGTCAAAGAAAATAAGAATATGCATTGAAACCTTGAAACTGTGGTCTAATGAAAAATACAAATGACCTGAGAATGAACAAAATCAGACATTGGATATGTTTAGCCTCGATGTGAGGGAACAGATATGCACTGTGAGCAAAATAGCTGAGAACAACATTATTTTTGATTAGAGGTGAACTCAAATGTAAATGTGCATGAGAGTTATAAGGCACCATCAAAATATTGAATTAAAGGTTAGTTTTGTCCGACTTATTTCATTATTGTTATCTTTATTAAATTTTTGGGACTGTAATTCAAAAGCAATGCTGTGACTGTCATTAGTTGGATTTGTCTACTTTGTTCATCATTACATTTGTCTTTTGTTATTTCTGTGACAATTAAGAAATTCTTGAATGGGTAACAACGTTCTAAAAACTGCACTTTTGCCACAGTAAAAGGTCGGACCAACCTGAAGATCAAGCAAAAGTACTTATCTCCCACAGCGAGCACATCGAAAGGTTTGACTGTCAGCAGGTCCAACTCAAGCCTCAGTCTCTATAGCAGCGCCTCCGCCCCCACCAGCCCCATGACACGCAAGGCAAGCTAGGACTTACTCACACGTTTGCCACCTTTGATTGTGCATTACCACTTCATGTTAAATATTTTTGTACTTCACAAATGGCACCTGACTAGCAAGTCTTGCTTTTCAGGCTTTACTCCGCCGAAGTTTTTCAGGCGACCGTTGCATACGTCCACGAAGTTCCATTGCTGCATTAGGATCTGAACTCCTGTTTGTTTCTACAGAAGGCCACAACTCTCTATCACCATCAGGTCAGGCAATAACCTTTTATCTCAAGTGACTGCATGTGCAGTCTGTTCTTTATACAATATATCACTTTGTTTTCATTCTTTCTCATCCTCCAGAAGAAGCTGAGAGGCTGCTCCCTACATGATTGCCTCTGCCTTCAAGCTCCACGTGTGCACTAAACCCAAACAGCCTTATGGCCCTGAATGACAGACATACTGATAAGTAGAAATGTTGTGGTCGAACACAAAATGCAGACCCTGAAAAAAAACAACAGAAGGTCAAGATATAGAAAGATCTGCAGCTTTGGAGTGTCTGTTGAAACTCTCCAAGTGTGAAGAATCAAACATGTTCACGCTCCAGTTGCAATTTACACATAAAAATATAAATGGACACTGGAAGGTTTTGTAAATGTTTTGCATGGAAACTTAATGCATGGTTGCCTTATGATCATTTTTTTCCCCTTAGCAATGTTTACTGATTTTTATATTATCAGAATCAGTAAGTATAAACGGCTATGTAGTTTGTCTGTTTAACCTAATAGTGTACATTGTTCAGTTGCGAACATTTACTGCCATGGGAAAAAAAAAGTATGTTCTTTGTTTGTCCACTGAGAATCCAAAAACACAAATACCAAAACCACTATTAATTTGCGAGGATACAGTATGTTGGTCCTCAATTGTACAATGTAAATTGGGTTTTTTTGGGGTTGTTTTTTTGCTGCTGCAAAGATGATATTTTTGGCAGGGCCACAACCTTGTATCATTTACGGTTTCTGAGGCCGTGCGTTTAAGTGATCTTGCATTGTTTTTAATGCTTTTAGGAAAATGTCATCATTGAAAATTGTGCATCCAACAAATGCAATGACATTTTGAATAGTCGACTACTTTGTCAAGATTGTTTTTAAGGGGGATTTCATGGAACATTGCTGTGAAAGTGTCGATCTGATATTTGCTTTTTATTGCAGTAAAGGTTTTTGTTTTTCCTTGAATTTTCTTCACATATTAAGCACTTTCTTACTACATTACAGGTTGATTTATTAGCAAAAAATGTAGTAGTTATGAGATACATGTTAAAGTCTGTTTTTGTACATAGCCATCAAGTCTGTTTTCCAAAAATACAATTCAGAATTGATAGTATTTTTTTGCTTGTCTAGCAACTTGTACCAAAAGTGCATCTTGTCTCTTGTTTTTCCTTTCTGTAGTGTGGAATGTCTCTTACGGTCAGCTCACATGTAAACAACACAATTGTGCACTGCTTTATTGCTCGTTTTACTATGTGATAAATGAAAGATACCAAGCAACTTTACATAAATTAAAATTTTCTTTTGGGGTACTGTCTATCCATGACAATTAAACAAGCTGGTCAGTGAGAGAACAATACATTTTCGCTATCTTTGTAAATAACTCAGCTTAAATGCACCATTTTATGCTCTAGTTTTTCAGACCTGGTATTGCAGACAGAAGGTGAAATACAGTAGGGTTGAGTCTATGCAGGTGAATTGATTCATTAAATATTTTTAAGTATAGAATACGCCTTTTGGCCTCAATTTGTTTGTATTGGGATATGGGTTATACTGTGGAGAAACAACATTTCAACTCATTTACTATGCACCTTTAACTTAATCTTTACATGTTCCTGTATTCAGCACTCTTTACGATGTCCAATTTTGGCGACCTCTCAATTTAGGTCACTAATCATTTTCTGTTGAAGTGCACCAATAAATGAATCATTTGTTACAAAATTCAAATATTGGTTGTGATTATCGCCTCAATATGATTCTAGTATTAAACAATCACATTGTAAGTCACTGATTTTGCTGTATTTTCTATCCCAAAAAGTTATTTGTTTGTTTTTCATGCCATCAGTTACCATGTTTTGCCATCACGTCAAAGTAATAGTAGTATTACTTGCAGTTGTAGTTATAGTGGTAGTACAGGCTGCAATAGAGTAGCAGTACTAGTGTTATGTGAAAATGTAGGCTATATATGCATGCATAGACCTCTGTTGTGCATATTATATAATCATCAAGTCTCAGTGGGAGAAATTTTATCTGTGGAGCCTCATCTCAGTTTGCTATCCCGCTGTCAATGTTTCTACAAACAGTCATACTGGTTCAAACACATAGGCCAGCAGTTTTCAAAAGAAAGGAACGTATTGTTCTTTGAAAGTACTGACCATGACCCAAGATCAGAACAACACCCTGCTGCTAGGTTTTGTCAAAGCAAGTTGGCTAGGCTGTGACCTCTTTGGCTCATGTATATTATACGGGATGATAAATTGGAAAGGTTTATTAGAGGAAGTTAACAATGTTATTTAAAATATTACTATAACTACTTGAAGCACAAATACACAATAAATATCTTTTATTCAAGCAGACAAATTCTAGCCGGAATAGAATTGATGCCATTCTCAAGGACTTAGAGAGCAAATTGGCATTTTTCCTTCAAAACGTTCCACTCCTTATATTTTGGAATCAAATCCACTCTCCAATCCATGGCTCCACACTGAACTAATGTCATTACCTTGAATGGGATCACAAACAGAACTCTAGCTTTCAGGGTACAGCACAACAAATCTTATTAATGCGGTTTAGGTTCTAACAATTTGTTTTTATTACTTTGTACATTCCCCTGGTACTGAAATTTTAATTTGCTCTCTCCATCTCTTTTTCTCACTTCCCGAATTCCCTTCCTCCACTCAGACATGTTTTCTCTGACTGGTTCACAGTCATGACTCCTGGCTCAGCCCTCTGTAGTCACATGACAATATTGCAGAAATCCAGATTAGTAAAACACTGGAGTCAAAGAGAATAATGAATACTCTACTGAAACACCAAAAGGCCAACACAGATTCGCTGCGCATTGTCTTAAGGGCTGTATATTTGTTGTGAAACCTTTTACTAATGCTGACTCACCGTTTTCATATCCACAGGCAGGTAGGTTAGTGTTTGATATCCTTTTGCAATGATTACAAATACTAAGTAGACAATAAATAATTAATTACAAAATATTATGAATTACCAAACATTTCATAATTATTATTGTTGGAATTTCATTGTAAACTGATTTTTTTAACTTATTAAATGAATGAATGAATGAATGAATAGGAAGCCCATAAAGCCTTTTTAGTCTGTGGGACTCATAAGGTAGTAGATAAATACAGGCTGGCCAAACAGCCAAACAATGTTTTGTAACTGGAAAAAAATATATAGTTATGAGAGTTTTAGTAACAGTTGCAAATTGAGAAACTTGTAGCACACTTACTATGATGTTTAAAATAGAATTTTGCCCGTTTTCTGTTTTTTTTCTCCATTAACCTCGTTTTTCGTGGTAAGCTATGTTTTTCTGTCTTTTTTGAGGGGGAAATGTACAGGAATATAAATAAATAAAATAAAATAAAATAAATAAATAAATGGTTGAAATAATAAATCAATACATAAACAATAAATAAATAAAACAAAACATTTTTCTCTCTCATAAAATGGCAAATATACTTTTGAGCCCATCTGTTGCTCATCCCTGATATAGGCTGCTGTTTTATGAAGTTTATTCCATTCAATATTTTTTTGTGTTTTTGAGGGGATTATAAACAAATAAATAAACAAATGAATAATAAATAAATAAATAAATAAATAAATAAATAAATTTAACTAACTAACTAACTAACTAACTAACTAACTAACTAACTAACTAACTAACTAACTAACTAACTAACTAACTGAATGAATAAATAAATAAATAAATAAATAAATAAATAAATAAATAAATAAATAAATAAATAAATAACAAAAATGAGTTTGAAATATAAAATAAAGCCTTTTTCTCTCCCATAAAATAGGAAATATACTTTAGAGCCCATGTGTTGCCCGTCACTGATATAGAATGTCGTTTTATGAAGAGTAGTCCATTTATGTGATTTAGTTTACAGCAGTGGTTCTTAACCTGGGTTCGAGCGAACCCTAGGGGTTTGGTGAGTCGGCCTCAGGGGTTCGGCAGAGCCTCCACTGAGAGGTCCAAACAAACCTGATTTATTGTGTAAATTCTGATTTGCCAGTATGTAATTTGTTGTGAGTCCATGCATTGTGTTGATTTTGTTATTTGAACAAGGGGATGTTCATGCACGGCTTATTTTGTGCACCAGTAAAAAACATCGATGTCTTGAATTTCAAAAAAATAATTTTATTTTTCACTAAAGAGGGGTTCGGTGAATGCACATATGAAACTGGTGGGGTTCGGTACCTCCAACAAGGTTAAGAACCACTGGTTTACAGTCAGATTTGTCACGTCCAATATGGCAACCACCCTCTCGTATCGCTGTACCGGACCAATATCCTCAAGGTTGTTAATGTTCTATGTTGACGTTGCGTGTTCACAGTATGGCATGTACGCATGTGCAGTTCCCGTAGTTAACAGTTACAGAACGTAATCGAAGCCGGCCAGCACGCGCACGCACGGAAAACGCGCGCACTGCCATAGAGTAAAGTCATAATAGTGGGATGATAATTTGTTGGAACAGCGTGAGAATCCTGTTTGATAAGGTAAACGGATTTTTGTTGTTTTAATTAGGTTTGTGCGACTGGATTGTTGGGTCATTATTCTAAGGTTTCAAAGTCACTGAGTATGCTGCTATTTTATTATAGCCCTCTGTGTTGTTTTAAAAAAAAAAAAAAATCTGGCTTCATCACATTATTGTTAAGTATGTCTGTTGATTCTGTTTAACTCTATAAAGGTTAACATTATGGCTATTTACCTTGGCGAGTATATCCACGTGGTACTTTATATGGGCGCAGTGTGTTGAAGTTCATGGCATCCTTCACCGGAGGAGGAGACAAGGTCAAGCACAGGAGATTAAGTTATTTTTGTTGAGTTTGGCCAGTGTTTTGAGTATCTCAAGTATTTGATGCACTAAATAGACAAAAATAAGAGTATTTTGAAAGTGAAGCATTGTAATTACCATTATGAAACCCAGTTCAAGTGCAGTATAAAAAAAGAAAATCCAATGAAAAGGTATTGATGAAAAATATCAGACTGTTAAGCCAATTTCAATATCATCCCAGGTAGACAGAATGCAGTTGCAAATGCAAAGCTGTAAAGTTTTATACATCAGTTATTGCCTTGTGAACGAAATCAGGAAGTGTTGTTGCAATAAATGTGTTGAGTCTTTTGCTTCACTGTGGAGAAATCCCTTTGCAGAGTTGTTTTAATTCTGTAATAGTAATAATATTATATAGTATGGGGTGTAAATTGTCTATTTAACGTCATGCTATTGCATCTCAGTTTGATTTAAATCTTGACTTTTACCTAGCAACTTCAAAGCATTATTTTTTTTCATTCAAAGGTGTTATTTATAGTAGATAATAGACATCGGCATTGTTTCTTGAGTCTTCAAATGTGTTTTATTTACACTACTCTGCATCATGTGACAGACAGACAGACACATACATACAGGAGTTATTTTTAATAATTGTGTGAGCGGGGGCGAGAATCATTCGCCCTGCATAGTCCAGCGCTGCAGCTTTGTTTTGCTTTCAATAAAGACAACGTTTTCAGAATCTATCTCTTCACCGCCAATAGCACTTGTACAATATGTATTTGTTAATGTTGTGAGAAACTACAGTCAAACCTCGGTTTTCGACCACAATCCGTTCCAGAAGGCGGTTCGAGAAGTGAATCGGTCGAATTCCGAATCTATTTTTCCCATTACAAATAATGGAATTTTTTTTTTTTAATCCGTTCCAAGACAAAAAAAAAACGCCTTTTATAAGCATTTTTTCATTTGCGCAATTTTGTCTGATCGCGCAACTGCAGCGCACCGCCGAACGCGCGACTGTAGCGTGCCGCCGACCGCGCAACTGCACCGCGCTGGTCGCATTATTGTGACAGATCCGTCGCTGAAATTTAGAAAATTGGTTCGTGACTGAACGATTCATTCAAAAGAAGGAATCTTTTCAGTGAACAAGAGTGAACGAATCACTTCATGAAGTGATTGGTTTTTTGTTTGTTTGTTTTTTTTCATTTCATATGACTTCAACCAGTAAGTGTCGGTAATGCGCATTGAAGCTGGTGCCACCTCGCCGTAAAACAAAACGAAGAAGAAAATGACGTAACTTCTCGTTCACGAACGAGTCCAGTTCACCAACTGAACGGATCTGTGAGTGAACGAGTCAGTGAGTGAGTGATTTACATTTCCAGTTCATCGCGAGAACGGATCAGTGAACGAGTTAATGGGTGAACTGCCTTCCCGTGCATCAACGGATCAACGTGTTGCGTTTCCCGGCGTCAACTATGTAAGCCAGAATGTAGATGTATGATTTGCCAAGGAACGAAAGAACCACTCACTGAAACACCACTTCTTTTATGCGTGTTTTGTCCAAGCTAACGGCTAACTTTATTGCATGAAGGGATGCGCCGTTATGCAACAACGGGGAGATTATGCATCTCTTTGGGTAATCTTGATTTTATAACACTTGTAGTAGTTTTTAAATAATGTGTATGCATATATACGCCTAACTATTGTTATCCAATATATCTACTGCAATTTCACATTAGATTGCTGGTTTGAAATTTACTTTTATTATTATTAGCATTATTATTTTAATAAACATTAAAACCTGTTAAAACTTGCCTGGTGTTTTATTCCTTGTTTTTATTTTTTATTTTTTGGGCATGAAAACAAAAATCTGACATTTGGTTAACTGCTTTATGTACGTTATGTAATATGTAATATAAAAAAGGAATAAATAAATAAAGTGTAGCGAACGATTCGGTGAACGATTCTTTTGAACAAATATTTTGAGTGAACCGATTCTAAAGATTCAGTTCACTTACGAACTGGAATGCACATCACTAGTACAAAACAGTACAGACGACCATAGGATGACAAGTCGAAATAGCCGACTGGTTAGTGAAACGGCCTCTTCCTCACCAAGCGCTTGGTTCGATCCCAGTTATGAGGATATTCCCAAATGAGCTTTTATAGTGTAATTAACTCTTTATTTATTTATTCTTTGTTTTGTTTTTTCTACCTCGTGTAGTGTACCTATTGAAGTGTCCATGAGGTGTACCTAATCACAGGCCACTTCATTAGGGAAAAAGCTTAAGTGAAAGTGAAAAGTGCCACACCCGCCCTCACCCCCATGGTCAAAAGTACAGGTGTCAAACTCTAGTACTTGGGGCCGCGTTCCAACATGTTTTCCAAGATTCCCTCGTTAAGTGCACCTGCGTGAAAAGTTTTAGCTCCTGCAGAACATGAAATGAACAAAATCTTTTCACGCAGGTGTGTTTAACGAGGGTAACTTGGAAAACATATTGGAACGCGGCCCCTCGAGGACTGGAGGTCGACACCCCTGGTTTAAGTGAAAAGTACCACACCCGCCCTCACCCCCACTTTCTGATTGGCTGTTTGATCTGTGACGTCACTCGGACACTCTATTAGGTACACCGCCATTTTCAGATGTTCCTAATAGCAGGCCACTTCATTAGGGAAAAATCATGGTCAAAGCTTAAATGAAAGTGAGAAGTGCCACACCCGCCCTCACCCCCACTTTCTCATTGGCTGTTTGATCTGTGACGTCACTTGGACACTTCATTAGGTACACCACCATTTTCAAGTGTACCTAATAACAGGCCACTTTATTAGGGAAATATCATGGTCAAAGGTCACAGGTGTCAAGCTCTAGTCCTTGGGGCCGCATTCCAACATGTTTTCCACGATTCCCTCGTTAAGTGCACCTGCGTGAAAAGTTTTAGCTCCTGCAGGATGTGAAATGAACAAAATCTTTTCACACAGGTGTGTTTAACGAGGGTAACTTGGAAAACATATTGGAATGCGGCCCCTCGAGGACTGGAGGTCGACACCCCTGGTATGCATATATACACCTAAATATTGTTATCCAATATATGTACTGCAATTTCACATTGAATTGCTGGTTTGAAATTTATTATTATTATTATTATTATTTGATTTTCTTTTAAATAAACATTCATGTTAAAACTTCTCTGGTGTTTTATTCCTTGTTTTTATATTCGCCAATTTAAAAAAATTGCAGTACATTTATTGGATAACAATATTTAGGTGTATATATGCATACCAGGGGTGTCAACCTCCAGTCCTCGAGGGGCCGCATTCCAATATGTTTTCCAAGTTACCCTCGTTAAACACACCTGCGTGAAAAGATTTTGTTCATTTCATGTTCTGCAAGAGCTACAACTTTTCACGCAGGTGCACTTAACGAGGGAATCTTGGAAAACATGTTGGAACGCGGCCCCAAGGACTAGAGCTTGACACCTGTACTTTTGACCATGGGGGTGAGGGCGGGTGTGACACTTTTCACTTTCACTTAAGCTTTTTCCCTAATGAAGTGGCCTGTGATTAGGTACACCTCATGGACACTTCAATAGATACACTACACGAGGTAGGAAAAAAAAAAAGAATAAATAAATAAAGAGTTAATTGCACTATAAAAACTCATTTGGGAATATCCTCGTAACTGGGATCGAACCAAGCGCTTGCTGAGGAAAAGGCCGCTTCACTAACCAGTCGGCTATTTCGACCTGTCCTCCTCTGGTCGTCTGCACTGTTTTGTACTAGTGATGTGCATTCCAGTTCGTAAGTGAACTGAATCTCTAGAATCGGTTTACTCAAAATATTTGTTCAAAAGAATCGTTCACCGAATCATTTGCTAAACTTTATTTATTTATTCCTTTTTTATATTACATATTACACAACGTAAAACACATATACATATTGTCATATAAAGCAGTTAACCAAATGTCAGATTTTTGTTTTCATGGCCAAAAAAATAAAAACAAGGATTAAAACACCAGACAAGTTTTAACAGGTTTTAATGTTCATTAAAATAATAATAATAATAATAATAATAATAATAATAATAATAATAATAATAATAATAATAATAATAATAATAATGAAAGAATTTCAAACCAGCAATCTAATGTGAAATTGCAGTAGATATATTGGATAACAATATTTAGGTGTATATATGCATACACGTTATTTAAAAACTACTATAAGTGTTATAAATTCAAGATTACCCAAAGAGAAGCATAATCTCCCCGTTGTTGCATAACGGCGCATCCCTTCATGCAATAAAGTTAGCAGTTAGCTTGGAGAAAACGCACATAAAAGAAGTGGTGTTTCAGTGAGTGGTTCTTTCTTTCCTTGGCAAATCATAAATCTACATTCTGGCTTACATAGTTCACGCCAGGAGACGCAACACGTTGATCGGTTGATGCACGTGAAGGCAGTTCACTGATCCGCTCTCGCTATGAACTGGAAATGCAAATCACTCACTCACTGACTCATTCACTCATAGATCCGTTCAGTTGGTGAACGGGAAATGCAATCAACGACTTGTTTGTGAACGGGAAGTTACGTCATTTTCTTCTTCGTTTTGTTTTGTGGCGAGGTGGCAGCAGCTTCAATGCGCATTACCGACATCTATTGGTTGTTGGTCATATGAACTGAAGAACGAATCACTTTAGGAAGTGATTTGTTCACTCTCGTTCACTGAAGAAAAATCATTCTTTTGAACGAATTGTTCACTCACGAGCCAACACTACTTTTAGAGCATCATTGTGTTTTAGGATTGCTTTACTGCTCCCACTTGCTTTCTTTGGAGGCATGATTAGGGGTTAATACAATCCTCAAAGTAACGAAAATACAATAACAAACGGAGTCAGACGGCATCCGGGCCGCGTGGTCGGGTTTTCTCGGGTCCTTTCGGCTCATCTCGCGAGGTTCGACCTCCGAATTTTGTTCGACAACTGAAACAAGAAAAATCTCGAATTTTTCGTTCGAATACCGATTTGTTCGAGAACCCGGACGTTCGAAAATCGAGGATTGACTGTACTGAACAATATACAGTAATCCCTCGTTTTTCACTGGGGTTAGTTCCAAAAAGAACCCGTGATAGGTGAAATCCGTGAATTAGAAAACTTTTTTTTATTGCCATTATTATACATGTATAACATTAAAAATTTTGCACATGATGTATTGAGAGCTTTCTTTCCATCAAAATGTTCTGATCAAACTGGCCTTTTTTGATGTGTTTCAGATAGTATAAATCTTCATTTGCTTCTTCAACGCCACCATCATGTCAGTGCTGACTCACGTGCTGGCATGTTTGTTTGGCATGGGCTCCTGGGTGGCAATCAACGGAATGTGGGTGGAGCTCCCACTAATAGTGCCACAAATCCCTGAGGGTTGGTTCCTGCCGTCCTACCTCACAGTCCTCATCCAGATGGCCAACATAGGCCCGCTCGTCATCATCTTGATGCATCGTTTTCGCCCAGGAGTGCTGAATGAGAAGCCGGTCATCTACTGCATCGTTACGTTGGGCATCTTTGTGGCGTTCCTTTTGGCGTTCTTCTGGAAGCACACAGTTACAATAGGGAGCACTCTGCACAGTGTGCCTCTTTTGATATTATGTTTCCTGCTCTCTGTGGTGGACTGCACGTCCTCTGTCACCTTTCTGCCTTTCATGATGCGTCTGTGCCCCCAGTACCTCACCAGCTACTTTGCAGGTGAAGGCCTCAGTGGTCTGGTACCTGCACTGGTGGCTCTCTTTCAAGGTGTTGGTGTAGTCCATTGTCATAATGCTACTTTGACACTGCCATTGAACAAAACGCTTGGGAATTCTACTGTTGACACTTGGGGGTTCCAAGCAGTGTATCAACCAGCAAAATTCTCTGTTCAAATCTTCTTCCTGTTGTTGAGCGTAATGATGGTTGTTTGCCTGATTGCCTTCATTCTTCTCAACCATCACCCAGCTGTGGCTCGGGAGAAGAGGAATGAGCTTTATTTCAGGGAAGAAGTGACACGACGGGAGAGAGAGCAAGTTTTCTCTTTAAACACCCGAACACCAGAGAAAAAGCCAATGTTAAATTCCTTCGAGTCTGCCAAGAGGGAACCTCGCAGCGCCTTTGGCAGGGGCACATACAGTAACTCTGAGGTGGTTTTCATCTTTGTTGTACTGGCTTGGGTGAATGCTCTGACCAATGCAGTGCTGCCATCAGTGCAGTCTTACTCCTGTCTGCCTTATGGAAACCAGGCCTACCATCTGGCTGCCACAATGGCAGCTGTCGCCAACCCAATGGCCTGTTTCATTGCCATGTTTAGGCCAATCAGGTAAGCGTGACTAATGTGGCATTCTGAAAATCCTGATGTCCAAATATAAGCCGGTCAAAGGCTAAATATTTCTGTAGCGACGCTTAATATATCGCTCAGGTGCAAGAAGCAAAGTAGCATGTATGCCATTCATGTAAACCTAAATAAAGATTGAAAATGTAGAATTGCATTTAATGTGTTGCCCTTTATTCCAGGTCACTCATCTTCATGTGTCTTCTGACTGTCTTTGGCACTGGATTTGGAGCCTACATCATGGCAATGGCTGCTCTTAGTCCGTGTCCTTTGCTGGTCCACAGTATATCTGGAACTGTTGTTATAGTAAGACAACACTTTCAACATTTAAAGTTTTCATTATAACTCTGAGAACATTATACCTACAGTACATAATGTATTGAGAGCAGTACACATGGATTTAGTCATTGTAATTTTTTCTGGAGGAGGAGCCATTTATTGTTTTTCTTATCTAATATTTATCTGTGAAGAAGGCCGCAAAGTCATTGCATGAAGGAACTGAAACTGTGGAGTTTGGACGGGTATTATCATCGTTTCTATCAAGAACCTCAAAAATCAAATGCTAATGGTAAATGAATATTTTAAATACGATATATACGCATTGTAGTACATATGGGGCTATAGTACTTTATTGTTTCAGTTTAGATTTTGTTTTGTGCTCGTACCAGCTTCACTTATTATTCTTAGCATTTATTTTGCATCTTGTGTGTTTCAGGTGCTGGTTTGGATCGTATTTGTTCTCTCCCTGTCCTATGTAAAGGTAATAATTGGAGTGATTCTACGAGATGAGGGCCATGGTGCCCTTGTGTGGTGTGGGGCTGTAGTCCAGTTGGGCTCCATGCTGGGTGCCCTTTCTATGTTTCCACTGGTGAGCATTTATGGCCTTTTTAAGTCAGGTGATGCCTGTAACACCAAGTGTCCCTTGTGACAAAGAAACATGTTAAAAATACTGCTATACAAACCAGAAATTCAACATGCTCTTGTGCTGTAATGGGGGCACATTAGTGGCAGTGTTAAGTGATAAGGCTTATATATTCTGACTTTTTAACAGAGCTGAGTGGCCTCAGGTGTTTATCTGCCACTCCATCTTGTTTTGTAATCCTAATTGTTAATACATAGTAGATTTCTTATTTCACTTGATCAACTTCTGAAAGAGTAAAGACCACAAAACATGACCAGATCTAAATATGCATTATTGTTTTTTTTTTTCATGGTCAGTAAGTTCCTTAGCTTTTACAAGGTTTGTTAACATTATATTGAGTTCAAAATGTTATTATGAGCGTGCACTTTTTTTTTAAATTAAGATGCTAATTTCAGACAACACTGTTGCATTGAATTACAGACTGCTGTAGAATTGTTACTGCTGTAGAATTGTTACTGTTAAAACAATGCAAATAAACCCAAAATGAAAATTCTCTTTTCTTAGTACTTTTGTTGTTATTTATATGTCACCTTTTCTAATATTTTTCTAGAACATAGCTACAGGTGTGTTATATAATACCAGTATGTATGTGTAGAAAGTGTTCCGTACCTATACCACGGTTCACCTTCCGTGGCCTCGCGGTCTCACAAATGTAGGAGAATGGGTTAACATATTCGCATGAGGTGTTTTCTGGTCTGCTGAGATGGTGATGATGAAGACTGAGAGGTTCACAGTTTCTTCAAACAGGTCAAAACAATCAATAAAATCTGTAATGCAATTGTTTGCCACTAGATGCCAGACATTACTTAGTTGTGCTTGTACCATTTATAGGCTTACTCTGTGAGTAGGCCTAATAATTTGGGGATTTGGTATGACACGGCCAAACACAATGCCTTAATATTATCACAGTATTGAGTGAGTTAATTTTTGTGGGAAAGATGCACACAATACAATTTAGCACTTACCTAATGTTGGACAAAGAAAATCACAGTATGTGTTTTTTTATTCTATGAAAACATATTTGTATGTGTTTTTTCCATATTTAAAACTGCATTTTTGTCATCAATCTGGTTACAAAGTGCATGCAGGTATAGCAGCTCCCTAGTAGTGCTTATGCCACCTTCATTTGTTTTTATTCTAAGTTGCTCATCCCTGTTTTATCGGGTACAGGTTTTATTTTTTTTTTGTACTACATGTGGTGCAAAGTATTAGAATATAATTCACTGGGTGATGTCACGACAATAAAAACCCTGATACAATTGTCCCTGCTATTGGTACTATATGTGTCTCGAAGACTGAGAGACTGGGGTCATCTACGTACATACAAGCACAAAGACAAAATTAGATTTGTCTTTTCTGTTTTACATTGGAGTCTGAGGATCTGAACAAAGTTTTTTGTAGGCTATACATACATATGTACATTTTCACGTCAGCGTTAGGTGCATTTCAAACATGGGTTGTTAACATTTGCATATGGCAACTCAAACATAACAATCATCTTGTTTTTAAGAGATTACGACTAAATATTGCCATTAACAATTTGCAAGACCAGAAAAATCACGTCGTATATATATATATATATATATATATATATATATATATATATATATATATATATATATGTTAGGCCAATAGCAATTAATTGATGTGATGTTACAAGGTGGTGGTGAGTATTTTAGGTAGGAGACTTCACTTGCACGTGTTGCAAATGAACACTGGGTGTCTCTGTTTGAATGGGAAAACCAAAAAGAATTGAAGCGCCTTCTTTTCCTCAAACTTCATGATCCAAATGGTATTCCATAAAATACATTAAATCAATTCAAATCCCAAATATGAACTTTAGGTACATAGGGACTTTATTATATTTTCCACAGTACCCCAAAATGCTGTTGTACTTTAGGGGTGGCCTGGTGAGGTATCCCTCTGGAGGGGGTCTGCCCATATTACAGCATCTGCATCATATCCCCCTCACACTAAATCAGAGACTGTATGTGTGTAAGGAGTGTGTTCATTTTTCTTTCCTCTAATCCCCAGGGACAGGTAAGAATGAAAAAGTCATAACTAGTCAGTGTCTGATTCAGATCCCAGAGGTTCCATGTGAACATCTGGGGTCATCATCTCTGTGTGGTTCATACATCACCTGCTGGCTCTTATCTCTTGCAGTAGTTTTTATGACTTATGGTGTGTTTAGTGTAAATACTGCAGAGCAGTTTGGAAGGATTTGCAAAGGGGGTGACTGAGTCCATACACTTAAATGGCGCCCATTAACAGTGGTCAGAATAAATATGGGTGGCAGATAATTAAAGGTGAAAAGTGTTAAAGCACATTAGTCTTTAACTTTATATTTATTTTTCTTTACTTCATGTGTAACATTGTCTCATTTTACCTTAAATTCTTCTCTGCTTTCTACACGTTTATGTCCACAATGTCAATCTAAAACACATGATCGAATGTCCTCATTCATGCTGCTTTTTAATGCGTAGTTATGGGACTGCGGTATGCAGAGAATGATTTAATTTTGCAAAACGGCCAAGAACGATCACGTCTCGCCTGCTGTTATGCAATCGTTCCTCACTCACAACGCAGTGTCTGCTAAAACCTTGACTAGATGGGGGTTGGAGTGTCTTGGTGCTGGAAACGTCAGTGTCTGGCCCAAAGGAGTATAAAAATATTTCTTCTTGTAAATGACTCAAGACTATATATAAAACTGAAACTAAGGCATTGTGTATATAAAACTGAGAAAAGTGAGATGCGAATGAGCACATCAAAAGACAATTTATTTTTAAAACGTGATTTGGTAATATAGGTTTGGAATGAGGCGTTTTACATGGAAATGCACCACATCCTATAATTCTTCTCATATTGAAATGCGGATTTTTATATAGAACTTGCCAGGTTATTTTATGGTTATTTTATTTTATAAATTTTGTCAAGACTTTCATTTGCCCTATGCTCAACAAATTAATGAGATTAAAAACATACTTTAGGTAGCAACATTTTAAATATGTCCACTTTTCACACCCGTTGCATTGAGTTTCACCACATTTATCAATCCAATGCATCGGAGATTACCTTTCCCGTTAGGTCCATTATATTCAAATGGGCTTGGCCTTTTTTCTTCTTCGCAACAAGACATAAAGTAATCAAAAGTTGAAAGCAAACACTCAAGGAGGCACTTAGCAAAAAGAAAAAAGAAAAGCTTTTATGATAAAACATTCATATAGCGTACAGGAGACAGGTAATCTTTGAAGATGATAGGGTTGTCTTGTGGTCAGTTTCAATATAGTATAGCTTGGGGAGCCTTGTAGATGAATGCTGCTAATAACATCCCCGCCCACCCATCATCCACTGGACCATCCAGGCAGAACTACTAATACCTGAGTGTGTCTCCTCAGCGGCGTGAATGATGCCTTAAAGAGCTGTTGGAGGCTGGACCAAAGTAGGGTTCATTACCATGACAGACTGATGACAGCTGACAACAAATGAAGTCACTGCTCATAGTATTGGCATTTGCTTAGTTTTGCATAAACACAAACAAATTATATATTCCAGAATTGATTGGAATTATTTTTCCCGGAATTTTTATAATGGCGGTTTGAAAACAGTATTTTTCTTTTCTATATATTTTAAGATTCAATAACCTCTTCTTAACCTTTTTGTGCTGTTTTTGGTGCATCAGTGAAAAGCTTACCATGCACTGTGTCTTAATAATCTGATATTTGAAGATAAATTAGCATTAATCTAAACACGTCAGAGAGTAAAAGAGAAGACAGTGTGAATGTGTGATAACTTTATGGTCAGTTTATCACAATTTTCCTTTCATTGAAAGTGCAGCATTGTGATTTGATTTCAACTGCACACCTGTAAAATTATACAAGTGCAGCTTGTGGAAAACATTTGTCCACATACAGCAAAAAAAAAAACAACCAAAAAAAAAAAATGCAGGCCTGATGAATGAAAAAGGACAAAACAGTGATAAATAGGTTGAAATTGCAGACATTTGGCAAAAATCCCAACTTGGACAGTTTTAATATCAGCAGGATGTTTACAGGTGATGATAGAAGTGATTTGCAGTCACCTCATCATATGTTCTCCATGCACAGTCAGTGTGCAGACAACTTCAAGTAGACTCAACAATTTGTCAGGTACACAAACCCTCTCAGTTTACTGCACGCAGACATGTGGTGGATCAGAGCATACTTGTGGACTCGGCAGGTATGACGAGCAGCTTTTGTAACCTTGGGACAGAGTCTGTCTGGCCTGTTTTCAAGATTTTGAACTAAACTAAGCTAACAGACCTCAGTCTGTGGCTTTATAAATGAGTGTAAACACGTGTGATCCATTTTGTCATCTAACTCTGAAAGGGAGCCAATCGGCATATTTTCCAAAATGTCAACCGCTTTGTCTTTCTCTAATGAGAGCAATAAGAGTGAACTATTATATTATTAATAATTATTGCAATCATGGTTTCCAGTGCGCTTCGTCTTTGCAATCCATAATCACAGCCCACGCTGGATTTGTGGCTTGAGTAAATCCTGTTCACAGTTCCACCCTCTGTGATGTGAGAAGTTGGAACCAGCACTGAGTCAAAAGATCACACAGCAATCTCCAGTCTGTGCGGAAGTCCTGGATTGCATGCGGGGTCAGTTTTAGGTCACAGTAGGCATCCATTAGTGGCCTTATTTAGAGTCTGATTCCTTTAAGAGGAGTGATTGGCCAGTAAAGACAAAGAATCATTACCTTTACCCGCCCCCTCCCTGCCAGCAGTCAATAATGAAGGATCATTAAAATGAATAGATGAACATTCCCCTTTTCTCCGGATCCTTATTGCAAAATCAGTGTCAAGGGAAATGAAGATTGAGCTTGGAGAAGGCGTCTAAAAGCCTCGCAGTGTTTGTCATGAACTCATCTTCAGTGCCCGTCTGCTTTATCTACTGTAAGAGTCTGCACCTGCCTCGATTCTTGACTAGCCAGGGCTTTTACTGAAGCCCATTAAGTATATCTCTAATGTGCGCTACAATATACTTCAACGTAAACGTTGCGCATATGTGCTAAAACATTTACAGCCAGCAATGGACGACTGATTGCTTGGGAAGTCTCAATGAAGAAATGCAGCCCACAAAGTGGACCAGAAAGACCATATTGACTCCATTCACTTCCATGTGCCGAATTGAGAACAGTTATGATCGTATAAACACACACTTAAAGATAATGATCGGCAGTGATGAAAAAAGTATAAAAATAAAAGAGGGGGGAAACGTTACCACTATTATTATACATGATGTAAAAACAACAATGAATACAACTGAAATGATTAATTGCTTAAATGTGATGCAAAGATTTTGATCATTTCAACATTTCTGATAAAACTTATATAAGTCCCTGAATGTGATTTGTCTTGAGTCAAACTAGGAATGTGAAGAGAAAAGGTAGAAGTTAAAGTTATCGTGTAGAACGATATATTAATGATCCTAATAACCATCGCAAATGTCCACTTTATGCTTAATGTCCCACCGGCAGTAGACCCCTGGGATAACCCAGGACACACTGCTAAGTCTCTCAGATGGCCTGGGAATCACTTGGGATTCTTCGGGATGAGCTGGACAAAGTGACTGGGGAGTGGGAAGTTTGGGCATCCCTGCTGAAGCTGCTGCCCCCCAAAGAAAATGGATAGACAGATGGATATTGAAAATGCATACCAATTTCATTTTCCTGAGCATAGAGAGTTTTTTTTTGTGTGAGAAATGGACCATCTTTAATGGACTCTCTTCAGTATTTGCACAATTGTAATTGTTAAGTACTATTTTATTGTTAAGTAGTATTTTGTTGCTGTTATACTAGAGTGCCTCAAACTAATAGATACAATTTATTTGTGTGTTTCCAACTAAATCGACCAAAACATTTGATTTTAATTTCTACATTATATAAAAAAATGAATGTGTGAATAAAAGAAAAGCAATACATTGGCAGGAACTAAGTTGCCACTGATGCTCACTATTTTGAGTCTTAAACATCTGTCACAACATGTTTATAAAACCAAGCCAACCATTTCACACATCACAAAGGAAAGAGAGCATATCAACTTGAATGCTTGCAGATGGAGTATAAAAGATTTTCCATGAGACATCTGCTTGTCTTCCTAGGTGTAGCTGTCTTTTAAAATGGTCAGTCGTCTGAGGGTCTTCCACCATATGATAATATCAGCAGGTCATGTCCATGTGGTGTCTCAAAAAAACTTTTGTGTACACCTGTGGAGACTGCACTTTGCTCTGCTGTCATGCTGCTCATGGTATATTTTCATGCTGTGCAATAATCATACAGTATATGACAGGGGTGGGCAATTACGGTCCTCGAGGGCCGGTGTCCTGCATGTTTTATAGGTCTCCCTGCTGCAAGACACCTGTTTCAAATGATCAGGATTGTTACCCAGCTTCTGCAGACCTTGCTAATAATCTGACCATTTGAATCAGATGTGTTGGTTGCAACAGGGTGACATAGAAAACATGCAGGACACAGGCCCTCGAGGACCAAAATTGCCCTAACCCTAGTTTGAAACCCTAGTTTGGAACCCTAACCCTAGTTTGAAACCCTAACCCTAATTTGAAACCCTAGTTTTAAACCCTAGTTGGAAACCCTAACCCTAGTTTGAAACCCGAGGTTAAAATCCTAACCTGAGTTTGAAACCCTAACCCTTGTTTATAAACCCTGACCCTAGTTTTAAACCCTAGGTTAAAACCCTAACCCTCGTTTGAAACCCTAGTTTGAAACCCTAACTCTAGTTTGAACCCTTGACCCTAATTTTAAAACCTAGTTGGAAACGTAGGTTTCATTTTAGAAATGAAACTCTGTGAATGTTTTTCATAAAGCAGTGCGGGGCTTTGAAAATTAAAATATGCCGAAACCAACGGGGTTCAAGTATAAAATTGTTGAAGTATGCATAATCGAGTGGAAAGGATGGCCTGGCTGAGTCATTTTTTTTACCGTCTTCCAGGGAATCTCGCTGCCAGTGGAAGAAGACCAAGGTAAAGAAAGGATGCCAGGAAAAAGGGGGGGTGTTTGCCAATGTACATATATTGTGGGGCTATTTTGGGATTGCCACGGTCATCCAGGGGAGCACCGCCCAGGCCTGCCCTCTGTCTCTATGGGGATGGGTGCTTCATAACTTTGATGGATGGAAAAAGATCTGAGGAGTGGCAGGTGGTACACAAGAGTAAGGCACATCTCCCACGACGAGAAGCGTTTCACACAACGACCCGCCACTAACAACTCTCCCCGGAAAACACACAGGCCTCTGCTTGCAGCAAGATGATAAGTAGCTTGTTGCATTTGATAGCTTGTCATAAAAGGAAAGTCACAGCCAAACGTTTCAGCAGTGATTCAAATTTTGAGTGTAACTGAATTTGCTGCTTCAGTATTTTTCATTTTTTTTAAACAATAATCAAACTATGAAAATGACTTTTGAAGATGTTTTTTAAAACAATAACATCTGTGAAATTAGTTAATCCCTTCGTTTCCTGACCTGTCATCAGAACATGCATTTCAATTAGGCATATCAAAGCTAAAGCAAATAAATAAACAAATAAAAAAACAGAACTGCTATTGCACTACAAAAACAAAATACAAGCAAGTCACTAGTGACATGTTAAAGAGTTAAATTAGTGAAACCCAAAATTGATAATAAGATGAAAACAGGCTGTTTTCAAGATATATAATTCTTTTTCCCCCTCCGTGAGTCGTCACCTTATCGTGGTGGAGGGGTTTGCGTGCCCCTATGATCCTAGGAGCCATGTTGTCGGGGGCTTCATGCCCCTGGTAGGGTCACCCATGGCAAACGGGTCCTAGGTGAGGGGCCAGACAAAGTATGGCTCACACAAGCCCCTTATGACGAATAACACATGGATTTCGTTTTCCTTCGCCCGGACGCGGGTCACCGGGGCCCTCCTCTGGAGCCAGGCCTGGAGGCCCGGCCGGGCACAGCCCGAAAAGGAAACGTGGGTCCCCCTTCCCATGGGCTCACCACCTGTGGGAGGGGCCAAAGGGGTCGGGTGCAGTGTAAGCTGGGTGGCGGCCAAAGGCAGGGACCTTGGCAGTCTGATCCCCGGCTGCAGAAGCTGGCTCTTGGGACATGGAATGTCACCTCTCTGGCTGGAAAGGAGCCCGAGCTGGTGTGCGAGGCAGAAAAGTTCCGACTAGACATAGTCCGACTTGCCTTCACGCACAGTTTGGGTTCCGGTATAAGCCCTCTTGGGAGGGGCTGGACTCTCTTCCACTCTGGAGTTGCCCACGGTGAGAGGCGTCTAGCAGGTGTGGGTATACTTATCGCCCCCCGGCTGGGCGCCTGCACATTGGGGTTCACCCCGGTGAACGAGAGGGTAGCCTCCCTCCGCCTTCGGGTGGGGGGACGGGTCCTGACTGTTGTTTGTTTCTATGCACCAAACGGCAGCTCAGAGTACCCACCCTTCTTGGAGTCCCTGGAGGAAGTGCTGGAGAGCGCTCCTTCTGGGGACTCCATCGTTCTACTGGGTGACTTCAATGCTCACATGGGCAATGACATTGAGACCTGGAAGCGCGTGATTGGGAGGAACAGCCCCCTCGATCTGAACCTGAGCGGTGTTCTATTATTGGACTTCTGTGCTCGACACGGATTTTCTATAATGAACACCATGTTCAAACATAAGGGTGTCCATGTGTGCACTTGGCACCAGGACACCCTAGGCCGCAGTTCGATGATCGACTTTGTAGTCGTGTCATCGGATTTGCGGCCACATGTTTTGGACACTCGGGCGAAGAGAGGGGCGGAGCTGTCAACTGATCACCACCTGGTGGTGGGTTGGCTCCGATGGTGGGGGAAGATGCCGGTCCGACCTGGCAGACCCAAACGCTCTGTGAGGGTCTGCTGGGAACGTCTGGCAGAATCCCCTGTCAGGAAGAGCTTCAACTCCCACCTCCGGCAGAGCTTTTCCCACGTCCCGGGGGAGGCAGGGGACATTGAGTCCGAGTGGACCATGTTCCACCCCTCCATTGTTGAGGCGGCCGACCGGAGCTGTGGCCATAAGGTCGTTGGTGCCTGTCGTGGCGGCAATCCCCGAACCCGCTGGTGGACACCAGCAGTAAGGGATGCCGTCAAGCTGAAGAAGGAGTCCTATCGGGCCGTTTTGGCCTGCGGGACTCCGGAGGCAGCTAACAGGTACCGGATGGCCATGGAGAATGACTGCCGGATGGCTTCGAAGAAATTCTGGTCCACCATCCGGCGTCTCAGGAGGGGGAAGCAGTGCAACGTCAACACTGTTTACAGTGGGGATGGCGTGCTGCTGACCTCGACTCGGGACGTCGTGAGTCGGTGGGGAGAATACTTCGAAGACCTCCTCAATTCCACCTACACGCCTTCCATTGTGGAAGCAGGGCCTGGGGAGACTGAGGCGGACTCTCCAATCTCTGGGGTAGAAGTCACTGAGGTAGTTAAAAACACTCCTCGGTGGCAAGGCCCCGGGGGTGGATGAGATCCGCCCGGAGTTCTTAAGGGCTCTGGATGTTGTGGGGCTGTCATGGCTGACACGCCTCTACAACATTGCATGGACATCGGGGACAGTACCTCTGGATTGGTAGACTGGGGTGGAGGTTCCCCTTTTTAAGAAGGGGGACCGGAGGGTGTGTTCCAATTACAGGGGAACCACACTCCTCAGCCTCCCTGGTAAGGTCTATTCAGGGGTGCTGGAGAGGAGGAGCAGTGTGGCTTTCGTCCTGGCCGTGGAACAGTGGACCAGCTCTACAGACTCAGCAGGATCCTCGAGGGTGCATGGGAGTTTGCCCAACCAATCCACATGTGTTTTGTGGACTTTGAGAAGCCGTTCGACCATGTCCCTCGGGGGGTTCTGTGGAGGGTGCTTTGGGAGTATGAGGTGCCGAGCCAACTGATAAGGGCAGTTCGGCCCCTGTATCACCGATGCCAGAGTTTGGTCCGCGTTTCCGGCAGTAAGTCGGAGTCGTTGCCAGTGAGGGTTGGACTCCGCCAAGGCTGCCCTTTGTCACCGATTCTGTTCATAATTTTTATGGACAGAATTTCTAGGGGCAGCCAAGGCGTTGAGGGGGTTCGGTTTGGGGACCTCAGCATCGCATCTCTGCTTTTTGCAGACGACGTGGTGCTGTTGGCTTCTTCAGGCCGTGATCTCCAGCTCTCACTGGAGCGGTTCGCAGCAGAGTGTGAAGCGGTCGGGATGAGGGTCAGCACCTCCAAATCCGAGTCCATGGTCCTCGATCGGAAAAGGGTGGAATGCCCTCTCCGGATCGGGGATGAGATCCTGCTCCAAGTGGAGGAGTTTAAGTATCTTGGGGTCTTGTTCACGAGTGAGGGGAGGATGGAGCGCGAGATCGACAGGCGGATTGTTGCAGCGTCGGCAGTAATGCGGACTCTGTACCGGTCCGTCGTGGTAAAGAGAGAGCTGAGCCAAAAGGCAAAGCTCTCAATTTACCGGTCGATTTACGCTCCTACCCTCACCTATGGTCACGAGCTATGGGTCGTGACCAAAAGAACGAGATCCCGAATACAAGCGGCTGAAATGAGTTTTCTCCGCAGGATGTCCGGGCTCTCCCTTAGAGAAAGGGTGAGAAGCTTGGTCATCCGGGAGAGACTCCGAGTAGAGTCGCTACTCCTCCACGTTGAGAGGCGCCAGATGATGTGGCTCGGGCATCTCATCAGGATGCCTCCTGGACGCCTCCCTGGGGAGGTGTTACCGGCATGTCCCACCGGTAGGAGACCCCGGGGACGACCCAGGACGTGCTGGAGAGACTATGTCTCTCAGCTAGCCTGGGAACGCCTTGGGATCCCCCAGGATGAGCTGGATGAAGTGGCTGGGGAGAGGGAAGTCTGGGAGTCCCTCCTGAAGCCCCCGTGACCCGACCCCGGATAAGCGGAATAAGATGGATGGATAATTCTTTTTCTTTCTGTCTTTCTGAAAGTGTTTCAGTTGAGAGGATGCTCCTGTCTCATGCAAGTCAGCCACTTCTTACATACCAATGGCAAGTATGGATTTTGTAGTCACGATAACCAACACACAGCTAGGCGACTCAACTACTATGGGTGAGCAGAGCTGGAACGCTCGTAGAAACAATTTTCTCTTGTGGAGGCAGCGGTTCATACATTACAAAATGTGAATGTGGCAGAAGCATATAGCATCACCAAATACAATTATGTCCCCACCACAAAGGTTTAAAAAGTCATTCGATACTAAATGGTTCCAATATTTTATTTAAACAAAACATGAAACAACCAAGAATATTTTAATATAACCACAATAATAAAAAACGGGAAATAAAACATTGAATTATTCCACCTTTAGAGTAAACACCAACACAGAACATGTTACTTTATTGACAGCTCAAAAAATAATTGGGGTCTTAAGTTATGCATGGTTACTACAGCATTTATGAATTCACACTTAAATGCACTTAAAACACATTTCATTTTTCATAAATATATCATATTAATGAGACGTATGGCTCACCTTATGCCTACACAAAAAGCAATAGTCTATGATCTTGAATCCCAGAAGGATATTAAGGCACATAATAGAAACCTTGCTCATATAGTTTAGTCATGCTTTTATACTATAGTTCCCCAAATGTATGCAAGAGCTACATTAAAATCCATTATCAGCTAAATAAGACATATTAGGCCAATGTGCATGCGCCATAAGACAGCTAACATAAAAAAGAAAGGTTAATATGAGAGGAAGAAAGAGCACAACATTTGGTCAGGGAGCACTATCACCTGCCTCTATTTCTATGGTAAAGTGCATGATATTTTTGTATTGGGCGGAATCACTGGAAGTCTGAAAAAAGAAACCTGGACAATAATATCACCAAAGATAAAATCCTTTGGTTTACTCAAATCAATTATTGCCAGTTAGAAGTAAGAGTCCTGCCAGGTCTTCATGTAAATGACCAAAATGAATAAAACTGAGGCGGTAGCATATTTAAATTATCCTTCTGCTCATTAAATCTACAGTGCAAGAAGGTAAAGCGTTAATTGCTTAGGAGTACTTTATTTTAGTTTAAATTCAGCAGGTAAGCATACCGTTGTTTAACTCAAAATGTGAAATTGTATCTGCACCATACAATGACACTAAAGTCTTCTATCCTATCCTGCCCTATCCTGCCCTGCCCTGCCCTACCCTACCCTACCCTACCCTACCCTACCCTACCCTACCCTACCCTACCCTACCCTACCCTACCCTACCCTACCCTACCCTACCCTACCCTACCCTACCCTACCCTATCCTACCCTACCCTACCCTATCCTACCCTACCCTACCCTACCCTACCCTACCCTACCCTACCCTATCCTATCCTATCCTAAATATGTTCATGCCACGAAGAAGCCTTGGTCCTGGGTTGTGTGATGTTGAATGATTGTCTGTGCATTACTCTGTCATGGCGTGAGCATGACAAAACAGGCACTAGGGTGACAACTGTAATGAAGCGTAGTATAAATAGCAGAAATAAAAATTACAAAAAAGAACATTATACTGGAATGGGAAAGACAATTTGAAAGTCTAACAAAATGTAAGGCATATTGTCAAATTTGTGATTATACAAAAGAATATAATGCATAACATTCAGTATAAATGAACAATGAGAATAAAGAACAAGAAAAAAGTCTATTTGTTCACATACCCCCTACGTCATTTCCAAACTGTCAGTTTTCCCCATAAACAAATCATCAAAATGATACAAAAGTGTCATAGAAAAAAAACGCTGCACTTTGGGTTATATTCGTCCATTTTTGCATTTCTGTGTCTGCTGCTGTCTGTCATCTTCACTACAAGTAAGGCACCAATTCAATGTATTTCCGTGGTCTGACAACACAAACAAGTCATGACGCATGACAGTTACTTTTGTCGCATTAATTTGTCCATGCATGAATATAACATCAATATCACACTCCAAATGAAGATTGTCATTGTCAATTAAGGCAAGTGTTGCCCTTGATGTCACTTTCCATTTGTACAAATATTACATATATACTGCACTTACATAATCATAATAGATATTCAAACTTTTCCAGGCAGTCAATGTGAATCTGCAGCAAGTCTTTAAGGAAGAAGGAACTGATAGCAACACTGGACGGATGGGGGATCCTGGTCATGGTGGCTCTTCTTCATCTTCATCTTCTCTCATTTCGATTGTTTTTTAGTTGATAATTGTGCGTGAGTTTGTTTGTGTGTGTGTATGTGTGTGTGTGTGTGTGTGTGTGTGTTTTCTGCTGCTACACAATCCTTGATCAATGGTCTATGCATGAGTGTGAACGGAAATGCTGGAAAGGTCATTCCTGATGATCTCGTTAACTGTGGAAACAAAAGAGTACCAGGTCATTTATCTAAAATCACACCTGAGTGAATACAATTCAGTCTAATGTGTTATGGCAGGAGGTTGAGAAGTCGCATAACTGTTGTACATAACAAAATATAAAATAAATGATTCTTTTACTAATGACATTCTTCTACTAATGACATTATACTTCATCTATCGGTGTACTTCAATTCAGCTAAAGAAGAAATTTGGGATAAATTCTTACCTTTTTTTTTTAAAGCCAAACACTTTTTTGCACTGGATTATCAGACTCAGAAGGGAAATCAGGCGATATCAAAGACAATAATGTCATTTAATGTAACAATGAAATTACCGCTTGGACTCGGGACCCTTTCCAAATTTAAACGACTGCTGACAGTTTGATAGCTGCAAACTATATATTAAAAAAATATATATAATAATGTCAAGTTTTAAGGATTTCTAATATTTCATAGGGAAAAATATAATTTTAATGGGAATTAATCATCACCAAGTACAAAAATAGGTCATGATTCAAGAATAAAGTTGCAGTAATCCATTAACGTGTAAATGCATGTAAATGAGATGATCGTGTCAAGTTACACAAACTGTGTGACACAAACAATTAGATTCTAATCATTAGAATCTATGACCACATTGTATAAGCAGCATTATGGCCCTACATATTGAACAGATATTATCCAACCAAAATAATCAAAGTACCTTTTCATTGAAATGATTCAAATAACAAGATGACATCCAATCAAAAGACCAAGTTAAAGAACACAACTCAACAGGCTTGTACATTCACGATGGGTGACATCACTTTGGGCAAAACGACACCAAATAGTGGCATTCGGAAATACCAGTAACCTGGAATCCAAACAATCTATTGTCCTTGAAAAGTCATATCGGCTGCATACACACATCTCTTTACACAAGTCATCCTCGTGTCTTTCCTGTGCCTGCTCCTTTCCCACAGTCGGGCAGGCGCAGATCAGCCTGCTGCTTTTATCTGCTTTGTATTCTTTGGCAAAACATGGGGAAGTGACCAAGAAGATGGCGAGGACCTGGAGTCCTGCAGCTCAACGCAAACAAGAAGCTCCCTACTTATAAAGCTGATTGCGATAAAGCTTACTGATGCAGACTGAGAGAGACGGGGTCGAACAGTGAGGAGTCAAGACAGGAAGTCCACCCACCTTAGGGCAGTGTGTTGTTACAAGATACTGTTTGGTGACACACTGATTTAGTCAAGGGCGTCATCTGAATAAGTAAATTGAGGTGATCCACTTACTGGACAATTCAAGAGGCACTTTTGTCAGATCAATAAATGGGGTGAAATTAAAAATAGAGTATCGACAGATTATAACTGGGTTGAATATATGTTAAGTTGTAGTTTGCCACACTGACAAGTGTTTCTAATATTACGTTTTTATCACAAATCAAATGACAATTGAAAGATTGCACCACTTGAAACAGGCCACACAAACACGCGAAAGCGCACACACACACGCACACACACACACACACACCCACGCACACACACGCACACACAGACACACACATATGTATGGGACTCACCTCCCGAAACAGGAGGAACTCCCATTGGAAAAACATAACCTGTGCCAACACTGCAGGCTGTTTTGAACTCTATTTGGCTCAACAGGCATTTACACGCTCAAGGTTATTTTTAGCTCTGCCACTGCAGGGTATGAAGGAAGTGCGCACACGTTTAACAATAAAACCAATGAAACTTTTATATTATGCCTCATCTCTGGAGCCAAGGTGAGTAACAGCATCAGGTAGTTCTCAAGAGTGCAGGGGAAAACCTAAAAGCTGAACAATAAAGAAAGCCACAAATATCTTTTATATTGCTGTTGAATTTAAGAAAATCACATCCGTTCTTCATTCTAATAATACTGAAACTGCAGTGATGTATATCTTCCTTTTACTGCTATTATCAACTCATACTTTCCATTGGCATAGTTGATCATGTTCCATTCTGAGAAACCTGGTGCTTAAGTGACACAAAATGTAAAAGTTTCGCATTTGTTTTTGTTTTGCATACACAGTGTCAGAGTGAGGACTACAGAAGCAGGATGTGGTCAGATGTCACCCCAAACGACGACACCAAAGACACTATGTGAAAGGTTGTCATAAAAATATGACAAGTTCTTGCAAAGGCTCTCACAAATTTTAACATCCCCTAACCAACATTTTCTTGGCATCGGGAAAACAAAACAAGAAGACACATTCCGGTATGTGTCATGGTAGACATATGAGAGCATTTCGTTTTTGGAATCAAACTCAACTTCTCTAAAATGACTAGATAACCTCAAATATGCAGCATTAAGAAACGTAGTCAGACGTGCTTCGGAACATTTTGTTCAATGTGAAGTCTGGCAGCAAAATATTATTCCATTTCTTAAAGAGCATGGACAGGTGAACTGCTTTAAAATTTGTACTATTTAACACATTTGCTTCTAACTAATTGATTGTGTCATCTCAGTGGACAGCTGGACAAACATTTGGTTTCGTTGTTTTTTCTGACTTGGTTCAGTAGCTCAGTCTAATCATGGAAAGCTGTAACTGAGAGGCTACACTCTCATGAATAAACAAAAACAGTGGAAAATGAATGGCATTATTCCCCTGGTGAAATAAGAAAAACATGTCACATTAGACTGGCTCAAACATTAGTGACATTGTTCATTAGTAGCAGAGCCTTTGCAGTCAGTGGACCATAAAGCCGACCTGCCATGACCTATATTGACTACCTTGGGCAAGAAGAGATCTATTTAATAATATGAAACACAAAACTAAAAACTTTACAGACATGTAATGTCTATGGAATGATTGTCTTGAATGCCTAAATGAACCTGACACATTTAAATAAATGTAAAACGCTTTGTAACTTCAGCTCAGTAATATTAGCAAATTTTAGATTGAGGCATGCTGAATAAAAATAGCCCTCTCAAAAAGAAAAAAAACAACAACACGAGGCTGCGTAGGCGGGACCTTGTTTGTTCAGGTTATAGATAATAAAGATAATAAGATAATAAAATCTCGGAGGGTCAATAAGTTAAAACATCTATCAGACACCACCACTTGACAAATGTTCATGCTCGTCATATGGCCACTTCAGTTTGTGTCTCTGCCCAGAGAAACACAACAAGAAAAGGTGAGCAGGTTATTTTTTTTGGCCTTGTGTTTAAGAGAAACTCAAAGCGCTCACTGGCTAAAGGCTTTATTTCTTTTAAGTTATCATTGAACCGCATCGTAGTTTATCTGACGTATTGATGCAAGGTGCCATCATTTTCATTGAACGCAGATGTATTAGTAGCTGTAATTTTAATAAATGCCGTATGCTCATTGTTTAAGTTGCCACTTCCATTCATCCATCCCTCCATCCAACCTAGATCAGCCAAGAACACAGAACCTCTCCATTGTGAAGATTAAGTATGAGCTGGGCTGCTGTTCTGTGATTCGGCCTACAATCAAATAAAGTAGAAATATTTCTTGGGCACTGATTCTGTCAGAATGATGACAACATGACTTTTATATTTTTGTTCTAAGCTAGCAGCAGATGGACCCAAGGCAGTGAGCCAAAACTGGAATCAGGCAAGTACATTTTAGATTCAAACTATCACCCATTAATATATTACACTATAACTAATCCAACTTTGAGCATGATGGATTCATCTTAAAGCTGGCTTGTTACAGCGTGTTTGTCAAGACTGTCAGTGAGGCGTATTGTGCACTTGGGTTCAATATCATCAGGGCTTCTTTAGAAATCAGTGGCTACCCTGTGGTCTAGAGGCCCCATAACCACTCGGAGTTTTCAGCAGGTGAAACCTGATCTTAAGCTAAATCAGTTGTGACTGGCAATGAGCTGACGGAGAGTGACGCCGCCTTCCATCAGCCTCTGAGCTGACTTTAGAAAGCAGGACCTCTAACCTTAAGGCTGTAACAGAGGTTTCCTGCCAGGGACTTCTGTTCTCACATTTAGTCCCAGGACACCAAAGGAGAGCAGGGAACCTTCCTGACCTTTAATCACTTTCACTACACGAATAAAGCTTCAGCTGTTGGGGTCACGGACCTTCATACTTTATAGTGAGGGGTGATGTTTCCTATGCTTTCTCAACACTCGTGTATTAGGACAACAGCCTTGGGAGAAAGAGGAGGCAGCTTCCTTCGATTGTGACATCCAGCTCGCGCTGCATGTGAGGAAGTGTGCCTGTGTCATAGAATCTGGGTAATACAGTATAAACACTACTCACAAGAGTCGAAAGGACTGTTAAGACCAAGTTAAACCTCATTTGAACTTCATGTGGAATTGATTTGGTGGGAAGCCAAACTAAAGGTCCAACTTGCTGGAGAGAGACAATTGAATTTCCTGCTACATATTACTTTTGTTTCCCCACTATATCAAATCTTCTCTTGGCCTCAGCAGAAACACTTAATGGACAATTTGCTGCCTCCCACACACACACGCACACACACGCACGACTCAAATGGCTGGGCGGAGAGACTCCCAAAACGTCACATATCCTATGCCGATAACGACATGAAAAATGAAAAGGGGTCATGTGTCAGAAGACAAAAATAAAGTAAAAAAAAAGACAAAAAAACAAGATATTAAAAAAGACCTCAGACAGACCAGAGAGATACCGTAAGTAAACACACACACCCATAAAAACCTAATTTGAAAGAGACAAAGTCTTTCTTTAATGTACTTCATCATGATAAAAAGCCTCATGAATCAACTAAGGTTTTGCAGGTAGACATCCTCTAATCTATCACTCTAATCCTTTTGGGCCTAGTGACGTGATGATGTACAGAGAAAGGGAGTTCCCTTTCAGAGCTTCTGAACACAGAGAAATGCAAAGTGTCCATAGCTGTGATTGTGAGTATGAATGGGTGTTTGTCTAAATGTGCACTGTGATTGATTTGTGACAAGATCAGGGTGGAGCCAAGCCTAATAAAATATGAACTTGGAAAATGTGTGTAGAGCTTCACTTGAAAATTGCAGAAATAACAAACAAAAAAAAAACATGCAATCCAAGTTTAGCAACATCCCAAATTAGATTATCCAAAGAGCTATTGAAATTTCCTCCCTGGTGTGTTTGTTTTGGCTGGAGTGGTGCGTAACCTTTGTCTTTGATCATGCACTCAACTGATATGCTGATGTGATCCTCCCTGTCACACCTTCCTCTGTGTCTCAGAGCATCACTTCCCTCTCCTCCTCCCCCTCATCTTCTCATTTCCTCCAAGACCCAGGAGGCTGCGGGTGTGCCCGTGAGAGAGTGGGCCCAAGGGAGGATAAGGATGAGGTGTTTACATGGTGGATGCTGCTTAGCATGCTCATCATATTTAGCATAGTTAGAGCAAGAGTACATGGTTGAATAATGTTTATTTAACTGCAATACTAAAAACTGTATAAATACTATAATAAATTCTAGTCGTGGAGTGAAGTTTACTTAACACGCTAAGATAGCTGGCATCTTTTACAAAAGATAATGGTGGATAGTAAAGTGAGATTCATCATTGATGTATTAATTTGCTACAATTTGGAATTTTCTTAGGACAATATCTTAAAATTCATCATCCAACTTCATGTCTACATGAGTTTAAATGAAAACAACCCCAAGGAATGTAAATGCAGTGGATTTCAAAAGTCTACACACCCCTGTTTAAATGAGAGGTTTGTTTAGCAATACAAACAAAATAGACCATGACAAATTATTGTAGTAGTTTTTTTTTTTTTTTTTTTGCCATAAATGTAACCTATAACCTGTACATCTCAATTGAGAAAAAGGGAAATGTTTTAGAGGGGAAGTAAAAATAAACAAGTCCCTTCGGACTTCGAACAGTCATCGATGCTAGTTAGAAACGAGTCAAATGTCAGCAAAAGCCTACGAGAACATTTTCACTTTATTAAGTGTTAGAGAAACTTTAAATAATGGCAGTTGTGGCATTTAAAATACATTTAATAGATTACAAGTTTGCAGTAATTTAATAAATAAATCATATAGTTAAATAAAAACAGCTTTTGTTATACTATATGTTAAAACTGTATGATGTGACAGCCGAACATCATTAAAATGATCTTTTGAAAAATATTCTCATTCTAGTCTCATCATCTGCATCCAACTAAATATGTAATTGTTATTCCTAAACCTGTCATGGCGGATCGAAGCTGGTCAACCTGAGGCTTTTGAGACAGAAGCCGTGACCAAATAGTGTGTCAGTCATATTTCCGTGCATGTCACGCACACGCGTTCTCACAACCATATCTCCGTCACGCTGATAGTTTTCTTGAGAGGATTTACTGAACTCGGGTTAACACAGAATGTGAATCTTCTATTTTTGATTGATTTTACGTTGTAAAAACATGAATGGGTAACATTTTATTTTTGGGCAACTTTGCAGCATGGATAAGCCATGCTACTAACTTACATAACAGCCTTGGATGATGTTGGCTAGTACACAGTGCACTTTGGAAATGTTGCGTGCATGTTAATGGCAGGCGTAGCTTTGTTAAGGAAGCAAGGGTGCGGTGGGGGGGGGGGGGGGGGGGTCATTTATCAGACTACATTTAAATCTTGCTAGCTTCTTGAACATTGCGAACTGCACTTTTAATTCTAAACAAAACCACATCCTCATTAGAGGGTGTTCACACATCATCAATAACATTATCTCAGTTGTTTATTTTTACCACCCCTGCAAAACATTACTTTTTTATTTAGACTTGTGGAAGTTATTGGTTACATTAATGGTGGAAAAAAGTTTTGAAATTGTTTATTCTGGTCTCATTTTGTTTTATATCACAAAAAACTGGCATTTGAAATTTGTTATATTCACTGTACAGAGGGAAAGACATGACTTTAGGTTTGAGGAATGAAAAGAGACAGATTAAAAGTTTTTGAGGCCTCATTATGAAAAGGTTTATGATGAAATCACTTAAGCGTCTTATAAACTCAGTATGGCAGATTCAGAATTAGAAACGTATGCTCTCGTGGAGGCTGACGCGGAATATGAGCATACTGAAACAATCTTCAGCCAGTTTCCCTAGTCTGAGTGAGAACTGGGCTGTGCGAGGGAAAAGATGATGATTTGTAGCTGCATTTGTACATTTGCTTGAGCTTCTTTAAATCACCTGTCGCATGTTAGTTGTAAGGTGGGATTCTAAAGTTGTTTTCTTTTACTTATACACAGAGAAACACTGTTCTCCTTGTCCAACAGGGTTAACCTCAGTGCATGCTTTATTGTTTACTATCAATCATAGACAGGAGGCTTGGACTGACTCCCTCCTGTAACTTATTTGAGGGTCTGTGTTTAACAAAAGTGTGGAATTTGGTGAGCATTTCTTAAAAATATAAAGCCCCTCTGTGACAAGTGTAATTTTTTTTCTCGTACTTGCCTTGGTTGTTTTTTGGTCAAGACTGCTCTGATTTGTGTCACCACCTTTCACGAGGATTCTGTATGATTTGGGCAAACTAGAATATTCTCCTCCACACCCAAGTAGTGAAAAGTCATGAAAAAGGCCCTCATTATTACTCTGACGGTAACTAAATCTTACAAAGCCCCTGTTGGGCGCCCAAACATGGCTTCAATTTTTAAACTGCTCTTGGGATGCGGCTAGATATGCTGAACTGTTGTTTGATTAATGCTCTGAGCATTGAACTCGAAAGCTGCCTTCCAAGCTTAAAGCCTAAATTGCAGAAGACACACACAGGGGAGATTCCTTGGGCACATTCTAACCTTTTTCAAGACTGAACTTTTTTTTGTATATTCTAGTCAAAACCCCATCCACAAGCCATTGCTCTACTTTGAATCTTGACAAAATCTAATCCATCTGGAGTTTATTCATTCAATCATTCATCATCCGAACCGCTTATTCTCACAAGAGTCCATTGTTAAAGTTTTGTATCTGGATGAAAGGTACTGTACATTATTTTGTTTTAAACCAACAGGGTAGCGTCTTCAAGAAAGATAATATAGATTTTATACATTTTGTTATCAATCATAGACAGGAAGCTTGGATTGACTCCCTCCTGTAATTTATTTGAGGGTCTACTTTTAACAAAAATGTGGAATTTGGTTAGCATTTCCTAAAAATATAAAGCCCCTCTGTGGCAAGTGCATTTCTCCTGCTTTCCCTGGGTTTGCAATGCTAACATAAATCACCCTACACGGATGATATGATGCAATGCCAGTTAATCATAATGCATAATTATTTATAATGTTAAAGAACACAATTGTGTGGTTTCTAATCTACCATGGATGGATGGATGGATGGATGGATGGATGGATGGATGGATGGATGGATGGATGGATGGATGGATGGATGGATGGATGGATGGATGGATGGATGGATGGATGGATGGATGGATGGATGGATGGATGGATGGATGGATGGATGGATGGACGGAAACTCATTCCTGTCCTTGTGTTAAATAGTTTGTGCATTTGAGAAGTGAATCTTTTCTTCAAAGTAAAAAAGGTTAGCGAGCATGTAATGATTTCCCTATTTGTTGGAAGGTTGCTGTGAAAGCAGCTGAGCTTGGTCAAATGCAATCAGGAGAGTCCAGGGACCTTTTGAGATTAATAGCTGCAGTGGGTCACATGCCAACAATTGCATTTCAGTGGTTATGATCATTCCCTCTTCAAAAATAAATATTTTCACCCACTGCTTTGTAGCTCCCTAAGCTGCAAAGAAATTAGTTGTGATCTTTAACTTTGCAATTGTTTATCGCGCTTAGATTTCTCCAGGTACAAAGGGGGCACTTTGAGTTTGTGTGAGCTTGCATGTCTACGTGTCAGGCAGTGGAAGAAGTTGCCAGGGAAATATCACCAAGATCTCAAACAACTTTCTTCCACTTCAATTTTTCCCTTTTTCCTCTCCGTCTACTTGTCTGTGTCTACAGTATGTCTAAGGTCTTCATATGGCTGACCTGCTTCTTTTCATGCTTTTGATTATTCCTGGATGTGAGGATGTGATGAAATTTGTCTGACCCCAAATTTTCCAGATTCCCAT
Source organism: Syngnathus floridae (assembly GCF_059516105.1). Taxonomy (NCBI): domain Eukaryota; kingdom Metazoa; phylum Chordata; class Actinopteri; order Syngnathiformes; family Syngnathidae; genus Syngnathus; species Syngnathus floridae. The sequence continues at coordinate 9,791,757 of NC_142422.1, forward strand.
CTCTAATTTAGGCCCATCAGTACATAACTCATTTTTTGGCAAGTAAATATTTTCACGGTTGCACTTTCTGTTTACCTGTCAACATGAATGTCGTGGAGTCCTTAATGGACTGTTACAGTGAAGCTGCGCTCGTAAATTTGTTTCACACTACTGCAAAGTATTTCAGACAAATCAATCATATGACTTTTTATATTTGAAGTCATTAAGACTACCTCCCCATGTGTCTTTTTTTTTTTTTTGCTGGCTTTCTGACTACCTCTGCCAAATTTCCGCCTGCTTCTTTCAGAGTGTTAGTGACTAACTAAGCCAAGTGGTGCGAACCCAAGAGCATTCCCGATCTCCCACAGTTGGATCAAAACTTTCTCCTGACATCCGCATAGCAGGACACTTTTTCACTGAACGAACACATTTCAGACAGAGAGGAACCGTTATCAAGTGGTTTGAAAGGGAAACCTGTTTCTATTTACTGATGCTGTCACGTATTTCCATATTAAAAAACAATTCAAAACATCCAGCAATCCTTTTCCGTTTGTTTTTCCTGCGGCAAACTGTATGTGATAATTTCAGAAATTATACATGAAATAAATAGATTTAAAAGTGGTCAGTTTTCACTTCTAAACTTTGTGCTCCTTGTGTTGCTATAAGATAACTGACTTTCTTGTGGATCTGTGAATCCACCCAAATGTGCTGAGATATGCCATGATTTTTCCATTCCATATTTCTATTGCCAACTGGAGATATCCTCCATTAAAGGCTAATGTATGGTTCATGTTACTCTACAGCATTTGTGGCATTTTGAGCAAGCTCTCCAAAGAGGAACAGTGGTTAAACAGTAGTGGCAGAATGTGCTTTTAATAACAAATAAAACAGCTTAGTTTCTGTCAGTCAGTCGTTACTCAAAGAAGCATAGCAGTGAACCTACCATAAAAAAAAAATTCAGTCTATGCGTGTGAAATCCTAACTTAGGCACAGATAAGGATTATAAAGTTTTCTGGGAAAAGTAGACTCCCTCCGCTATCATCCTGTCATTGCAATCAACCACACTGACATTTGTCATATTCCGAGGTGGTAGCTGCATGATCACAGATACTGTGTACACGGATACATATCCCAGCCAAGCCGCAGACCCTGTCTGAGTCCTGACCCGTTACGATCTGTGTGTCTCTGTGGCTTTTCAACTTGTGTTCCCTTAACCTCAGAATGTGAGCCACGTAAACCGACCCTCTAAACAGCTGTGTCAGGAGAAAGTGTATGAGATACGTCATGCATGATTTAACTTAAGAAACAGAGCTTCAAATATTTTGTGCAGCTTGAATCAACAGCGTTCTTGAGTACAGTCCAATTGTACTTTTCAAGCAATATTTCATTCTGTATCCAGTGTGTTGTTTCTTTTCTAAACAGCTTGGGTGAATTATAGAAAATAAGTTACACCTTCCTCCAGTAGCAAATCCGACAAAGTGATGATGTTTTTACAGAATAAACTCTAGTAATTGAAAATCAGAACCTAAGAATCACATCTACAATTTATGAGTGTCATTTCCCAGACTAATGGGAAAATCAATTTATTTGGATAATTTAGGTGGAGTTTTTAGCAGACACATTCTTTGTTAGTGACTGTGGATAATATGACCGAGCCATTGAAACTGGACCAGATCCTCTGGTTCTTCTGCCAGGGCTGTGGTGCACACGCAGGCAAAAGCAAGCCAACACAACTGGGCAACAAACGGATTGATTTTACACATTAATCTTTAAGCATCTGATCGGGGCTAATTATGTTCCAGATAGTTTTAAAAATATGTAATACTTGCAATGTGACCCTTTCATATGTAACCACTTAGATCCAGTTATTTGTTCAACGCACACACAATCCTGACAATCGTGTCAAATATGTCTTACAAAAAAAAAAGCACACTGATCACTACCAGGAATCTAACGGCTCTTATGTTGGGCCAGCGGTGATAAATGATGTAAGGGGAGACAGAGGGTAATCCAAAGATCTTCCACTGAACTGAACTGACATGGTGCTCAACTCTTCAGCAAATTGGTTCACAATTTTACTTTTAAAAATGATAAAGCACACAACTATTCCACTGTAAACAGGACCTCTTGTTTCCGTTACCTAGGCATTAGGTTAGAGTTAACCTGGCGTTAGGTCACGAAAACTAACAAACTGATTAAAACAAATTAAAAGAAACATTTTAATAATGCTTTTTGAAAACAAAAACTAACTGAAGGTACATACAAAACTATAATTAGGTCCAAAATGTATTAATTTTTTATCTTTCAGACAAGTCGCTGATGGTGGTGGCCTGACTTGTGTGTATGCTGCATGGGATGAATTCCTGCTCAGTGGCGGTGTGCAAGTGGGTGTGAATAGTTGTTTGTCTCTGTGTGTGTCACCTGCGGAATGGCGACCAGTTCAGGGTGTAGTCTGCCTTTCGCATATTGTTGACATGAGCATTCTGTGTTCATTGAAATGTATTTATTTCAAAATTATAGTAATCTGTGAATTGTTTGAAAATTGTAGTTTAATTATATTATATATGTCTTATAATAATAATAATAATAATAATAATAATAATAATAATAAATAATGATAATAATAGTAATTATCATTATTATTATTGAAAATGCCTCCTGCTGCTGCAGTTACAAAAATAATGCATATGAGGAAATATAGTCTATAGTCTGCATCAGTTATGAGACATTAAACACCATTAAATCTGTTGAAAATAAATATTACGTTTATTTGTTTGGGGTTTAGAGCTTCTCCCAAGTCTTCTACTTATGGCTTGTCATGTCTAAGTCTGCCAGGAAAAGAGTATTCTCATGAGAAGGCATCAATAACAACAATAGTGAAATACTTACATCCTGTTTGTGGTCATTAATAATAAAAAAGCCATCATGATTTCTCTGGTACCTGTCAATATCACTTTGTCCAGAGGGCTGTTTTCTTGGCATTGCACTTAACCACAGCATTTTTTTCGACAGACATTTATCCAGTCTTGACCTTCATAAAAGGGGACATAGGTTAAAAAGGTTGGGGGGGTCACTTGCCAGACAAATACTTAGAAGTCTTGCTGACTCCACCACTAAAAGACAGGAAGTATACATTTAAAAAAAAAAACACTATTTAAGCAAATCTGCTTTAGTTAGTCCCATTAGACACTTCAAACCTTGAATTAAATATACACCCTTCCCCCTAACTCTGTCTCTTCAGACCTCCCCTCTGATCCCAAAGCCAGCCTTGCGGCACACTCCAATGTTATCGACTCAGCATGTTTTCAGCGTGGTGTGGACGCACTCTCAATCATCATTAAGGGTTTTGGAGAGTCCTGGGGTCTGGGAAATGTTCCAGAATGTGTAAAAGTTTCCATGAGGAAAGCCTCAGTTGCTTTCAGAATCATCTGTGTTAGACGGAGATCCTCTACAAGAATAGAATGCCCCTTTTTGTTCCCGAAGAGAAGGGGATTTGACAACATTTTGATTTTCAAGTTGAGAAAACAAGCCTCGTCAAGTTTCAAATACAGAAACCCTGTACTGAAGAGGAAACAATCACAAGTAAAACTACCCTGAAACGCAAAGCAATCAGAGCACATATGTTAACTGTCAGAAATTGACTGAGGCCCCTATGTTTTGTTTTGTTTTGTTTTGGAGAATAAAGGTCCTCTGTGTCCCAGAGAGGCAGCTGGTACAAATCTGACCTTCTTATTAGCACTACTGTGCTGCATTCAGCTGTATTTCATGATATCACCAATCACAACAGCAGCTAATAAGACAGGACACACTGCAGTAGCCTCACAGGACCAAATGCCTGGCCCAGTCACCATCCTTCTCTTGCTACGCAAACATGTGCAAACATACATACGCACATTAATGTACTGTATACGTGTAGCAAAATCATATAGAACAGAAATATTCCTTGAAATAAATCCAATTCATCATTAAATGTGAGGTCCCTTAAAACTGCTTGGCAAAAAAAATAAACCCTATGGTTTGAAATGTATTCTTTACTTGGCAGTTTAAATGGTCTAATATGATGCAAAACAAATGTGTGCATTTTGGTCTAATTAACAAACTGAAAGGACACTAAACAAGGACAGAGTTTTTTTGGGTGTATTTGAAACTTGTTCTAAGTTTACACTGTACATTATGCTTTGTAAAACGTGCATCATCCACAGTAGGGTGACCAGATTTGGGTTTCTGAAAAAGAGGACAACTTATTTTGGATGGGGATTTGGATGGATTTTTAAGGGGCGGGGTCTTTTTTTTTGGGGGGGGGGGGGGATTTGTGTCATATGTTGTGACACAAATGGCATGGTGTCTGTATAGCAATTGCATTTATTGGCCCAAATAACAGAAAACAACATATATACAATAACAAAAACATATTTACACTAACGCTAACTAGTTTTATAGTGGTACACTAAGTAAATAAAGACAAGACATACACGGCCATCAGTGCAGCGTTTGAAGAAGAAAAAAAGGGCTTCTCTTCAGTCCTCTTGCGGGCTGCGTTGGCACCTTTATTTGCCACAGACACATAAGTGCCTGCTTTGCATGTCAAGCACTCAGCTTCATAAGGATCACGACCCTGGTGAAAGCACGGGAATTTGAACGTGCATTTTCGTTTCGGCATTGCTTGTTAACACTCGGTGTACACTGGCCAGTCCATCCTACTTCATCGCAATGTGACTAGATTTGAGGATAAGTATTTGCAAATGATACAGAAAAACCTGGAATTGAGTAAAATGGAATGGAGTGGTAATTCTATTGACAATGTACCGTACATGTTTGAGGCAGTCAAACAAAATCCCGGACGATTTTTGAAATTCCCCCCGAACGTTTTTTTAGGGCTCAAAAGTAGGACATGACCGGAAAAAAGAGGATGTCTGGTCACCCTAATCTACGGTGCACTGTACAATACAGGTAATCTTCAAGCTATATTTGGGATCCTGTTGCGCTGAAGGCCATTCTTCGGTCGGACTAGTGATCCGGAAACTGGCATTGGGGCTATTGCATTCAGCCTTACTCACATCAAGTACAGCAGGTAAACAAAATCTACTTTGGAGATTGTGTATTGCGGTCCAGGGGTTTAAAACTCTGACTCGCGCCATACTAACAGTGCTCCTTGCGGTACAGTAGCTCACTGTTGATAAGTTGAGTGATTTCTCAAGGGCTATATAAAATCCAGCCCTGGCCAGAGAGACACATTTCCTTTGCCTGATGAGAGCTGGAGGCCTAAGCATTGGAGCGTGGGAGGCGCTGTACTCTTGGGGAAGATCAAGTGTGCGCCCATGGACTCCAAATCACCAGCCCCCAATTGCTGAGGAGCAACACAATGCTATATCCCTGGCGTTAAATCACTGCTGCTGAGGTGAGGTCATCCGCTTGTCTTCCTCTCTAATGGAGAGCTCAGCTCACTAACGCACAGCGGTAATGCATGGAGAAGGGAAGCAGGAGGTACTGTGAGCTACCTTCCAATCTTATTTATTTTAACTTAGGACTCATTTCAGGAGTTTGAGAGGGAACTGGGAGCGGCAGATGCCTTTGGAGTATGCTGTTACCACCACATACTTACCGGGCTCCAGAAGCTCACCGCAGAATGCATGAGCAGATGACAGGTGATGCAAAGTGGTAGGACACTGAGGTTTTCATGGGGGCGCTACGCTGTCCTGGGTCAATCAATATACATTCCTGTGCGTCCCTAATGCAACTGTAATCACTGATAGAATACATTTGGCCATTGGGTGAAGAAAGACTGAGCCCATTAAGTGACAATGGATAGAGTAGTGGGGCAGGGAAACTAGGTTACACAATTTTAACCTGGTATTTCAATGGACTTCAGGCACATCTTAATTACTAGACATCTGTGTAAAAGGACACCAATAAAAAAAAAAAAAAAAAAAAAAAAAATCAAAAATAAAGCTGCAGTTACACTTAATTTAATTATTCCAAATGACATGTGAGCTTCAGTCTGTGATGTTGGTAACAATGAGAGCACAATTCACATTACAAGGTTTTAGGTGTGTTGCATGAATGCAAATATGAACATAAAAACACCAACGCTGAAGCCTTCTTTGCCTACAATCAGTGTCCACTTTGCAACATTGGTTTGGCTGAATTTATATCTGCAACAATTAATCAATTAATTGACAACAAAACGATTATTAAATGAATCAATTATTTTGATAATTAATTGAAAATTAATTGCTTAGCTTACTACTGTACAAAGCCTCTGATTTAAGCATCTGAACAATGTTGATATTGTCTGATTTGAGTAGTCCTTCCTGAAAGCAGACTGATTATCTCTTGTGTTTGAATTGGCAAACATCTACTTTTACTTTGGAACACAATAATCATTTCATCCTATTTCATGCATGTTTTTGGAATACGGGAGGAAACTGGAGTACCTGGAGAAACTAATAGCTGATGCAGTATTCAAATTTTGTGGCACTACTGAACTGAAAGAAAACATCCACAACCAAGTGTGTAATAACTTAATATAGCTGATTACAACATCCTTCATTGTCTGCATTGCCTGTTTATGACGACAAATGGGACTCATCAAAACGGGCAGATATGCTGACAACACAATTACAGTTCAGCAGCATCAACTCCCCACTCCCCTGCTCCCCTCATGCACACCTCTTGCCTGGGTGAGTTGTTGACAGGTACACACCCACAAACACGCACGCACTAATGTTAACAGGAAGGGTGACAAGGTAAGCGTTCAATGAGGGTCATTGGTTCTCCTCCTGTATTACGATACAGGGGGTTGTTACAATTTCAAACTGAAAAAATCCACTGAACATCCTATGAATACATATCATAACAACTAACGGTGGTTCTGCTAACATAGATAACAGGTTGATGACCCAAGAGACATGCTGTGGGATGGACACAGGAGGCAATAAACTTGGCCATATTCTCCCTTGGGTGTGTCTGATCTCATTGCCAGAGTACACCCATGACCCTTTAGTCTCCCTTGATGACGACAGCTACATGGCCTGTACTCCAGAGGGAAAAGACGGGAAAAAGAACGACTCTGCCTCAGAGCTCCCAGTATCCCTCCCAAAAAGCCAGGCGGAGATTAGGAAACCCCTACCTATTGTTTTGCTTCCTTCATTAGTCGATATGTCAACAGTTTGGTTCGCCACGCGTGTGCCACTGTTTTGTTATGCTGGACCTCGGCTGACCCCAAATTCTCTGTGATGTTTTGACAGATTGTTTCAAAATCTCATCATCGCAATGTTGTGTTATGAACTTAAGCAACTACTTGGACAATACAAATAGGAAAAGCAAATAAAGTGTCTAAGACTAAAATCTAATTATTTAATGTTTTTTGTTTATTTGGATTTCTGCTTAAGTAAAACAAATGTGACTTAAATTTGTAGCTGCATTATGTGACAAAATTGTAGCGAGAGTTTGGTAAAATAGGTTGTTGGGGTGACGTTTTTGGATTTTAAAAGGAATCAATGTTCTTAGTCAATAATCTATATTGTTCATATCATATTAATGATAAACACTGTTTGAAATGGTATTTTTACTCTCATGTAAGGTTGTACGCAAGTCAGACAGTGAACTCACCATCATCTAGGTACATCTGGTCCAGTTCTTGAGGTTCCTGTTTGACGGTGATGGCAGGTGGACTTGATTCCTCATGAAACAGGCTGGGTGAGTTCCCTCCAGCCTGGGCTGGGGTGGCTGCTACCTGAGCCTGGCTGGGGCTGTAGACCTGGATAAATGGACTCTCTGCTGGCCCACTGGGAGTAGAAGCATGGGACGCTGGGGAAGATGAAGGGCTACTATTGGCATAGGCTGTGTGGAATCCATGGGTTCCTGGGCTGTTGAGTTGACTGGGACTTCCCTGTGTTTGAAGCATACCAAGGGGAGAGCCATGGTCGGGAGATGCTGGATGGGTGAGGATTGGCTTGCTGTTGTCCTGGAAGCTTGTCATCAACTGACCTGAAGGTGCTGCATGAGTGGGACTATTTGGGAGGCACTTGCTGAATGCCACAGGGGAGAGATCATGCAGGGTTGGGCTGGAATTGGGGGACGATGATGGTATGGCAGCATTAAGAGAAGGGCAGGGAGGGTATCCACCAGCCAGACAAGCATCATGATCAGCAACCGGCATGATGGGATTTAGTCTGGGATGATTGAAGTAGGGTTTTGAATGCAGTGGCAGCACTGAAGTCCCCAAAGAATCATATTCATCACTGGGTTCTGTCTTTATTATCGGCACTGAAGAATGGAAAGGAGAAAGAAAGATGAACATATTAAACAAAATTTGCAGAGGCATCAATGTGGCAAAATGCTTGCATGAAGAAGAATGAGTAAATCAATAGGCATGTACACTTGTGGCGACTATGCCACTGATAATCCAAACAAATAACCAGTAGCCATGGTTCAGTGTTTCACTGTGAAGCTCTCAGTAGTCTGTCATGAAAAAAAGCCAAAGAATAGGGGGAAAAGAAAAATGGATGAGTCATCAGAGTGGAAAACCACAGCTGGTTCTAATAAAGAGTAAGACCTATTTTCTTTGGACTCTCCTCCAGCTCTGATATCCAATAAAACTCTACTTTAAGGCAGAAGGTTGCTGCTGCTGTTGCTTCTACATGAGGAGGACCTCCAGGTCCCTTGGCTTTGCCTGCCCTCTAGAAGCATTTTTTTTCTCTTAGGACCAAATGATAGACATGACTGGATTCTCATTGGGATGGGTTTCTTAAGTGGCCAACGAGTTGTGTTTGAGGTTTCAAGAGCTTCAGGCTCGGGCTAATGCAAGAAGAGTGCAATGACCCCACTTGATCATGCTGATCCTGTCTCTGGAACTTCCATTCGAGCACAGGCAGTCTGCAATGTTTCCTGATGCTTTTTGAATGATAGGTATCTTATGCTTCTTCAAATCAAGACATGCGTTGGAGGGTGGATACACAGGATACATTTTGCTTTTATTTCTGTGGAGGGCCTCCTCAGACTTTACCAGTTATGAACATAGCTTCAATGTATAGATTTGGGTTGAGAGAACAAAAGAAAAAGAAAGAGAGAAGGAAAAAGACCTACCAACTAAGAATTCCCATCTACTCACTACTGTTTAAACTACAGTCATAATTATGACTGGTGGGTTTCCATCCACCTTTTATTTTCAAGTTGACATGAATTGTACAAATAAATGTGTATAGAAATGCTACAAATTCAAAAATAATGCCCAACATTCATTGAAAACTTTTTATGATTGAAGGGGATGGATTTTTCCACGTATCGATAAAAGTAAATTGCTAATTTTGAGAATAAATGATAAATGACAGTTTTCAAGAATAAATGATGATATGACTGGAAACCACACTGCACATTTTGACCGGCTATTATGTCATGCATACTGTAGCCACTGAATATTGGCACAATTGTGACAAGAGTTCTTCCGAAAACCAAACCATCACAGCAATTTGTCCATCATTACTTTTGTGATCAGCAGTGCCTTGAGAAGTTCTCATGCAACGTCATCTCAAGGTGCAGTCTCCTCTCCTCTCAATAGTCGCAAAATATTGATATTAACGAATGGAAACAGGGCCAAGTCGCGAGTTTGTTTTGTGCATTTTCACTTAAAAATGTCGAAATAGTTGGTTGAAAACCTATTAGTGATTAGTTGATGCCAATGATTAGGAATATTCTAATTAAATAAATTCAATAAAGCAATTTAAATTTAACTACAATTTAATATCATTGATTTTCTTATTTAAATATAAGAATTGAGTAACAGGAAAACATGCTGAAAAATATCAAGTTAAATGAGACAAATGTTTTTTCGATGTGTTGTTACTTTTGTGGGAGGGGAATTTAAAAGATAATAATCATGCCTGTCCGCCTCTGGGGTCCTGAGCTGTGGTGCAGTGATAACAAAGCAGGGAGACCATTTGCGTCAGTCCTGTCTGCTTTCGGAGCCCAGGGAACAGGTTGTCTGGAGAGCATCGTAAGGCAAGTCCCATGATTCAAGGGCCTTCTCTCTCGTGCAGGGGAACAACATAAACCTCACATGGTCCATTCTACTGTCACACCTTCGTTTTCCTTTTTCCCTCTGCCTCCCTTCTCTCTTATTTCAATGGACGACCAAGGTCCATCAAATCAATTGCTGTTGTTTTGTTGAAATGCAATGGTAAGGTAGTATTACTTCAGTGACACTATATTGTCCTCTCTAAGTTTGGATACTATTCTGTATGACAAGCTATGTGAAATAATAAGGCAAAGGTATGAATGAGAACGGCAACAATCAAATGAAAGGTTGGTTTCGACACTTGTGGAAGTCCCATCTGATATATAAGCCCGACAGATCCCTCTCAAGATTAGACCATGTCTAGGTCTCCTTTTCACTTCATATGAGAGTTCAGAAAACAGATTTCTCAGTAACGTCCAACTTCATCTGGCTTTTATTCCAACCCCCAACCTATGGGTTATGGCCCAAAGACATTCGATGCTTTGCACATGTTTTTCTCTTCTATTTCTAATAGTGTCTATAGGCCAAATTTACGAAGATCATAAATAGCGGGTGCTAAATTATGTGTTTGTTCTAACATAATGCACACGCTGGTGGGTGTGTTGAATGTGATTTACTAAGATTGTGATCTTTTTTAATATGCACATTTGTTAACCAGAGGGGTCAGTGAGCCAGTCTCAGGGGTTCAAGATACCGTGCATGTCTGTCCGTTCCATTCACTTTGTTTGTGTAGTTTGTGACACCACAAAAAGGTCATTGTATTTTTCCATCACAAAAATGTTCACATATGCATAAGCAAGAAAGAACGATGACAGCATGACCAAAATGGAAAATCAAGGTAGTGTCACCCGCATCAGTGGTGCAGAGGTGTTTGCCTCATCCTTCCGCTCTTTCAAACAAGTCTATTTCAAGGGTAGGTTTAGTCTTTTTATAGATGAGCAGAGACCACAGTGTGAAAGAAATGTTCTTCGTTAATAACTTCAGTAACCACAAATGTTCTTCAAGTGGGACAGCGGGCCGGAAGAGTATCTTTCACAAAGGAAAGCAAGAAAGTGTTGACAACGTATGTCTGCGCGAAAGTGTGGGTGTCCTCAGCCTCAACGTGGCCACAGCGTTAGTTGTTCCCTTAATAGCTGACACAAGAACTCTGTACATCAAAACGCTTAAACTTAGACGAAAATGATTTCCTCCTTCTTTGTTGTATTGAAAAAATATTGTATTTGAGCTTAATGCAGCCTTTATTGTGAATGCTTCTCCATTCAGACTTCTGCAACTATAACCTAAAAAAGACACAATTGTATATTTGATATTTTATAATAAGTTGTAATAATCACATCTCAAACTACCACCAAATTGCTTGTTATTCGCGGACTCCATGGCTTTAAGGCCAGAGAACTAATTATACTCTGTTGGCCCTGCCTGTGTGGTCTACACTGCACTTGTGGTTGACTTGGCAGCAAAAACAAGATCTTTTAATTAGACCTGTATTTATGCTCAGTAAAACTATTGGGAATGCATAATGGGGGCCGATAAGATTTACTTTCTTTGAGGCAGTACAGTATATAAAATGAATATACTAAATATGGCCACAGTTTGACGGCCTTGAACTGGCCAAATTACGCACTATGCACTTGTAAATCAAAGCAATCAGGGATCTTCAAATAGGGCTCTCCTCTGCATTTCTCTCAGAGCCTTTTCCAAAATGTGTTTTATCTCCCGTGGGCATAAATACATCTGCTGATAATTCGAGACAACACATCTTATTAACAGCTGTATACTTATAACACAGTTCATCATACCCTAGCAACAGTAGACCCATTAGATGCTGATCAATGAAAACATTGCTGTCCAAGACTGAGCTGCAAATATAATATTGCAAAAAAAATTGTACAACCTACTGGGAAAAACGTGCTCCAGAGCAAATTTACCTCAGATTTTTATGGCATTAATTTAAAAGGTAAAACTCCATCCATTTAGTTATCTATTATAGGTCATGGGGTGAGCTGAAGCCTATCCCAGCAATTTGTTTTAGTTTTGAGTTTGCATCCATGTGTTGCTACCCGGTTGTTTTAATTACAGTTTGCTTACAGCTTCTTCAGTAGCTCATGCTTATGTCTGCTTTAACTAAACTTGGAAAGCAACTGAAAACATAGTTGCTAACCAGTATACTTATCTCAGCACAAATTTGTCCTCACACACAATTCCATCACCAAGTGGCTACTATAAGATAGCAAGTTAGCCTGACTTAGTTTGCAGTTGGTTAAATGTTATTGTTGGGACATTACAGTCGAAGAATCACCACCAAACTTTTGTTGTCAACTTACCATCATGCCTTTGTGGTGGATGTGGCTCTTAGGTTTTTTGTTTATGCTCAGATATCTTGTGACCACATACTTTGCCTTCAACTAAAATCAAGTTGTTTTTTTTCTGCACTTCACTGTAGTGAAAATGTGTCCATATACCATGTTGTCTATTTTTCCTGGGTCCCGCTCAAAGCATAACCATTACTGCATCACTTTTACGCAGTGCCTTGCGTAATTTTGCTGTGAGTTGCAGGTGAACTCACCACCAAGCATTACTTATCAGTGAATTGCGTGAGAACTCACCACATAGCGTTATTTCTCTTGATAAAAGATCAGTAATGCTTTTGAACAATGCAATCACCTGTGTCTTAAGTCCATGTCTGTAATGTAGAAGCAGAACACCTTTTTACACTCCCACCAACCCATTCTTTAAATTCCAACGTGAGGGCCATCTATGAACACCAAGAGAAGCGTCCCTGAGTTTTCAGGTTGCTACACGAATGATATATATAATGCTGCATGTTTGAGTGCATATGTGGACACATATGTACACACCCCTGCACATTGGTGGGTGTGTTGGAGCACCAGGTAGGTATTGTGTGATGTGGGGGTGTGAGAATGAGGTCACAGGGGGATTGACTTGTCTACATCAACACTGCTCAAAGGCGCTGTCACTCAGCAAGTACACCTCATCACTGGGGAACGTGGTCTCACAACAGTATAAACACACTGCAAACACTCAGAGGCTACCAAGCACTGCCAGGTAAAAAAAATATCAAAATATGGACACGATTGTAAAATAATAAGAAAATTGTGTTGACATAAAGTATGTAATATGAAGGATGCTTACCGCTGGGAGGAAGATAGGTAAAGTTCTGGTACTGGCTCCTCTTCCTCTTGCCATTGCACACGTAGAAGTTTACCTGCAGCGGGTTAGATATTCTCTGGTTTCGGTAAGGTGGGATCTCAACAAAAAGTGCATTCTGAAACAAAAACAACATTTTACCCCTTTGAGACAGGTAGCCAGACAGACGGTTTAAATGAGGCCATCTGGAATGCTTAGAAGCAGTGGAGCCCCTGAGGTTGGTCCAGTGTCCAAGTTTGTGTTTGAGGAAACCCCAGAGCTTTAGCGTTATCCCTATACACCAAAAGTCGCTGACTTATTTGTTATTGGGGTTCTTTTTTTTTTTTTGCACAGCTCTCACTCCACCCCTAGTCTGCAAGTCTGGACACATGTCAGTATTTTTCTACTTTCATTGTGACATTGTGAGGGACAAGGAAAAATATGTTCAAGTATTTGCGTCTAATTGTGTCTAATTTCTTGGCTGCCTCTCTGGATGAGATCTAAACAAGACAGAAGAGTCCATTGTGACAAAGAGCAGGTTTACATTGGCTCTAGAAGTGAACAAAAACGGTGGGTGGGAACAGGAATCTGCTGTCCAGATGATTACAAGAAAAATATGCAGGTGGTTGAGTGTGTGTAAAAGAGTATGGCTTTCCCTCACCTTCCCTCACAGTGAAAGTTAGCACACTTCCAACGCCAATAAAAGTAAATGCGGGTCGGCAGCCTGGAGTGCGTTAAGGCAGTGACATAAGAGAAGAATTCCAGTGCCTTCTCGTCCTACTGTGGTATTTGCATTTCATCAGACCCATGTCTCCAAACGACTGCTCCTCATATTTTTTAGTATTTGGGACGTCAGCCATATACTGATATATTTGGTCAAGGGCAAGTCCAATTATCATGGTTTATATCCCATGATGCAACTAATTTAACTGGAAAAACAGCATTAATTTTCAGCGTCTGAGTACAGGCTGTATCTCGGACCCTGTGCAATTTCACAAAATTTCACACTGACGATGACAGGCACTAGAAGGTCAAAACAGTCGTGTATTTCACTCTCAGGACTTGTTAGAGTTCTGTGTTTTGATAATTGACTCAATTAGGCTTTCTTCCGCCCTCCCTGTGTGGCGTTTGCATGTTCTCCTGTGCCCGTGTGGGTTTTCTCCGGGCACTCCTGTTTCCTCCCACATCGCAGAAAACATGCATGGTAGGCCGATTGAGCGGAGTGCTCAGGATGGTTGTTTGTCTCTGTGTGCCCTGCAATGGGCTGGCAACCGATTCAGGGTGTCTCCTGTCTACTGCCTGATGACTGCTGAGATATGCTCCAGCACGCCCGCGACCCCCGTGGGGACAAGCGATATAGAAAATGGATGGATGGATGGATGAATAGGCTTTCTTCCACTTGATCTTCTCTTTTACACTATTATTTGATTAAACAAGAAGTAAATATGTGACCAAGTATCATGATAATACAAACGTTAACATGAAATGCTCCATAGCCACGGTTCAGATAAATTCGGGCTTGAATTCACCTCAATGGAACCTTTCACCGTGAACTAAAAGTCTGGGTATGTTGGGAGGATCATGGTGTGAGCCTGTTTATGTCATCAATGTTGGTGAATCACTGACGCGCAAGCAATATGGTTGCTTGTGTTTACCATGTGTTAGAGCAGGGATTGAAAATTCCATTCAGGATTGCATGGGCTCATCATCAGTGTCTATGTAGCAATATCATAGCAAAGATTACATCAGAAAAGAAGACAGATAAGGAGACAGGTGTCTGTGGAGGATATAGAGAGAATGAACAGTAAAATCATGAGGGCACTTACTGGTTTGACAGAGTCCTTGTCAACTTTGGCTTCTGTCTCCCACAGATGATGACCATCTATGTAACAAACACACACACAAAAAAAAGGTTATCATTAAAGTCATTGAGGACACTGCAAGCAATGTATAGACATGTTTTCAATTAGAAACATAAATCCACAATAAAACGTGTGGTATGAATTTGTGTTATTATGACTTCATATTCATTTTGTTCACTGGAGCTTTTGTAATGAAAGGTTAGGGGAAGAGACACATGAAATTTGACTTTTTAATGGGCAAACTACACATTACATTTTAATCTTGAATAAATCATTTTTCTATCCGCCCGTCCATCCGGCGGAGCCTATCCCTGCTTACTTTCTTAGTTTTTTTTTTTTTTATAGGTGTAGTGTTCATTGAACATTTTGTTCATTATTTTCTCTACCTCAAGCTTCCTCTATAAGTACTGATGAGGAATAAAAGACACAGGAGCTGCAAAATACAGGATGTTGGGAGTCTCCTGAAGCCCTGCACAAAGTCTGTAGACTTTCCACTGTAATTTCATGCCACACCTTAAACAACAATTGCTAAAGACATATATGCAAGTAGCACTGATCCCAGCGCCATTTGTTTTTCTTTTTTCTCTGCATAATGATGCAATGACTAAAGGAAGAGAGAGAGAAAGGACTGGAGGTCCCATCAGTTAGAAAGCAAAGACCACCAGGAACCAAAAGGGTATCTGACCAACCTCAGAGAGACAGAGTGAAATCTTATACGTCACGTTAACTCCAAATTCCTTTAAATACATCTTTTCCTCTGTACTTGCCTATAAATATGATCTTACATGTTTTATGAGTCATAATTATTCTTGCTAATAACTTAAAGACTGACCTTGCATGCAGCCCGAAATGACATTGCTTTGCAAATCAAGAGTGCTGTTCAACTGATAACCACAAACATTTCCATTCACCTCTTTTTCCCCGCGACATCTGCAAAATACTTTTGTTACTGACAAAGCTTCCCCTTGCATGCTGCCTTCACCCACGCAAGATGCAGCCACATCATCATCATCAGCTTGTACTGTTTAATTGCAAATACGTACGTGAGACAAGCGCACACACAAACCCTTGTCGTGTCACGTCTGCAAACCTTTTGGCTAGAATCCAGGCCTGCTTAAGATGAGAAATGGATGGACACATGCTTCAATGACAACTTGTAAACTTGCCCATGTCTCGTTTAAAGGTGTATACAAGCTTGCGAATAGTAACACAGACAGAAAGTCATCACATAATTAGACCACATGTAGGGATTGGCTTCTTCTCTCCAGGACGTCCTCAATATTTAGTATTATCTTCTTATTTCATATTCCTGACTATACAGGTGATGACATGTTAAATAGTGGAAACTGGCCAGAGCAAAATCTCAGCAGATGTTTAGTAGCATAAGTGGACCAGTTTGAAACGCCAGTGGTGCACAAACGTTTTCTGAAAATGTGCATTTTTTGGACTGCACTAGACAACTAATTCGCCGAGAAATATCGTCAAAGCTAACAAGAACTATATATTCACCCTTGGTGTTGTCCTAAGAAAAGTGGAAGTAATGAATTTGTCGTGAGTAAAAAGAAAATCACTGAAAATGAAAGAGAGGAGGACAAAGCAGTCTGTGGAATGATAGCAATAAGCCAAGATTTATAAAGGCAACATGATGAGAAATGCTGTTTATTAAACCCAGAGACAGACAGACTGATTAATTGATTGATTGATTGATTGTATACCTGTTGTACAATGACAATAAAGGCATTCTTCTTCTTACACCAATTCTCTCAAACCTGACAAGTTACACATTTCCATTGGTATTCAATGAAATGCATATTTACAGTACACAAACTAACTAATCACAGACACACATCTGCTATTTTCTCTGTAACACCTGCTGTATGCCACTTAGACAAATGGTGAAAAGAGAAACGATGCATCAATTTCAGATGGTGAGTTCTAAATTATGACTTGACAGATGAAATGTGACAAGGATTGAGTCATGAACAAATGCTTAAACTTCTTTTCATCTGTGTACTGGAGCAAGGGTGGTGGCTCAAATTGTTCTGACTCAAAACTGGTTGCCAACTGTATTCGAGGCAACATTGAAGACAAATAGCAGTCTAGACACTTCTAAAAGTACAATATGTGGAGCAATCTGTTTGATGTTTAGACTTGCCCCAGGTAGCCAGACTCAACAAAGTTGAGTTTGAATGAAATCTAACAGTGCCAATCACAGTCTGGATTCTATTAAAAGGTGTGGGAAACAGTGAATTGCAGTTTTGGACATGACAAATAGCATTTGACAGCTTTTGTTATAGACTTTAGTCACTTGTAGAAAATACTGCAATTCAGAATTCAGCCTCACCAGACGTGGATAGGACCAGACTTTTGTCTGCTGTGGTCCGGCCTGTGTGAAGCTGCTGAACTACGGGCAATGATCCAGTCCAACCAGATGTAAAAACTATCCAGCTCACAAGGGAATTCCCTTACACTGCTCCACCCCCCTCCGAGTCAGAGTGTAGGATTACCCCATCTCTCTATCTCGCCTGTTGTCTGTCAGTCTATCTGTTTTACCTGCTGCTAATAATCATTCTATCCAGGAAAAGCCAGAACACACAATGCATGAGGTGTGTCAGATATTCCTTCATACATCATTTAATGTAATCTCAGTGTTTAAATTGCATGTGCGCATATTTTTCAGGACTGGAAATGGATTACTTTGTATCATTTGAAAAATATTTTACATAAAATAAATGTGTGGTGATAAAAGAAAATCGAGGGCTGACATCCATCCCTGTTGATTTAATTCATTCATTCATTCATCTTATGAACCGCTTATTCTCACGAGGGTTGCGGGCGTGCTGGAGCCTTGGCCAGCAATCTTAGGGTGGTAGGCAGGGTACACTGTTTTTCTGAAGACACAACAAAGTCCTTAGCATAGTGACATCAAATATATGTACTATGCTATGTGGATATTGGATATGTCTTCTGGAGTGACAGAAAGAAATCAAAACACCTCATGAAATGGTGAATTGATTTCAAAAGGACAGTTAAATACCATTATGTACTGTAATGCACCTTAATGCAAAGTTGAGTTTGAATGCACCTGATGTTTATTATAATATAGTGAAGATGGTACTTACTGACACTGAAATGAATTGGTTTGAATCTTAATTGTAAGATAAGGACTAATTTATCTCAATAAGTAGTCATGAGTCTGAGTGAGCAAAGATCATGGGGTTGCACAAGGGTCCATTCTTGGACCACTTCTATTTAATATCTTTATGGTACCCTTTGCTCAGATTATGGTGCATCTCTTTTCATACATACTAGATGATCATGACACACAACATTAAAGTTCAGTGTTATCCCATGGCAATAGTGAATTACTTTCAAGTGTATTCATCAAATCTATGGCAATCCAGAAAATACAGAAGTGATTATTTCTAGCCGCAAATATGAAAAGTCCAAAGCAATAAAGTCAAGCCAGAAATTTTATTGACTCAGACCTGGATTTTAATATCCACTTAAACGCTATTACTAAAGCTGCATATTACCATCTGAAAAACATCGCTCAAACTAAGAGTTTTGTGTCTCAACAAGACACGGAAAATAACTTGCTCAGTCTTTTATTTTTAAGATTAGATTATTCTAATGGTGTCTTTACAGGTCTTGATAAAAAAATCAATCAGAAAGCCGCAGCTGCTGCCGGAGTCCTTTCAAACACCAGGAAATACGACCCACACCACACCGGTCCTCAAATCATTACACTGTCTTCCAGTAAGTCAAAGAATAGTTAACATTTTGCTGCTGGTCTATAAATCTCTAAATCATCTTGGACCAAAATACATGCAAGATTTATTAGTACCCTACAAAGCATCCAGACCCCTTAGGTCATCTGGCACTGGCCTATTATGTGTTCCCAGAACAAAACCAAACAAAGTGAAGCAACATTTATGCTCCTCACCTGTTAAACAAATTCCACGAATATCTGTGGTATCTCAAACTGTCGATTCGTTTAAATCAACAAAACATTGTTTACTGTTATTCATTCATTTGCAAAATATCTTATCTATACTGATTCTTGATTTTAATCATTTTACTTAAATTATTTTAGATTATTTTTTTATGATTTTTGCATTATTTAAGATTTTGTTCCTCTTTCTGCGATGCTCTTAATGCTTGATGTAATGTACTTTGAATGATTATGTCGTACATAAAATGTTTGAATAAACTTGCCTTGTCTTGTGTAACACCTCCGGCTTAACTTGGATAATATGTGGATATTGTTTACTTAAGTGGGGCCACTCAACTACGTGCTATTGTACTGAATTTGTGGAATTCCTCAGAAATTCAGTAGCTGTCTCGATCATAAATGGCAGCAAAAGCAATGACTTTCACCACAATAGTGAAGGTGTTGATTAGTGAGCAGTACAAAGAGCCTGACTGTACATGCACACCAATATTAAATTTCAGTGTGTTGAAGGACATCCTTTAGTAGTACTTAGTTAGGCCTTGTAAAGCAACAACCAGCACCATTTGAGTAACAGTATGTGACAATTATTGAAATAGTAGGACTCACTTAAGTTTGTGTGTGTGGCAGCCGTGGCTCAGATGGTAGAGGGGTAGTTCAGTAATTTGATGGTCAGGGTTTCAAATCACCTTCTGTACGAGTCATGTGTTGTTGTGTCCTTGGGCAAGACAATTCACACAACTTGCCTCCAGTGCCACTTCCACTGATGTATGCCTGGATGCAAATGTTTGGTGGTGGTTGGAGGGTCTGTAGGCGCACACTATCAGCCACACCTCCATCAGCCTGCTCCAAGGCAGCTGTGGCTACTTATGTAGTTTACTACCACCAGAGTGTGAATGTGTGAGCGCATGAATAATCTTTGAGTGTTTTTGAGTGTTAGAAAAGTCAAAGCCACAGTGGTGACCAAAATACCTTGAAATAATGAGACTGGAATTGGGTCAAATTCATATTGCCAAGCCAAAAATCGTGGAAAAAAAAATATTTGGACAGATGAGGTATAACTGGAGCTTTTGGCAAGTCACTTTAGCTCTGAACATATAGAAAAGGCACTGCTCCTATGCTTTAAAATCCGCAGTTCTGTCCCGGGCTTGCTTTTCTGTATTTGGCACAAGGTATTGTGAATCTCTCAGTACAATAAAGGCATTCTGAAGCAGAATCACAAAGTTTGGTCTAAGTCACAAGCCATTGTTCCTCCAAGAGAATAGCTACCGTATTTTCTGCACTATAAGGCGCACCTAAAAACCTCAAATTTTCTCAAAAGCCGACAGTGCACTTTATAATCCGGTGCGCCTTATATATGGACAAAGTTGTAAAATGGGCCATTCATTGAAGGTGCGCTTTATAATCCAGTGCGCCTTATAGTGCGGAAAATACGGTACCCAAAACACAAGGGTAAAATCAAAATAAACAGAATGGCGAAGAACACAATTTATAATTGTCTTTCTATGAGCACTTATCTGAATTGTATTTAACATCTGTGGAAGGGACCGAAGCAAGCACTGTGGAGACAATTGGAGTAGTTTGCCCACAAGGGATTGGCAAAGATATCAGAAGCGTTTGTGCATTAAAAAACAAATGGTGCCATCATTTTTGTTCTGGCCAAAGTTTGTGCTGAATCATCCAATGCAAAATTATTCTGTTGGATCACAAACAGTGCAATTCTAGATTTGCGTACATTTTCAGCAATTCCAGCAGTTTTTTTGTGTATATTATTACTTTTGACAGTTAAAATAATACTTTCTTTAAAGGAAGGATGCCAAAAATGTTGTCTGTGCGTTCATGTGAAAATGTGTTTGTAATGGACTTTTGACTTGGGGGACCCTGGAAGTGGTGGGTCATAAAAGTTGACATAAACGCAGACTAAGTACAAGTCAGGCACCCTCACTCACCCTCCTGCTGCACACCGCAATGACGGAAGGCAATTTAAGTGAAATCTTGATGGCAACCTAGAGTGCAAGGATCTCAGCACTGCAGAGCTCCAAACTTGTTAATGTCTTTACCCGATATTAAGGACAGGGGTAAGAAAAATATGAGGATAAAGTGCAGGGTTGTTTGTGAAAAAAAAGACAGAAAGGAAACAGTGCAGCAAGAGAGGAAGAGAATTTGTGGTTGAAGGAAGGAAAATACATCCTACACGAGGTCATACATCTCATATGGCATGAGAGGTTGGACAAAGGTGCTCTAGGGGAACCCCCTCCGTGACTAAGTTAAAGGCAGAAAAAGGAAGAGCCCCATTTGACTAAGTTCATCCACTTCCCCTTCCTGCACCTTTGTTTCACCTTTTCAGTTGCTTCACAATTTAAAAAAAAAGTATTTTTAAAGTGGATGCAGTTAACCAAGGAGGTGAGACTGCTAACGAAGTTATTGGTTCCTTTAATGAAACGATGAGTCTGCGAAACAAAATGTGTGTTTTTCAGCATGGCCCTAATTGTGTTTAAATTTTAAAGACACTTTGAAAGAGCACAGAAACATTTTAACTTGACAAGACCCTTCAGATGCAGTGGCTCAGGTGGTCCATGAAGCATAAAAACAAAACTGGAATATTCAAATTACATTCCTGCTCTCTAGAACATACTCCATAATGATATCAGAATGATGATTTTCTATTGCTATTTGACACTTTTCTAACTAAATGATAATTGCAATTTTGAGGGGTTTACAATACATACTCTTCATATTTATTTGTATAGCGCTTTCACAGCACTTATCTTTAATTATCAAGATTAAATATTTTGTTAGTTAATATATAAACTTCAGCCTTACAAATCATGAACTCCTTAAAAGATCTGGTGTATGATATGCAAGTAAAGCAAAACACACGCAATATGGAATCTGGGGTTTGATTATAATTGTATAATTAAACAAACAATAAAGACTTTCTTTTGCTTTTATGTCAACATTAAATCTCAGATGTTGCTAAAAAGGAGTGCCTAATCAAGAAAATGTATGGTCAATATTGATTTATATTTCTGCCTCACACACTATTTGGAAAAATTAATGAACTGCATTGTTGGCAGGAGTCACTGCCACACAGAGGTAAATGTATTAGGTGAAAAATGTGAACAGATTCAAATGTCACAAGATGTGGCATTAGACATAGTGAGACCAATGAACATGCCGTGGTTGTGATTCATTCATCGTGGCAAGCACCAGTGAACCGGCTATGGAAACTTCAGCAAATGTAAATATGCTTTGGTTAAAAATATAGTGGCATAATGCACAACACATGTGGCTTGATGGCAAGTCTAGCTGTATTTTGATGGAGGGAACTGAATGAAGAAGCATTATGAGGGGAGAGGGGAAGGAACACATTTAACAGAGATATGAAGAGCGTGAGAGTGTATACTTGCTGTAGATGTGGTAAACATGGACTGCTTACTGCGACTCACCCTGGGCCTTCTCCACGAACACCACCTTTGAGTCAGGGAGGAAATTGAGACCACTGAGGACCATCATTTTGCCTCCAGTTGCAGGGTAGCTGTCCATACTCTGCTTCTCCACCAAGGGAAGCTCCTGTGCTGAGCGTTGGGCTATTGGTGGGAAACACGCACATACAGTATTAAAATGTGGAAAACTCAGATCAAAGCAGAAAAAATAGTCCAATGTTTGGGGTTCTATTTTTGGGTCTAAAGAAAATCTGGGATGAGGCTACACCAAGTTTGGGGATGTTTTGGCTTGGGAGATCACAGCAATAATCCTAAATTTTGTTTCCATTCTCATTGTCTAAATTTAAATGTCCCCAGTATGTGTGTGTATGTTCTTAATCATTAAATACAAATTGAGATCAATAACACATGTCTGGCATCATGCACAATAGTATAATAGTATATCTTTTACCTTGGGAAATTGTTTTGATGATTGAAAACAAGTTATTGGGAGCAGATGCTTTCGAAAATGGACACTTATTTCATTGAAACCATTCAATGCCACTTTTCAAAATGAGTGCAAAGCCAAGAAGAGCAAGGCCTGTCATTGCGTGTCTGAGAGAGACTTATTAAAGTAATACTTACAACACTCAATGGGGTTGGAGGAAGCTTGTAAGGACACGGTCCTGCCATTGGGCTGGTTGATATGTACTCTGAACACCAACCTCACTCGGGTGTTTTTCCGTCCAATGTCCGTTTCCCCTTTGCGAAGTTCAATATCTGAGTTGCGCAGCTTTAGGATGCCAGCACAATCAATTCTAGGGCGAATAAAAAACACATGATGGTCAGCACCATTTAAAAGACCAAAAACTAGAGTTATTAGTTAAAATTAGAGTTATCATGCTTATTGCAACTAAAAAAACAATGTATATTTTTATACTAGAAAAATACAAAAAAGCTGAGATTTTATACCTATACACGATTTAAAAGTACTTTCCTTAAAAGTAACAGTTGGTCTAATTGAGTCACCATGAAGTCAATTAGAGAAAGAAACCTGTCACGTCTCACACTGAATGTATTTTTTCTTATATCCTTTACTTAAGTAGGACTTACACCTACTACTCAGTCACATCAATAACATGGAAAATTGTTACTTTATGCAATATACTGTAAATACAGTATATAGAGCTAATTGTTCCTTCAAAAGTGCTGGCTATTTCCTTCTGCAAAGATGACGTCTACTCATGTCACAATAATAGAAAACCATCGCCTTCTTAGTAACATATCCCAATTCATGTTGTATGGCTCACATGTCTACAAAAATACTTGCCCGCAGTTTTTTGTGTCAACATAAAAGTGTGTCAACAATGTGTGTACTTATTTCATACAATATAGTACCTCCCAGGATAAAAGTAAATACTATAGGTATATGAACATTCATCAACTTAGGCGCTGCATATGTACACTGTCTCTCATCAAGAATTCTGCTTTTGGAGCTAAAGCAAAATTTAAGAAGGTACAGAGAGAGAGAGAATTGTGACCTGTTTATCTCAAAGTAGAGCAGGTCAAAATGTGGAAAATGAAATATTAATCATGGACCAGTGAAGCTCGAAGGTAACTCACATAGCCCTCATGTTGTTTTCTGGAAGCAAAGGGATCTCCAGAATTTTTGTGTTAGATTGCAGGACTTCGTGACTGGCAGTGGAAACAGTTTTGCCAGTGATGCGATGGACCTGGTAGAAGGCATGTGGTCGCAGGAGGCGATCGTCTGCCGTCCCGATAAACAGCTGGAGGGTGAGCGGTTCGCTTTCCATGTAGCCATAGAGCTGGCGGGACAACAAACGAGTCAGGTAAGAGCCAACAGCGGGTTTTAAAATCTTGTGTATCACATACATATGAATACGAGAGAGAGAGAGAGAGAGAGAGAGAGAGAGAGAGAGAGAGAGAGAGAGAGAGAGAGAGAGAGAGAGAGATTTTGAGAGAGAGAGAGAGAGATTTTAAGAAAGATTTTGAGAGAGAGAGGGAGAGGGAGAGGAGGGTAAGGGGGAGAGGGAGAGATGGATGGATGGATGGATGGATGGATGGATGGATGGATGGATGGATGGATGGATGGATGGATGGATGGATGGATGGATAGATAGATAGATAGATAGATAGATAGATAGATAGATAGATAGATAGATAGATAGATAGATAGATAGATAGATAGATAGATAGATAGATAGATAGATAGATAGATAGATAGATAGATAGATAGATAGATAGATAGATAGATAGATAGATAGATAGATAGATAGATAGATAGATAGATAGATAGATAGATAGATAGATAGATAAATAGAAACACATTGTATTGACAGCGCTTATTAAGCACATCTTATTGAGCCATTTTAAAAGGACTGTTGACGTTTTGGTCAATGGCAGATGAATAACTGCTGCCAATTTAATTTCAACAGCAAGGATCATTTTCTGACTGTCTAAGGTAACCCAATCATATAATTTAGCCAAGTGGGTAATGGCACAGAAATCTGAACAGACATGCTGGGCTGCAAATTCTAGAAGACAACTGATACTTTATGAGGGATTTCTGACCAGACCAAATCTGGATTTGTGCTGGAATCCAGCTGTCTTCTGCAGACCTCCCAGGATAGGCTCAGACTTTACACTTCAGTGTTTATGCAGCGTTATAAGCAGATGTTGGGCGCTTGGGGGGGGGGAAATAAACAATATATGTTGACTTAAGAATCCAGAAAAGTCTGTTTGATCTATCAAAGAGGTGTTGGATGTATTTAGTTGGCTACTTGACTGTACGGCTTCTACTGTGAATGATCACATATTCAAAACCAAGGCTCAGTAAGCCATGGCCATCTGACAAAATCACAGTAATTGGTCAATTACCCCGGCAAACACCAGCACATCACCTCAGACCAATTTTCTTTGAGCTCAGTCCGAGTGAAAACAGCAGTACTGTCGAAAGGAATAAAAGACCCTGGCTGTTTGTCTAATGGACTGAGTCACCTAACAAAATAAATACCACATGTAACCTATGACAGGATCAGATTAATAGGGTTATAATTAGTTTTGAAAGGATATGGATAAGGAAAGCGGGCAGAGGACCAAAGAGGTACAGTATGTCACTTGACCTTTGTAGAAATTAGTGTTTCATTGGCACCCTACTGTATGTCTTTGACTGAGAACAGATTTTGAGCGCAGGTTTGAAGGTTTTTTTTCAGACTAGGAAATTTTGAACCGACATTAAGAAAAGAAGACAGGATAAACACCATGGCGTAACATTTGCATTCTGGCCTTTACTTGAGTAGCAATGACAAATGCTCACATTTTCAATTCTACCTATGAAAAATAAATATCAGTCACTCAGTTTGAGGTTGACTGGATTTGGTCAGTAATTTAGAATAATAGACTTAATTGGTACAAAATGTGACAAGGCAGCTTTCAAGGCATTTTTTTTTTAGTACACAATTATGATTTATCTACAGTATGTTAAAAACGAGTGGTTGAAAAATTATTCAACAGGTTGAAGAGTACTTTTAAATAAAACCAATTTTACTGTATTTTTCTCCCCTCACTGCACTGAGGACCTCAAGCAGCTGCCTCAACCTGTGAGCAAGTCACACATGAAAGTCATCAGTGAGTTAGGCCGAGGTCAGGAGCTTCTTGAAGTCTTGCCATCCCAAGGGACCACTTCATTTAGGAGGTGATCTCACCACCAGACCCCTTTTTCTTGTTATACTTTACTTACTGTGCCACCAGTAGTAATTATCCATAGCCGCACATGCTACTAGTTACTTCTATTGACTCTTTAGAGCACAATGGCTGATGGTAAAATCTGACAGATGACAGCATAGTCTTTAATATAAGCCAGACATTCATGGCACAAAGCTGTTTTTTCAATTTATTTTGGTGACCTCCAATCATTACCTCAACTGCCACGTCGAAAGGCAGTAGAGGGGGACGGGGTATTAGGTTGGAGGGTGGTTATCCCTTCACTCAGATTGTGGTGGCACAAAAAGATGGTGGCATCCCCACTTGAATCCTTGTGACATCATGGAGTGGAGGAAATGATTCGTGAGGTCAGGGAAGTCCTTCTTGTGACATTTTTTTTCACCAGCCCCCTCAATTGGATTTCTAACTATTTCTTTAACATATGTGCACCTATGACCTTCTCCCCGTGGCACCAAGCTGCCCCTTCTTGCTACATCTCAATGATGCTCATTCAAATTCTGGAGAAGAGCGCACAACTTCTCCATGTTTCAGAATTACCAAAGGGGGGAGTCCAAGATGGTGCTTCAAACTTTGATTGTGGTTTATCACTGTGGCTTCCTTCAAAATGTGGTTGGACCAGATGAGTGGTCCAGTTTTGTTTTGTTTATTTTACTGCTTATTATTCATATTTATTTTTTAACCAGAATAGAGACGTGATTTGCAGAATTCAAACCTCTGCCTCTGTGTCAGCTAGTACAACCCCCACTGCAAGCAAATGTGGCAAAGAAATCTGTCAACTAGAAACATTGGGGATATGGCAGTTGATGCATTAATTGTGTAATTGGATGCAGATGTATTGTCTGGGTCAGTTTTGATGACGTGGAGAAGTGTCGAGCTGAAAATGAAGAGGAAGGTGCACCTCGAGTAATTTCTCATCATTCATCGGCTTGTGAGCCACTACTGTGTCTTTAGACTTTTTGAAAATACTTCATAAAAGATCCATAAATCATCTCTTTCAGTTGTTCAATATTTGTGTAGCTTTAAAATGACTTTCTAGAGGATTGGACATTTCCCTCCTGATTGAGTGTCAATACACTGTGCAGGCCTGCAGAGGCGGACTTATTTTCCTGATTTCATCACCGCCTGGAGAACAGTCATGACTTGAAGACGTACACGTGGCGCAAAGATTTGGAAAAGAGAAAAGAAGATCAGTAGCAGCAGTGAAATACCCCTCCTTTGGCAGGGAAAGGGGAGGAGAAACGAGAAAGGATTTAGTCTTTTCGGCAACACATCTATCTGCCTTTCTGCCGTAAGCTGACAGTCATGCAACAAGCGTTAGCTGGATCCAATTTAATCCACGCTCATCACGGCTCTACATTCTTTCAAAAATGATTCCACCATCTACTAATTTTGTATTGAATAACAACGGAATTCACAATGCACATGCAGTCATTGTTCATGAAGCCATGCAGAAAATGTGTTGTGATATTGTAACAACAGTTACAGTATTTGCAAAAAATGTTCCTGTTAGATCAAATTTGCCTCAGGGCTAAAGGAAGACTCCAATACGATTAGAAATTTACAAGAATTGAGTTGATGATGTTAACAACTACACTACCAGTAAACCTTGTGTTCATTCCTTTTTCAACCGAACCTGCAAATTCATTGAGGCAATAAGGCTGGGTGGTTCATCAAGTTTTACTTAAAGAGACGGTCAGTTGAGCTTTTATTTCCAGTGACAGTTTACATCCTTATTTGCCAAGAGTATATTCTAGGTTTGTACCTTGCAACTGGCTGGAGACCAGTTCAGGGTGTTGTCTACCTTTCACCTGATGTCAGCTGAGATAGCATCCCCCGTGACACTGGATAGGATATGTGGTGTTGAAAAAGGATGGATGGATACATTCCAGGGTCACAGGTGAGCAAGAGCATTTGGGTGAAAATCCCAACAAGAGTATCGCTAGCAGTTTTTTGTTTCTTCTGTGACCCTTTATTTACAGACAAATTAAAATAAAATGTCATGTATTGGCATGTGATTCAACTCTTACTTTTTTTTCTGGGCAATGTCAGCCAGCCCAAACTGATAAATAATATTTCAATGAAGAACTTAAAAACAACCTGTATCAAAGTTCACAACAACCTGTTTTCCAAATAGAACCAACATTTGTCACTGGCATAAATATGTATATGAATTAAATGGTTGTGATGACTCTAACATCACTACCTTGCTGATATCACATAAGCGGTGGCATTACAGCTAATAAGAAATTAGAGATGGTACACTGTGTACAGTACTTCGTTGGGAAATTACAAAGTAAATACCGGATCCAAAGTATGATTACATGCACAAAGGACCTAACACATGATTCCCTGAGGTCTTTCATGTAGCAGTGGTGGAAAACATAATGCAAATGTGATGTGTATTACATATACGATCAGAAGAAGGGAGATGGGTATTAAGTCACGCACATGTTAACAGGGATGATGGCCACATCCTGTTGAAATTACACCGTGTCTGTTGCTGCTTTAGCCCTAATGAGAGAGAGAGTGAGGTTGTGTGTATGTGTGACTGAGGAAGGCAGAAAGCCCTATAGGCCTGTCATTATCCTGTATGAAGCAGGCATGTGCAGGATTGTCCTGTATGTTAGGGTTAATACTCCACAGGTGTTATTGTCTTTTGTTACTAAGGGCCTGTTGAACGTCTGTGCGTTTGCTGATGGAATCGGAGCCTGAAAGCTGTTGCATCATTTCCATCAGAAGCCACATTTTAGATCAGAGTCAGTCCACAATAATCACAATGAAAACAATTCATATTGCATTACTTCCCCTCATTGTTTCCCTCTGGACAAAAATACATTATTCAATGTCAGGCAGATATAGGTACACCAGGTTGTTGGTTTTCCAAAGCACAGCTTTGAAAATCATTTTGTGGACTTTTGACATATTTGTGGTAAATGAACAGATTGGTTGGAAAACTATGAGAGGAGCCAGTAGATTACTTAGACCCTCTCAATGCCTCAATGGTCGGCTCCTGTAAATAAAGTGAAAAAGCAGCCGTCCGTGTCACAAAGAGTCCCAATCATGAGGTTATGAGTTTGAAGTTGGAGTCAGAAGCAAATCCAGAATAAATTTCAACATTTTGGAATGTAATCAAATTGAGTTGCATTGAGACTCATAAAAAGCAGCGATTCTGCAGTGAGTTCAAACGATCAAACATGGCCACCTTAGATGAAAGTGTTAAACATGCTCTCAAAAGAGATTGTAGGAAATTACACATATTTTTAATATGAACTGGACGGTGCAAAACAAATAATTGCCTCCAGCTCCGTCTTTTTTTTTAAATGCCGTGTTTCCTCTCACATGCCTCCCTGAATGTTAGATATTAGAGCAAAGCAAAATATGGCTGCTTGTTTTAGGAGGTGTCAACAACAATAAATGAGCATTTCAGCATTTCCACTTGATCATATATCGCTGTCTGGGGGGGCTGTTTAAACCCCGTACCCCTCAACGTTTTTAATCTATCTCTTTTGTTACTTTCTAACACATGTCACCTGACACTCACTGTTTGTGCCCATGAGCATGACTAAGTTTCAGTGCAGGGTGTCCTGCTTGTGTAGGTTTGGGAAAAGGTTGAAGGATGAGCAGTGCAAAAGGAGGGACATTCTCAACTCCCTCTGAGAGGGGGGCACTGAAGCGTGGCAAGGGGAGGGGCAGTCCGAAGGGCGCAGTGATTGTGACTCTTTACCACAAACATCCCCCCCTGCCTCTACGACTACCACCAAGCTCAGCCAACCTCAGGGGCACCAAAGCCCTAATCAGCAGGATACAGAGCATCTCCAGAGGCTGCCCAACCAAGCCCCAGCTGCGCTGATTCCCTCTTCCCCTTCTCATTCTTTCTACTCTGTCTTTCGCACACACACTTCCTTGGCTGCTTCCTACACCCGTGTCCCTGTGTCATTATTGACTTATTCTCCTTGACTGCACCTCACCCATCCACCGCCTGCCACTCATTACTACTGGGCGCTGGGGAATATGACATGTCCTATTCTTCATGAGTACAACAACACAATTGAAGACATATTAAATAAAAAATGGAAGAATGAAGAAGAGGGACCTCATTTTTGTAATCAGGCTCTCGTGTGCTCGGAATGATAAACGAGCATATCTTCATTTTGTTGCCGGTGCAAGTCTAGTCTAGCGTGATTGGGGCCTCTTTGGACGTTAAGGTGCACAGACCTGATGTATGCTGAATAGGATTACGAAATTGACACTGAGGACATCAGGATGCACTGATATATCGAGGTCAACAAAGTCCTGGGTTACTATCAAAATCTTAGACTAAACAGATGAAGGGGTTAGACCAGCAACACTGAAATGCTCTAGTAATAAGAAAGAAACAAAACGATAATCCCCTGGATTAATGTTTTTTGGTCCTCTTTTTTCTTAATAAATATATTAAAGATGACTATTCTAAAGTTTTAAATCCCCAATTTAGTCAAAGTGGTCTTCTTTGAATAGTTGCTCTGCGAAATCATCACCTTGTGTAAACCAAAATGAGCTCTGCTGTTGGCTCCTCTATAAATCCTCTATAAGTGTTTGCCAAGCAATTGTGTTGGTCCTGATCATTGCTAATTGAGTCAGTAGGAGCCGCCTGATGCTAAGAATAAAATTTTCTGCAATAGAATCTAATTCAAATTGATATCTAAACACAATACAATACTGTAGATCAGAAATTGTCAACCGGTGGTTCGCCGCTTTCTAGTGGTCCGTGACGGTATTGTAGGTGGTCCTCGAAAGTAATAACGCAAAATAAAATGCAAAATAAAATTGATTTATTGTTTAGACTTGATTTATTTTCCAACTAATTTTGTGAACAATCAACCGACCTTTTCTGTGTCTTCCTGGGGGTGTTTTCACCAAGTGTAGCAAGTTTTAACAGGTTTCCCCCTCCCCAAGCAAAGTTACAGGGGGGTACTAATTCTAACAGAAACCCTATTAGAGTAAATTAACCCGTGATAATAAGAACCCACCCCCTCCCATTTTAAAACCGTGAACCCTAGACATCAACTGACTCGTGTGTCTGCTTGTGGGTGCTTTCTTCAAGTGTAGAAAATTTGAATAGGTTCCCCCCTCCCCAAGCAAAGTTACAGGGGGTACTAATTCTAACAGCAGCCCTATACACCAAGTCAACCCGGGAGAATAAGTACACCCTCCCATTTTCAGATTCCAAGCCATCAACCTTTTCTAGCCAACGGTGATTCCTGACTGCATAATGATTTTTTCACGTGGCTCAGTCGTAGTCTCCAAACTTGTAGGTGCTGGCTTAAATCCTCAAGCCCGGTGATCATGTCAAAGTGACCTTGAGCGAGGCATTTTATATTGTTATTTTGCTCCCAGTAGGGCCTGGCATTCATGGCAGCATCAATTTATTTTTTCAGTCTTCTTGGGTTTTCACCAAGTGTAGCATATTTGAACAGGCTCCCCCCTCCCCAAGCAAAGTTACAAGGGGTGTGGCTTGGCTATAGAGTGATAGACTTCTATCTTGAAGGTGGTTGGTTCAATCCTCAAGTCAATGGTGACTTGATTTATTTTCCAGCTAATTTTGTGAAACATCCACGTTATGTAAAATGTGTCTGAGATTCCCAAAATAGACATATAAATGCAAATAAATAGCCTGTATAGGTTTATCCTCCTTTGGTGCAAAATGCAATAATATTCCGCCAAAGCAGTGGTCCCCTTCTTGGTTATAATGGTGGTCCCTTGGACAAAACCAGTTGAAAACCCCTGCTGACATGTTTTTATCTGTTCTTGTCGGGGTTTTTTTCAACCCAGGAAAATTTTCACAAATGTTTTCCATATAGAGGGTTATGCCCTCCAAATATTTAAAACTACAGAAAATATTGATAAAAATCCACAAACAGTTGAATCTGTGGGTACCAAATCACAAGTATGCGAGGGTCTCCTGTAAATAGACGCTTCAAATATTTAAAAAAAAAACATTTGCCATACTCATTGGACACTCAATTGGTCAGTAGGTATCAAATTAGACTGATTCCAAGAACTACAGAAAATATTCTGCCTTGCATCGTCCTGAGCCTTGATGGTTTGTGGCCCTATGGTCAATTAATAAGTGGTCAGTTTTTCTCTGCTAATGCAGCCATTTTGCAGCATTACATTTAGAGTACAACTAGTTCAACGATTAGAATGCAGTGTAGTCAACATACCTGGACAACTGGGTGTCCTCCAGAAAGAGCCTTAACTGCCCCACGACTGCCTTCAGTCTCATAGTGGGCCCTGTGGTGGGACTTTGGCTGTAACTCGATCTGTAAACTGTATGGACCGGAGCAGGATGGAAGCTGCCAGTCAAGAGCTGGCAGGGATGGGCTGCAAAAACATTGCACATTATGGATTAATATTGACGTCATTTCTGAAACACTCATGATGAAAAATTATTCAAGAAAATCCAACATCGGAACAACGCTGATCTGTTTAACGTTTCCAGCCTAATTTGAACACATGTATGTGACACATGGCTGCAGGACTTTGACTTTTCATTACCCTCTATTAAAATTCAATGAAACTCAAGGTTGATTTTTATCTACAGTCCCAATTCTGTCAAAGAAGTCTAAATCAAAATTCTCTGACCTTGCTTTAAATTGGCCATCATTTTGGACACTTTGTGGAATTCAAACTGTCTTAATTCTTCTTCATTTCATCATAGTCTGTAATGCATTTATATGTGATCCCATGGGCCTGGGTAATGATGTGTGTCTCCTTTTTTTCATGAAAAAGAAAAAAGGGAGTCCAATCTGCTTTGGCTACAGGTTCAGTGTGTTAATACCAGATTGTCACAAGTGAGAACAAGCACCGTGAGCTTGCAAAGTGGGATGGACGGCATTTCTGGGCTACAAAAACAAATCTCACACTGTCAGTCAGTAGCATTGATAGAGTGTTGATTGATTTAAATTTGAAGACAAGAAAAAGAATGGGACCAACATCATACCCTGCATTGGACCATAATATGTTACTCTTGAAGCGACAACTGACCCCCGTGAACATAAGTCATTGTTCTCTTCTTGGAGAATAAAGCGCTTCTCATGTGATCACCACAGCGATATCTTAACCAAAACAAACATGTACAAGACAATGGCAAATGCGGAATCCCTGACCTGAAGGGTGGCTCAGATGAAACCAATCTCTGGCATATATGCAGAACTTGCACGCTGTTTGTTGACTCAAAACGAACTGATTTCCCACCACAAGACTTTATCTGTCCGGTTGAAGCATGACATCACCGTGGCTACAAAACGAGATGGTCTGATGGCGCGACAGACCACAGCCGAAAAACGGCTG
Organism: Syngnathus floridae; assembly: GCF_059516105.1. Taxonomy (NCBI): domain Eukaryota; kingdom Metazoa; phylum Chordata; class Actinopteri; order Syngnathiformes; family Syngnathidae; genus Syngnathus; species Syngnathus floridae. The sequence continues at coordinate 9,825,213 of NC_142422.1, forward strand.
ATTAACCCACAGACTGTTTCCACTTCAGCCAGGCCTGTCACTGTTACTTCCTGTTGCTCACTATCTTAATCAAACACTTTATTTCCGGCAGGAAGGTGCGCTATTGACATGGAAAACGATGTCTTGAGGGACACAATTTGAATTTCTAAAACATGCATAATGCTGAATGCATGTAATGTACAGCAATTTGGGAATTGAATTGCATTTTTTGTTCATATTCGATCCGGTAAACATTAGGGGTGTTGTGATCCAATATTGATGCCAAAAAACTGTATTGGATTATAGTGGTCTATATCTAAAAATCTCCGATATTAGCACTCATATATAATCCACTCCACATGTTGACTATTGTTTGGATATAGACAGTATCACTTGATGAAGTTTCTTTAAAAATTCCACATTTAAAAAAAATAAAATAAAAGCATGGACAGATATAGATATCGGACAGTAATCTAGGCTGCAATATCGGTACCGTATCAAAAGTGAAAACCTTTTATCGAGACACCCCTAGTAAATATTGTATCTCAAAACAGATTTAAGTGGTGGATGTGCTCGTCTGTTTTTAAAATGTGTAACAAAAGAACGCAGATACACAATTTTGAGTGATTCTAGAATACTACACATATATCCTAGAATAGATTTTTTTAAAGCCAAATCCATTTGAATCATTTTATATTTCGGATTATTTGAGTTTGTCTGATTTTGATTTCTGATGATAAGAATCATAAGGTACCTTACCTGAGGTAATGCTTGGGTTTAGACCAAGAATAAGGATGTTGGGGCACTTCCAGGAACCCTCCGCAGTAGTTCTCCTTCTTTAAAACCATGCGAGAAGGATAGTCTTCGGGACTAATCTCTCCCTCATGAGTGAGCTCCTCTCCACTAGGCTCCACCTTGAGGCTCATGGAAGGTGAATGGTCAACCATCTTACGTGTCTTGACCGGGATCCCTTCTCCCATATCTACCAGGCCATCGGTAGTCAGAGCATTGATAGCAGCCACAATTGCAGAGTTGGTGTACTGGTTGGCATTGGCAAGCCAGTTTTCATCTGTGACGCTGATTCTTGGAGAGCCATGTGGAGAAGGGGTAGCAGATTGGTGGGGTGAACAGGATGTTTGCTGGTAGGTGGTGTTGTTGAAACTGTACTTTCTCTTCCCCACTCCAGTAATGCTGATATTGTTACATCCACCACCTCCACTGAGGGACGGAGAGTTGGGCCTGGAATCACGTGGCTGAGCTGGCCAGCCTTCTTCAGCCATTGCTCCAATCTGAGGGGATGTGGAGGGCGAATTATGAGGGGAGGCTGCAGGGCCGCTGGCATGCGGGCAGGACAAAAGTGAAGATGACCCTCTGGGAGAGACGCAGGGAGACTGCCAGGGAGAATTCTGTAGGGAGTTGTCATAGTTGTAAAAACCGGATTCGAAGGAGGATGCTTCAGAGTTACAGCTGCGTGAAGAAATGCTGCTCGCAGGACTGAGGCAGCTGGGATCACGGTAGCCATCTGCATTGGGCAGTGTTAGTGTCACAATGGAGTTGACACCCCTTTTGATGATGTGCTCATCACAATGTTTTTCTTCGACTTGATCCTCAGGACACTGGCTGTATGCAGTGATTTCAATTCGAGGGCTTTCCAGGGCTGGAGCCCCATTTGGTCTCATGCCATGGGGTAGGTAATAACCTGCTGCTACATGGTTGTCATTTTGGTAGTTATAGCCGGTCTGATGGCAAGACGTAACAGAGATAACTGGGCTGGACTGTAAGGTGTGGTATTGGGTGGCCAGACATGGGTTGCCCATCCCAAGTGGAAGGGAAAGGGTGACATTTGGTGTGTAGCTGAATGCATCTGAAAATAAACAAGCACATTTTCAACATAAAACTATATGTACCCAACAGATTAAGGTACCCAGTCATTCTCCTGTAGCAATAATTAACTGTGATTACATGTGCAAACAATACCCCTATACAAATCTTACCAGCGGCAGACTGACTCCGTTCTTTATTCTAAGAACATCTGGAGAAGCTTAGCAATCATTTCAAAGCAGTTACTGTATATGTGGTTCATCCGTAGTCCCAAGTTGCACTGCCAGCCTGTTTGCTGGATAAGTTCATTTAAGACTCTGTTTGGCACTCCTTGCTGTCGAATGTACACTACAGGAATCCATCCAGCAGCAGACTGATGGATGCTTTATTTGATTGATTGCATCACTCACTGAGTGAATTAGGCCGTCCCCTGTGGAAATCTGACAGCACTCTCGCTTCGCTCTGAGCTCGTGATTAAGTCAAAGAGAGCCTGAGCAGTATAACACGCTCGTACTCTGAGGTGCAAGCACGAGAGAGCATGCAAGATAAACAACAACACACCTCGTAGGTTTGCCTTCGCTCCAAACCATCTGCTGATGTATCAACAGTTATAAATCTACCTTCTACCTTCTGTCTACCTTTTATTAACATTGTCAATGCTCAAAGAGTAAACACTGTTCAGTCAGTGTGCCAATCAAGGGCATTCCCCTTTGTCATATTTGTTCACCGCAATGATGTGCTTTATATGAAATCTGTCGTACGCCACATCCTATACGGGTTGGTCTAAAAAAAGACGGAGCTCTGTGTTAGAGTTGATAATGTGCTGTGCATTGCACAAGGTCACTATGCCATGAGTGTAATGGGATGTGTAAGTGTGTGTATTGTTGATAATTTCAGTTTATTAGAAAATGTGCACTCTTTCTTTTTTTAAGCAGTGATAAAGATGACTTATAAAAGTGCAAATGCTGTATACTATGTTGCATGTTGACTTATTGTCATTTTACAGATAAAGTGCAAAAACTACTTTTTGTTACATTTCATGAAGAAAGAAATCTACTTTCCTTACTCATCTGTCAGTGCTAAAACATATAATTAAAATCAAATTCTTGCTCTTGTTGAAAACTCATCTCTACTTCCCTAAAAGTGTATCCCAACTAAATCTGCTCTGATGCTTTTCTACTGTTTTATGCTTTTCTCGAGCCCAGCAGATGACATACAGAGTCTGCCCTCTCCACCCAGTGTGACACACCTCCTTACTTCAAGCCTGACTTACTTTGTTGAGAATTGCAGATGTTTTTTTTTTTTTAATCTTATTTTTTTTGTCTTCTCTTTTTGTACACTGCATTTGTCACACCGTACTTCACCTAACGGGGGTTTTTGTTCTTCCTGTCTTATTTGATTATGCATCATTTTAAGGTATCATCTTCCAGACTGACAAAAATAATTCAGCATTTGTCCCACTATGTGTCTATGATACATTAAAGTTTCATTAAAAAAAAAAAAATCACACAAATCTAACCTTATTTATATCTATCGTCCCTTCACAAGTGTTACAAATTATGCCATTGGTTTTAAAGCACACTAAGCACATGCCTAAAGAATGAATATATTTATCCACAGGGATTGTGGTCTACAGTGGGGTAAGACTGACGGGACCTCAGGGACAGATAGGTGGTTGCCCGCAGAAGCCATCTGTATCTTCTGGGGTCAGAGTCCTGAGCCAACATGCATTACACAAGCTGGGTGCAGTCTATGGCAATACCCCAATAGGATGTGTGTTTTTAGCTCTGTGTGTCCAACTTGCAAAGTTGTGTGATGATAAAGCAGGCTTCGCTATACTGCAGAGCCTGTGAGTGGTTAAGAATGACTCCCTGCCAAGCAAGCTACTCGGCATCCCGAAACGGACACATCACAATTCTATGCCTCTCTTGCTCACACACACGCACACACACATCTGTTACCAATTATAAGACTCTAGGCCAAAATGAATAATAATAAAACCCGCACCCGTTCATCTGAAATATCAAAGACAAAATGAAATCCCAAATCCACAAAGCCAGTGACATCAGCACTGGAAATCACGCAAGACAGACTATCAACAACTTTTGGTCAACCCAATGAAATTTTGCAACATTAATCATGAATAAATGAGACAATTTTACTTGCATTTTAAAGCCAGGCTGAAACATCATACAAGTTTGTGGACACTTAATGAGCTCTGACCTCAGGCCGTGCAAATAATCAACAAACATTCTCCTCTGTATTTTTATTAGGATAATCTGAGGTCAAGTGAGGATAGGTACCATGTAAACTGTTTAATAATAATAATAAAAAAATGTACAGGAAGCTGTCAAACACCTGCTGGATTCGTATAATGAAACTGATGACACCCATGCTGCTTAATGCATTGAACTAAATTCAGTGTTACACTTGCATGAAGAATGTCATGGCAAATTCATATTTAACATTAACACAATGCATTGCATACTTATGACTTAATGGTGTATTTGGTCCCACTTTGAATTCATTTGATTGTCGCTCAGACATTTGTACAAATTATTTGGCCAGAATAATAAAGAAGAATAAAGTGCAACGCCTGTTATTATCAGCTGAGGTAGTGAAAAAAGTTGTTACCTTCTTCTGCAGATTTCATCGTGGCGAGAAAGGTGATTGAGTGGAGTCCCCACTTGGTTGCTGGCTCGAGCTTCAAGGCTGAACTTGGAAGAGACGCTCTAGGTGAGTATCCCGCATGCAACAAGCCGTGCGCAACTTTCTCCAGCTGGGAGTCTGCATGAGCAACGAAGAATAAATAAAAAAAATAGTGCACGGATAAAATACCGGAGTAAAGTTAATAAACGGATTATTAACGTGGTGAGTATTGCACACCGTATGAGTGCTGGCCGAGTGAATGAGGTGAGCGCTGCTCAAGAAACTAGTGTGGCTGAGGTGTTATTCTGCCGTGTGCCCATTGAGGTCTCCAAGAGTCTCCCCAGGTCGATGACGCAAAGGGGCAGTCTCCGGTTCTTTTAAAGCTGGAAAACACCCTCCGTTCTCCGTCAGCGCGCCGCCCATTCATGACGCCAGCGACCCAGCTCCTGCAAGCTCCTGGTCGGAGCGAGGATGTTTTCCACCGTGAAGATCCCAAGGTGTTTGCGTGTGTGTGCGCGCACGCGCATACGCGCCTCCACTGGAGCGCAAACACGCACACGGTATTTTTATTCGCGCACTAAATTAGTACAGCGTGTCATCGGGTATTTCGCTACTACCCTACTGAATTGCTTTACCTCCATTCCTTTCAATATATTGCACAGAGAATGCCTGCCCAGCATACAGTTGGTATAGTACATTTATTTTCCTCACGTGGTAACGTCACGATTCGGAAATACAAAACCAAGTTACAAAAACACAAAATTATTTGATAGTAAATGGAAAGACAATAGAATGTTTTTTTTTTTTTTTTGCAAAATCATATGTAATACCACTAAAGACAAATTGTGAAGAATGCAATGTTCTCGTCTTTTCCCACAAAATAATGTTCCTGGTGTTATGTTCTGTTAATGTAAATATGTTGTACTTTTTACCACACAATTGTCTGCAATTATATAAAAAAATAATGTGATCAGTGGATATTGGTTTGGTAATGTTTTCCCCGTGGCTCAAGATGTCCATCCATCCATTTTCTATACCGCTTGTCCCCACGGGGGTCGCAGGTGTGTTGGAGCCTATCCCAGCAGTCATCGGGCAGTAAGCGGGGGAAACCCTGAACCGGTTGCCAGCCAATCACAGAGACGAACAACTATCCGCACTCACACTCACACCTAGGGGCAATTTGGAGTGCTCAATTGGCCTACCAAACATGTTTTTGAAATGACAGAGGAAAGCTGAGTACCTGGAGAAAACCCACGCGGCCACGGGGAGAACATACAAACTCCACACAGAGAGGGTCGACGGTGGAATCGAACAGGCACCCTCCTAACTGTGAGGCCGACATGCTAACCAGTGCGCAGCCGAGCTGCTTGGCTCAAGATGGGATTATGTTAAATTATTAGATATACAGTGGATACAGAGGGTATTAATGACCTAGTCTTACTCACTTCTAATTTACCAGTCAACAGTTAAATAAGGCCAGTACAGGCATTTCTTTTTTTTTCACTTAAAGCACCGTCTTAATGCTTCACTGTTGGTATTGTATCTGACATACTACTTAGAATGAAGGCCAAAAGGTTTTACACGGTCTCACCGCAGACCAGTGAATTGTATTTCCGATAGTCTGAGTCCTCCATGTGTTTTTCTGCCTCACTCTATGGTATGTGGGCTTTCATGTGTCTTGTACTGAGGAGAAGCTTCCATCTGGCCACTCTGCCATAAAGCCGCAACTTGCACAGGATTGCACTGATGGTGGACTTTCTCAACATTTCTCTCATATCGCCACTGCATCTCTGGAGCTCAGCCACAATGATCTTTGGGGTTTTCTTCACGGCTCTCACAGAGACTCTTTCCCCCCGTTTGCTCAATTTGGCCTGACGGCCAGCTCTAGAAAGAGTCAAATGTCTTCCATTTAAGAATTATATAGGCCTCTGCGCTCTTCGGAACATTCAGTCCAGCAGAAATTCATTTGCAACCTTGGTCAAAGCCGAGCCTTGCCACACTTTTGTCTCTGAGGTCTTTGTTCAGCTCCTTCAACCTCATGATTTGTTCTGACATGCAAAGAGCTGTCACATTTTAAATAGGGAGGTGTATGCAATCAAATTCAATATCAATATAATTAAACACAACTGGACACCAGCACATAAAATAAATATCTGATGGTCAGAGGAAAGAATATTCATGGCCATGTCCCCCACGTGATATTTCTTTTTTTGTTTTTGTAATAAACCAGCAAAAAACATCACCAATTATGTTTTTTTAACCTCAATACGGGGTGCTGTGTCCTTATGTATGAGGGGTAATACACATACGTAATTTTAACAAATTGCTGAAATTTGAGAAATTAACACCAAGGGGGTATGAAGACTGAATATGAATACTGTATGCCCTGCAACCGACTTAGAACCAATCCATGGTGTACACTCCTCTCACTTAAAGTCTGGGATAGGCCTCATCTAACGTGAAATCCTAGTGAGGACATAAATGTCCAAAGTATTAGGAGTGTATATATGGTAACTTTATTGTTGAAACCCAATGAACAACTTGAAGTTGTCTTTATTGCATAATAAAAAGTTTGAGGTGTTTGATGGTATACATTGTTAGACATTGGAAATGCCTATATGCATGTTTTGATGTGTGTGTTTGGAGGCTGAAGGAAGGTATAGAAGGCCTGAAATATATATCTAATGATAATGGACACATTGCTGCTTAAGCAATAACATATAAAAACATTATAAAAAACATTATAAAAAAACACTGCAGAATGAATATATTCCCATCCACCTGTCTATTTTCTATTGGTCACTACTCTGTCAGAGAGACACAAACATTCCCTCTCACATTCATACTGTCGCTGAGTAGGGCCTGCACCCACCCTGCCTTAAGTGAATTTACCATTATACACAATTAAAATTCAGTTAACAGTTACAGTATGCCATGATGTTCACAATAACATATACACAAAAATCCAATGCTTGTGTGGGCTATACTGGAAATCGTTTCACAAAATAAAACTGAACAAATGATCACATGAGACAAACACATCATGCTGTATGTCAAGCTACATGAAGTTCACGTATATCGCATATTGCTAAAGTACAACCACGCAAACACATTAATAGATTCCATCAGGCAGCGCTGATATGTTTTGTAATTGGTAGGTATTACAGATAGTAAGTAAAACCACATGTAGTACTTGTTTACTGAAAATGTAATTCTATTAATTCCCGGAGGACATTGGTATATTGCAGGGATTATCAGAGTTGAGTATTCAGCAAAATAGCTGTCAGCTCACATGAATAATTCAAATGTGAAAATTTTAATGATGTGAAACATAATGATACTTGGAGCGTAGATTCTAATGACTGGCACTGTGAATGTATATGGCAGAATACAGTCACCATTATGTGGGTTACAAATATTATGGAAATATTTATAAAATTAAAGAAGAAGTCATAGATCAAAATGAGTTGGACTATCACTGGCCACAAGGCCAATTAAGCACGGCTTAGACAAGCTCCTATGTAATGCATTTTGGTTGGGGGCCAGAGTTCTACCTAAAAAAAAAACTGCTGCGGGTTTGAAAAGCTGATGGCAAACGCAAAGGATGATCACATAATCAGAAGCAGACTCAAGTTTGGAGGTAGGCACAAGCAGACAGCACAGGAAGAAAGTGAGTGTGTTCTGTTTTCTTTGCCTGCAGTAGCTCCATCTCTGGCGTCAGCTGTGGCTTGGCTGATGTGCACGTGTGAGCTCAAAGATGAAAAAGCAGCATCATATAGTCGACGTGAATTATGATACAAACCTGCGGTAGGAAAAAAAAATAAAGCTACGCAACTGATTGGCACCGTCAGCAGGATGGGCTTTCACTAGTTGGCAAGCGGTTTTAAAACCTTGTGGTGTGGCACGGTTCAGTAGCAGTCTCTTGTCTTATCTTGATGGATTCCCTGCTACTGAGCAAAGCATCATCAGCTTCAGTGTCTGTCAACAATAAAGCACTTCGGACCTTCTCTGAAGCAACAACTCATCAAGCTATTCAGCAGCCTATATTTCAGAAAAAAATGTGCATATTCTCAAAACCTGATGATGTAACCCTTGTCCTAATATATTCAGCCATGTGTTAAACGAACAGCCTTAAAAAAATATTAATTGATTCAGCAACTGCAAAAAAAAAAAAGGCTGATGCACAAGGCAGACATTTTTTCTTAACCATACTCAATTCTTCCTTGGCATGTGTCATCACTTCAGGGGATCTAAAAGATCCTTTTTGTTTTGTCTATTCATAGTTTTAAAGCCCAAAAGACATATTTCCATGTGAAATCAGTGGTGCTCCTTGATAATAAATGTAGTTTGTTTGATAAGCCTTTTTATATGTATTGTGTCAAAAGCTTGGCGATGCCGTTGTGGAATTTGGACTCTGTTTATGTTCGAATCCCTAATACTAAAATTTAATTCTACATAAGTCAACGTTTTTAAATGAAAGAATATCCATACCGAGACTGTTATTGTGCCAATACAAACTTGGACTATGTGCTCTTTGGAAGAACTCAAGTCTACTGATTATAAAATGTGCTTTTAACAGTTGTGACATGACACTTTTGATTGTCATGAACTCACTGCCAAAATTGAAATCTAATTTATACTATTTGAGTCACATTTCAAAGATATTATTTTCGAGTATTCTGAATGTATTTTGACTACAACTTTCCCTCAACATATTAGGCTGTAAAACCTTTCTCTTGAACAATATCACACTCGCCCACCTTCAAGGTACCAGGGGTTGAATTTATTGATCAAGGATACATGGTCATTATTGATTTTTTTTTTTCTTCATTTCGGGGGGTATATTCCTACAGTAGTTTTAAAGACCAAAGAATTCATGTAAGATTGGTGTTGTTCCCGTTTCAATGAATGTAATGTTTGTTTTGTCAAATCACAACAGAAATTGTCGCACAACACTTAAGACATGAAGGAGGTCAAAAGAATACACTCACATAGCTATTAAAAGACTTACGGAGCTGCAAATTTAGCAAACTTCACAAAAATAGAACATATAACTTTTGGCTTTTGAATTGAATTGGTTTTTTTCTGAATATTCAAACAATTCATTAAACTTTAAAACACAAATATAGGTTTGTATCAAAGCGAGGATAATTGACTGTTTGGATTTCCTCAGCCAACGAGTGGCTAAGGATTTAATTTCATGATGATTTTATTACTTAAAAAATGGTTAATGTCATTTGTCAAGCTAGTCTCCAGCCCTTTAAAAATGAGACCCTCTACATTAAATTGCAGTTATTCTGGAATGCTGTTATTATTACTTCTGTTTTTCTTAGAACTTTGTTGTGGTTATGTGTAAAGGCAAAATCGTAAATTCTCTGCTCAAATACTTATGGACCTAAGTATTTTTCATTTGTTTTTACTCCATTAGACTTAACAAGGCAAACATATCAGATGCAGGGTTTGGAAACTCATGACATATTCTCTGGAAATGAAAGATTTTAATTTACAGTGCTGCTGCATCTGGCCTTGTGACAACACACGTAGAGAGAAGCCACAACATGTCTGTGGAAGAGCATGAGTGACACACTAAGATTTATGAGCAGCCTGGTCCTTGCTCTTGTTTCACACACAATGATTGCTGATCACGCGACCTTTATCTTTCTATTGAGATGTGGGACTGACATTTTCTCTTCTTTCTTTTTGTTGCATGTAGAAATTGTCTATTGCCAAGCAGTTCAAAATTAAATATGTTCGGGCTGAGTTGATGGCCTTAAGTTGGTCTACATTGTTTCATTCTAGTACATAAGGGACTAGGAACCAGAACCAGCTCTCACAATATAATAAATAACAAAAGTGGATTTGGCTTTAGTAGTAGTATAGTTGTCAGCCTCTCTAATGTTTACTACCGTTGGTTTGGCCGAGGAAGCAGGATACAACTTGACCTCAACAGGGAATGTTTGCACCCATTAGCACGGACCAGTGATATTAATATTCAGAATTTAGGCTAATATGTTCATGTAAACATGGATGCAAAAATGTATAGCCAATGTGCGAGACATCCTACTAAAATTAATGTGGTAAATCCTACCACTCTTCTCCCCTGTTGAGTCTCTCCTTTTTGTTCAACAGATCCGGAAATATGTGCTCATTGGCAGTTCTCTACACTATTATTATCATCTTTTTTTTAAAAACCACAACCTGAATCAGGCTGATTTTAATGCTCTATTGTGTTCATCATGTTGATATAAGATTATTACTCATCCATTCCGGTTGTTTATCCTCAGCGTCAATGGCAACTGTGACCACAGACATTATTAGTCATCTTTTTATTTATTTTTTATTTCTAAGACATGAATGGCGATACGGTTAAAAAAGGATCTTAGGCAAGTGTTTTTTGTTAGTTTTATTCACTTCCTTTTTTTTCTTTCTTCAGAATTTACCGACAGGATCTATCTTAAGCGTGTCTGGACTCTGCTGTATGTTTAGCTCCTGGGTTTTTCAGAGATTCCTCTTATGAACAGGAAGTAACATACATGTCTAGCTTGTAAACCAAAGAAGCAGGGCCATCATCGTCACATGGCCACTGATCGGAGAATAGGGAGGAAATAGGATGTTACGATTCTTGACATGACATCCTTAAGAAATATTAACTACCATTAATACAAAGTGTATTGATGCGACACTTAATAGTTCAGCTTCAAGTTTTTAATTATGTTACAGTCTACTTATCATTCATTCTAAGCAAAAATACATAAAATAAAATAAATAAAAAATACACAATGTTCATAAAATGTTGTGATCGTCAAAAAGTGTCGACATTTCGGCAAGAGAAGTTGATTTGTAGACTGTCATAGTTGCATTTGCATTTTGAAACTATTTGGACGCTGTTCTCCACTTTGCTTGAAACTAATTAGTGAAGCTGGTAAAGTGTACCTTAATGTGTTATCTTTTCAGCATCACATTAAAGAAAACAAAATCATAAAGGTCTGTTGAGGCAACTCATTATTTGTTGATGTCTAGACAAAGAATTGTTCTGTGGGGTCGGAATGTTTGTACATTGTTAACTAATGACCTATAACTGCACTTGGTGTATCTTTTTTTTCTTCTACTACTGGTTTTGCTGACAATGTGAGTTGTGATAAGAGCTCCATCATGACTACTCTTATCTTACCCACATGTGCAGCTAACTCAAAGCCTGTGGCCAATAACACTTTCTATAGGTCAAAGATATGTGACCTGTGAGAGAGTTTTCCTACTTCGACACAGATAATTACTCAAACAAGATCTCTAAAAAGGTCTGCATTGCCACTCTGATAATATGCTAATACAATGCTAATGAAACATGTCAGTCTGATTTATTTTCCACTTAAGAGGTTAGATATTCTTTCCATGCATTCAGTATTCTACATTCACTCACCACTCATCACTCAAATGCGTTGTAAAAAAAAGTCAAAACCTCCAAAACTCCAAAAACAGGCAGTGAGTATTTCCTTCTCACAGACAACAGTTTTTTTTTAAAGTGCAAGTGAAATTGGAGTTACTAAAAATGTGTGTTTTCCAAAAAAACGGATTTATTTAACATCGTTTAAAGTGTTCTAACGGGTATGATGGCTTGACCAAGATACTGTTATAGATGGTGAGTGAGTCACCTACTACTCACCTCAACCGTCAGATCACAAATACATTTTTAATGTAAATGACAAAATGTGTTTCTTATAAACTGCAAACTCTTCCACTAAGGCAAATCTGTTTGGTTGTTTTATAAACACAACATTAAATGTCTTTGTTCATTGTTTGCTTAACTGGTGCTTATTGTATAGTGATTCGGGTTGAACTCACAGTAAAACATAATAACAAAAGAACTCTGTTTGGACTTCAATAGGGAGTGAAACACATTCTATCAATCAACTTCGCCCCTGAGGATTAATTGTTTACAAGCTGACTAGTGTCAGGACATTTTGGCTTGAGCTATTCTTTTTTGATCCAATTTGAATTCAATTCAAAATCGTACAATTTCAAAGATTTAACTTTACATGCATTTTACGGATAGACAGATGAACATCACCATTTCTGCAAAAAGGTGACATAAAGGACGTGAATTGCTTTCCAAGTGTGTTTACCCTTCTCAAAGTAGCCATTAAGGTTTCGTCACTCATTACCTTGTTGTATTGTAGTAGGACACTCAAACACCTCAATATTTTACAAGACGTGTTGAAACATGATTTATTGGGGTTTCCAGCTGCATTCTTTACTTTGCTCTCTGCAATTCAAAGTTGAACATGGCCACTGTAAGCATATCTGGGTGACAAGTGACTGACAGCAGGGGAAAACGAAACAATAGAAACAAGAATACGTATTTCCTCTGAAATTTTTCAAAGCCTTTCTCAGGTGAGTTTGAGGCCAGCCTATTGTCCTTTCTTTTGTGCTGGTATTCACACGGATGAAGAGATTAAATTATCCATTTTACGGAGTAACACAGGACCACCCTTGTATGATTGTTTTTCTAATGGGACAGTAAAGGAAAAACACCTTTATTGCAGGACATTTTTTTCTGGAGGTGGGGGTGGTGAGAGGGGTCAGCAGGGATCAACTCATGTCTGCTTCCTCTTTTTTTCACTAATTTCTCTATTCAGTACCTTCCTTTTTTATGCACACTGTGATGTGACCCCTCATGTGTTTCCTGCTGTTTGTGTGAGTTGCTTGGAAACCATGGCAGCTCTCCAGCTAGCAGTTTTTTTTTTTTTACTGGTGGGGGTCAGGGAGTTATGAGGTCTCTGTATGTTTGGAAGTGTATCCTTTATATGTGGGGATTTTGCTCAATGTGTCCCCACCCTAGATGAAAGGTAGTCATCCATCGGCATTTACTAGTTAGAAATCTGTAAATCCAGGCCGGCCGATGATGCATGAGGCAACTGCGTCGGTCAGGTATGGTTGAACATTGAGTCTCGAGAATAAATTGGAAATGGAACTAAAATTCCTATACTCTAGGAATCATTCGTATTTTTCTGGTGCCTCATCCACAGACGCGAACTTGCTGAGACCAACAAAGAAAGTCGCGTGGTTGCACCTTGTATCGATAAAGGTGTGGCTTCACTTTGTTAAACTAAATGACTTCGTTAATAAAAAGAGTCAAATCGGTCAAACACTAACAATAAGACTAGACTAGACTGTGCAAAGGAGGCTGCATGACATGTAGATGTTAACGGAGTGTCGAGTCTGACGACCTCGGTGCTCAGCCAACAGTGCGCTGAACTTTACTGTCATAATTGGTTGAGTCAGATAATGAAATATATCTTTTGTCAACAGCAATAGAACGACACAAACACAAATGATAGTGGTGGAAGATGGTCTCCAAGTGCCACCTTCACAGATCTGCGATCTGCTAGGTCAATGTTTCATCATCCACTCGTGGGGGGTCTGCCTGCACGCTTTGACCTCCTGAATGAACTGGAGCAAATCAGTTTCTGTTTTCCGAGCTGTCCAAGACTGCATCTCTCAGGTATTAATTTTGAAGGGAATGAGAGAACCCGTTCTGTGAATCAAGTTGGCTGTTCACGCTCACAACAACTAAAAACATCCATTTTAACTGCTCCAAAATCCAGCATAGCCCACCCCAGATTTACACAGCGCTTCGTGCTCGACTTGTACAGGGCACAAAAATAGAGTCCACGGAGTAAATTCATATTCTGTGCCCTTACACTTGTCAATACACTTTTGATGGTTGTTACAAAAGCTATGATTACAAAAGTTACCTAGAACGGCAATGGTGGTTTTGTCCCATTGAGCTGGAGAGTATCCCAATTTGATCAGTCCAGCTTTCACCCAGTCCGCTGGAATATCCAGGAAACCGGCCACCATGGACCAGCATTGAAGACCCCTGGTGTAAATACTTAACGCGTAGCATTTGCACAATAAGGCCACAGACCTGTTAAATTGTGAAAATTGCAGTTGCATTTTTTAGTTCCTAAACCGGTGTCAAAGGCAAAGTACAACTAAATTCCATGAGAAATATACATTATGTTAATTTATTATAATTGTATTACGCTACAATATACAACTCAATTAACCAAACTCAATTAACTAAATTCCATGAAAAATAGACATTATGTTCATTTGTTATTATTATATTACTCTACAATATACAACTTAATTACACTCACAGCAGTCGAACAAAGCGTTATTAAAAGCAATGTGATTCACACATTGTTGTTAGTCAGCCCCCTGTTTTGATTCACCGCTATCTGGCACAGATACAAGTGGTGTGAGAATGTATCACATGAGGAATAATCCTTATAGCGTGACGCTCAAGGTTTGGGTGACATCTGAGGCTGAGGCTTGACCTTCACATCCTCAAAACAACTTTTGGAGCAATAGCATAGATGTCGGGCTTGCATCAGATTGCGTTCTGCTAATTAAGGCCTTTAACAACCACTCATACTCTCAGGCATGTGCTTGACAGAGGCACAGGGTCCAGAATGAGTGTCCACATTAAAAAAAAACAAAAAAACATCTGGTCTGAATGAGTTGCTGGATTCAAATATTCCTTCACAATTTGAAATACCCATTAACACCAGATGAGATAAAGTTTTCTTTTCTCTCTTTTACTTTTTATGCCAGTGGATTTGTGCTGAAATGAAACCTGACACAATTAAGTGGTGCTCCGCAGAGAGAGATTGAGCTGCCATGCCATGTGGTTCAATCTGACGCCCTTTGCTTTTACCATGCATCCTTTAGCAAATCCCTAGTTTCTGGAAAGCCGATCCAGTGGTATATGTCGCATTTGAATCCTACAGTGGTGCTTCTGACAGTAATACTAATATGAAGGAATACCCTGATGCTGCAGTTTGGACCCTCTGCATTGAAACCAAATAGCATAATCATGTAATAAGGCATCCCTCATCATAAAACATAGGAAAACTGGCTTCTTCTCCTGCTGATCACTCGCATGGTTTATTATAAAAGCACATTTGGGTGCAAGAAAGTAAGTAAACAGTCTGAATTGTCAAATTACCATTTCTTTTCAACAACGGTTAAGATCTGGGATTTTCATCTTTTTTCATTGTTTCACAGTAGTTGCTGCCAATGTCACCGTCGTAATGGTTATGCAGAGTATAAATCTGTTTTTTTTAAAGAATATTTTCATTTTTTTTAACATTGTTTATTGAACATGTTTAAAGGAGACAAGTATTAAAAAAGAAACAAAAGAATAAATAACAGAAGTGAAATGTGAATGGTATGATTAAGAAATGGTAAATTGTTAGAAGATAAAATGTAGTTCATGTTCTAAAGGGGTAGGAAGAAGCGAGAAGCGTTTCAAGTCATCCCTTCATACTAACATAGTCTGAATGAGTCTGACACGCACACACACAATCAATGACTAATACAAGAAAGTATTATTAAACAGAGAGACAAACAGACAGAGAGACGGACAGACAGACAGATTGACAGACAGTTGCTCCTGTGATTGACTGAACATCAGTCCGGGGTGTACCCTGCCTAGCCACCCCTAATTCAGCTTTTGGCTGACTCCAACTTCCTCATGACACTTGATCGGAAAAGCGAAATAGAACATAGCTGGTGCTTGTGTCATCACTTCGTATGATATATTGTCTCGATGAACTCTCTCTATTGACCCTACATACAACATGAGTATGACACACTCCCACCATGAAAGATGCCTCCGTGGCTTGTTGGCTCGTCAGCTACAACAGCAGGAGGCAGCGTTACTCAGCAGCTCCCATGTGTCACAAATATAACTGTGATGGCTTCTGGGAAACTGTCTGGGCCCCCTAATCATTCTCCAGTAAAAGGAGATCAGTAGCAATGACACTGCCAAAAAAATAAAGAAAAATACACAAGCTCACCAAGAAATGCACATATGTTCCAATAAATGTATGAACATACAGAAAGCTATGCTTGCAACACACATCTGTGCACAGAGATTTGTTGCCAAATAGAAAGGTTCTCTATTCTCAAGTGATTAAGGTTATGCATGTAAATACATCTGGACAATATAATTTCACACATTGTCACCTCCTCACCCCCACCCTCCAACATTCCCCCTGCCCACTCACCCCCTCTTTTCTCCGTAAGAAAATAAAGCGTGGGTCTTGTCAAAGGGAATCCCTGCTTGCCCTTATGAGAATACACACTCCATACTGGCCCCTCCAAGATAATTCTTTTCCAACAGTCTAAAACCACCCTGACCCAAGAACCAGTGTGACTCAATACCTCGGCTTTCCTCACTTCCCAGAAAGCCTGGCCAGGCCAGGATTGAGGAGACCTCCAGATGAAGGAGATTTCCCATGTTGGCATTGGTCAGGGTCTGCCTCCAGTCGGAACACATTACTGTTGTGTCTCCCCGTGTCTCCTTTGTGGGTTTTTACAGAAATCCAGGATTGCTAAACTGGAAAATTGTCTTGAAACTATTCATACGTATGTCATTGCGTGCACGTGTCAGAGTGCCACATTAGCACGATTTGTCAGGCTGCCATGCCGCTTTGAATAAATATCCAGAGGCTTTGAAAAAAATATCCAGAGGCTTTGAAAGACTCAATTTTCAAATAGTATTTACCTACTATTACAACTATACAACTTGAGTCTACTGCTTAATTAGGCTAAATGACCATCTATCATCTACCAAAAGCACACTTTGTCAAAATTTTAACTTTGTTTACAAAATTTGTGGTAGCACTTCTAAATATAAGACAGTCCTCAACAATGGCAAATTAAACACAAATGAATCCCATGAATGAATCAGATGGGGGTCACTGCAGTGCTGCACCCGTGTCAGTATGCTGCCGACAAGGTGCAATGACTGGGTCAGATTTAGGAGAAGATGCATGGGCAGGACCAGGTTGAGGTTCTGGGCAAGGTCCACATTCTCTTCTTCTTCTCGCATGGTTTCTTGCCCCTCTAACATCCATAATAAATAGCTGATACTGTTTTGCAGCAGGTTTCATAATATGCAGTTCATTTGCAAGTTTTTCGAGCTGTGACGTGTGTCTTAATTGTAACAGCTATGTGGGAACAGTGTCTCAATTTTGCCTGTCTTCACTTTTTGATTGAAAAGTGAGTTAAAATAAACATGATGTCTTTTGCAAAATGAGTGCAAGCGATTTGGCAACTGTAAGAAATTCATGAATAGTGTTCATGGTTTTGACAGAAGAGTCTGTTTTTGAGAAATGAGTACAGTCCGTGGCTGTGTGCAGTGAATGCAATTTATTGTCTTATCAATTAAGAAAAACTGTAATTGCATGATGAATTGTAATTATCAGTCATATAGGTTATAAAATCTTTTGGGAGTTTTCCATGACCAAAATTATGAATCAGAATACTATCAAAGAAACAATTTTCCTTTGGGTTGCTTCAATAACTAAGGCCTTAATAAAACTAGATGACAGTGTAAAATAATGTTGTTTTCTTATGTTTTTATTGCAAATAAAACAGTATAGGGCTTAAGAGTTTAACCATGCAAAGAACTACTTTACTTTTTGTAATAATACACACGTTGACAGGTAGCTGCTGGTAAATGTAATAATGCTGCCATCTGCTGTATTACAGATAAATTGCATTAATTGTATATATTTTCTGCTCAACTTTTAGGGAACTCAAATCACCGAGGCAACATTATTTTGCCCAAATATAAATGAAATTGAATCATTTTTCTTATCTTTGTTTTCAATCAATATAATGCGATCTTATATTTCCAACAGTAGTTTGAGGGAAACGGGTCTCACCATTTTTATTTGCAATGAAAATGTACCACACGTTTTGCATCACAGTCGAGGGGGGGTGGGGGCGGGGGGTCAAAGTTAACGAGAATAGGCCTAATGTAGAGAAACTCTGCAGAAAGCGGATGAATGGAGGACGGATGACTTTTCTGTCTAACTTATTAAGTCTGGCACCATCTGGTGGAGAGTGGAGCCAACATTTAAACATACATCACAAGGTCAAGTATTCATAGGGCTCCAGTTTCTTCTGGCTCTAATTAAAGTTATTTTCCATGATTTGCTGTTTTTTTTTCTCTCAGTATAATATTGTCCAACTGGTTTAAATGACATCATCTCTGCACACATTAAGCCATTTTACAAAGAGCACCTGCTACCACAGTGTGTATTCGTTCAGTAAGTCCCTGCACCTTTCCAGACCAACGTGCAATGTCACATTCCGTGGTTGCAGCTGTTTTGAAATAAAAGGGCTGCAAGAATGAGTAAATTTAGCTATTTTCTTTCGTTTATGTCAATAAAGCAGAAACCATCATCAACAACATCGATCTACACAATTGAATGAAATGCAATTTTTCAAGATTTTGCTTTATAAAGAATAATGTTTACTTTGTCACCAGAAACGTATTATTTGACCAGTTAATTGACTTACTTATGAATGTAACTAAATTGCAATTATTATCATTTAGTTTGATGTTGCAGGCATACCTAATATTGTGGCTTGTAAGTTTAAGTTGCAAAACCTATAGATCTGAAAAACAAATGGTAATGTCACATTAAATCACCTTAAGGTCGAGAAAAACATGTTCAAGTTCAAACTAATTACATTTTCCACTTATTCACTTATTTGTGATTCCACCGCCGCCCCCTTTTTTTTCTTCTCTCAATCTTCTTTTTAATTAGATAAATTTGAATTATAGTTCCTGAAGTTCTAGTGGTGCTTTGCATGACAACCCTCAAAGGGCACAGATTAGTCTCTTCTGAAGCAACACTAACTGATAATGAGCATCTATGTCTATCAGCTGCTGCTTTTGATATCTAACTAATAAACATGAGGCAATCTGTGTTTGGGCTATTTAAGGACTCTTAAATGGAAGCGTAGGAGAAATGGGGGGTCTTTTTCTTGTCCAATCAGCCACGGCTGCAAGTGTCATTGGCATGGGTTTAATCTGGGCTGTCAAATGTGATAGCACCCATGTAGGGATGGCATTTGATGAGATTTTTACGATTTCTATTAAATTTTTAGTTCCGTATAATTAATAAATTCTTTATCGATTCTCTTATCGATGCTTATTGTGTGTGTGGGGGGGGGGGGGGGGCACAAAACTATTATGATCATTTAGTTTTATATATTGCAACTTTGTGTAAATATGACATTCCAAACATAAAAGAAGAATGCAAACATTCTCCTAAAATAGAAATAATAACCTACCCAAAATCAGGGGCTTCTACAGTGGCAAATGGGTGCAAGCCTTTAACTACAAACTTTGTCACTGCACGATGACATTCCTCAGTCCAGACAGTGTCTCTCGTCGTCATCTAAAGTAAAACACGAGACGTGATTTGCATGATATATTTTACGATTATAGAAATAGAGCTTGCACGAAAAGCAGTGTTAGTTTACCTGCAGTAAAACTGCACGTTGGGCTCGGGCTAATGCTGCTGCCAGTGTTGTAGGTTGTTGACTGTTCCTCTGCAGCAGACCAAATAGGCGACATTTCGTTAAACCAAAGCATACTGTGTGTACAAATGCTTTTGCATATTAGAGGTATTTCCTCCCTTTGTTGAAATTTCAACATGGCAAGTATTGCACGTCGCACTATTTTCGTCCTTCTTGGCGAAGTGTAACCAAAATTTGGAGCGCTTCTACCTGACAGGTACCATCGTTGTTTACGTCATTGTGCATTTGACGTCGCGTGCGTAACCTGCGTAGTGACGTAGTTCCTGCCGACTGGAATCGCTAAGGGAATTGTTAGTAAAATAGTAAACGATTGCAACGTTCTTACACCCCTACACATGTAGATATGTCATGAAACACATTAGGAGCAAATTCACACATGTGCAATACTTTGCTGCCACCACGTGGAAACATGTTGCATTTAAAGTAACCTTGAATTGGAAGGTGATGCAAAAGAGGGTTTGCTGGCCTTGCTCAAAATGGTCTGTTTTAGTGACATGGTGAAGTTCAAAAGTGGTGAAGCAATGACTCTAAAATGAAAAGATGAATACAAGCTAGAAGATAAACATGTATTTAAAGTTTTATCTGAATTGAAACACATGTACTCAAAGCTTTAAGTCACGATTCAATCAATTCCACACTGTTTACCAACGTGATTGCTCGAAAAACAAAATAATATATGAAATAAGGTTCATAAGTGCTGTTTTACTGATCTTTATCTCACTCTTTAATCAGAAAAACACATTTGTACTTAACATATTACGCAAGGGCGGCATGTTGTGGCACGGGTACGAGGCATGACATTTGCCTCACAGTTCAGAGGTGCAGGGTTCAATTCCAGCTCTAGAGTTTGCATGTTGTCCCTGTGCCTGTGTAGGTTTCCTTATGGTAATCCAATTTCCTTCCACATGCATGGTAGGCCATTGACCATTCCTAATTGTCTGTAGCTGTGAGTGTGAATGGTTGTGTATGCGTGCCCTGCAACTGACACCATTCAGGGTGTCCCCTGCCAACTGCCCTAAAACAGCTGGGATTGACTCCAGCATGCCCGTGACCCTCGTAATAATAAGCAATTCAGATAATGGATGTATGGATGTCATGAAAGCCCTAATTAAAAAATGACAAATGATAAAAAACGCATGTCTGATGTTCCTGACAAACCAATCTGTTTAGTGAGTCAATCAGTTCTACTACTACTAATAATAATAATAATGCATGCAGATATTCATCGGAGCACACTTCATGTCGGAACACACGCTCTCAGAGCAAAGAATTTCCGAAGAGTAAATTTCCGAATGCACCCAAAGTCTAAGGAAAGAGTGCTATGCTTCTTCTACATCTCTGCCTCCTGTCGGCAGCAAGTTTGGCACTTTCTTGGCCCCACGGTTGCTTTTCTGGCTCATCAGAAGGACAAAATATGTCACACACATTCATCAAATATATTAGACTGTTGAATGTCAGCATGTGCAGTACATGTGCAATAAAGCACATATTGACGACATAAAGACAAAGAGCAATGTCTCTTGTGTGAAGGCTTCTGCCAATAGCCACCTTTGTCAATTATTGTAAAATGGAAAAATGTAATGTACATTTTTACTTTTCTTTTTAACTCATCATAGGTGAGGGTACAGTGGGGCAAGGTCTCCAATGCCTGTGCTGACCGCAAGACCCTGTAGTATGAATGATGTTTCATCCAGTCAAACGTGATATAAACAAATTAACAAAAAAATGTTTGAGTTAGTAAAGGCCAAAATAAAGAAATTGCATGGAAATAACCATTTTTCACTGAAAAACAATTGGAAAGAAAATTGAGCCCTTTAGGGTGTCATTCATCCAATTTTGTTTTATTGTTTTTTTTAATTGAATAGAGCACATATTTATATGTAAATTATATTTGAATAAAATTCCTAAATTAATTATATTGCTTGTGCAAATAGTTTTAGGCTGTAATCCTTAATTTACAAAAAGGCAACTCTCACATACACAGGCACACTCACTCATTTATATCGTTTGCTTTAGTGTGGATACATGTTTGTGAACATAACAAAAAGAACATATCTCATTTGACATGTTTCTGAGTAAGCCTTCACAGGAAACGGGAATATTTAAGCTCCAGGGTATCATCAGGATTCCAATTTTTCCCGCGCGCATGTTCTTTGTATGGTGCATTTATTTGTTTTGGTTTATTTGCAGTTTGTCAAATCATCACTGCAGGCACAACACGAATCCACATCACGCGGCAATAATTTACCAGGGTGATTACCGGTGACAAACCACAAAGGGATATTACTTTGACCTGTTCATTATTTGCACCATTGTTATGATTATGAGATATAGTCTATACTTACTCCGGGGAAAGCATTCTAATCAGTCTCCTACTGTAATTAAATAAACCTGCCTCGAGCTCTTATTGACTCGCTAATATGGCCGATTCAATATGACTGTTATGACCTGACGCTCCCAGACATCCATCCATTCATGTTAGCGGGCAGCTAACGATTGACTCAGTTGAATTAGAGAACACTGTATGGAGCAGCCTGTCGATAATGAAGCAACAGATGAAATTCAGTTATTCACACATGTTGTCATCTAAATAGCAATCAAGTCAAAAGTTAAAATATCACTAATAAATGAAATTGTAGTATGTCCAAACGACTGTGATTGGCGAGCCACCAGTCAGGGTGTACCCCGCCTCTCAACCGAAGTCAGCACGATAGGCCTCACCGCACCTACGATTGTTGAAAGGAAGTAATTTCAATTGAGGATCAGGTGAAATTCTTGAAATAGAAATATGTATGAAATATAAGTGACGTATTTAAATATGAAATGTATTCTAAGAAAATTCTGAAAAGTAGAGGGCTTTGTTTGAAGCTCAGTTTGGACCTTTCTACGTCATGAACCCCACCTGCAAAGAGAAACGGCATGTAAAATCAATCTGATCAGGCAGAGCTGTGACCTCACATGTATAGACAACAAACCTTAATTGGAGCTAAGCACAACATGTTAGAAATGCTACATAAGAGGAACAGATGGATTAAGTTGATCTCAACAGAAAACAAAGTGGATGACGTGAGTAGCCTAGTTAGAAAGAACATCATATTCAGACAAAATTTTGATCAACTGTCACAGACACTTGTTCTTAAATAGGCAGAGTAAAAATATACATATACAATATATACATATATATACATTTGATGTTTGATGGGTCTGCAGGTACTCCAGACAACTATTTGTATAAAATTAAATAAGTATTTTTTCATAAAACATCTTGAATTATATTTGACCTGGATTATTATCATTAATACATATATAGCTAGTATTCACCATTGATTGTGCAAGTTTACCTTGCATACTACGTGGCTTGTACATGAGCACATTAGTAATAAAACGAGTTTGAAGCTAATCACAAAATGATGAACAATGGAACATTTAAAAAAATAACAAGTCAGCATTCAGAAACATTCTTAATCTTCCCTGTTCTCTTGAGCCTTTCACTGACGTAATTCTCTGGTACTTACTTTATAAAATTTGGAGCGCATTGTGACATTTATGGGGCTAAACCTCTGAGAGGCCATGCCAAGGGTCGAATGTCAAACTGCAATGGATGTCACAATGCCTGCATGGCTATTGCTGATGCATGATTCGTTAGATATGTACGTACATTTAGATAATGATCTTGTCCGCTAATCTATTAGAAGCAGCTCTGCGCTTCTCTCTCGACCCCTAATGCACTCCAATGTATTTATGGTCAATAATTAAAACGGAAAAGCATGCATTAAAACTGATCTCTACTTAACAGATCTTAACTAATGAGATTAGGATAATGAATAGGCCACTTTAGCAGGGTGGCCCGGTACAGTGGTCATTTTGCTGACAGCTGCTGAATATGACAAGGTTAGCATCATAAGCCTTTTCTTGCTGCGGGGTTTAGAGCATGGATTAATGTTTTAGGAACCGTAAAAGAGGCCAGCCTATTTGTATAAATACATTAATCCGAGGGGGAAATACGCTGGACCTTGATTCATTTGTTTTAGGATTTCATAATTCTAAGAAAAATGAGAGGCATTTTGTTTTGCAAACACTCATATGCGGCTCCTTGCCTCAGACACACAGGGGAAAATCTGGATTTGGCAACAAAACGTAAACTAAATTTACCAGGTGTTCCAAAGCTTCAAGTCATTCCTCATCCTGGACTACTTTTGGACAGAAAGAGGAAAGCAGCAGTCCCCAAGACTGCATCGTCACCATTACCCCCACCACAATAAAATGTCTCGCCACGCCTTTAATTGGAATATTGTTACATTTGAACTATAAATCGAATCTTCCCTTTTCTGCTCCTTCTCATTTTTTTGGTAGACCAAAGGGAGACTACTTTTGGCCAGAGAGGGGCAGCATGACACACAGCTTTGCTTGCACCGAAGGTTCCTTACCAGCAGTGGCAGTTCCATACTGAACTACTCCCTGGGCAAGACTACTTCAGAGCACCCCCCTTCCCTGTATAAAAAAAAAAAAAAAAACATTTTATTTCACACATATGTTTTTTATTAGAACAGTATATGCGGCAAAATATTTTAGAGGAGCCGCTGTAATTGCAATTGAGCTTGATATACCACGATATTATTCTTTTACAAAACATCCCTCCATGAATTATACATTTAAATAATCATGCCTTTACAAACTATCCATTCATCCATCCATTTTCTGAACCGCTTAGTCCCCACGGGGGTCGTGGGTGTGCTGGAGCCTATCCCAGCCGTCATCGGGCAGTAGGCGGGGGACACCCCGAACCGGTTGCCAGCCAATCGCAGGGCGCACAGAGACAAACAACCATTTGCACTCACACTCACACCTAGGGACAATTTGGAGTCGTCAATCGGTCTACCAAGCATGTTTTTGGGATGTGGGAGGAAACCGGAGTGCCTGGAAAAAACCCACGCGGGCCCGGGGAGAACATGCAAACTCCACACAGGTAGGGCCAGAGGTGGAATTGAACCCGCACCCTCCTAACTGTGAGGCAGACATGCTACCCAGTACTCCACCGAGCCGCCCCCTTTACAAACTAAATATCATTAATGTAAATATTATAATAATGTAAGAAATAATGTAATTAATAATAATAATAATAATGTCATAAATGACTATAATCTAACTTTCATAGACGGTTGAATGATTAGCTCCTTGGTAACATCCCCGAATTCTATGCCTGGCACACTTTCAGTTATGACACAAAATACAGTTGTCACGAAATATAGTCGCACTATCAAATGGCAAATGATCGTCTATGAATCTAGCTTCAGATATGAACATTCTATTAGCTAATTACAGGTCAATGTTGACCTAAGGGAAATACTAAGTATGCCTAATATCTGAACTTGTAACCGTCTTGTTGCAAAGCACAATCTTATAATCTTGAAATGATATTTTGTGTTTCTCGAGTTAAGACTAAACGTAACTAAACAGAATACTAACAAACGTAAAGAGTAGGCTATACCAGAAAGTGTTACTCGCCCTCAATTTACAGTGTTGGGAACTCACTACTTGTTCAAAAAAGTAACGGTGTTATTAACTGAATTACTCAATAAAAGTAACTCGTTACCAGGGAAAATAAACCAAGGAAACCACATGACATAAAAAAAAGCCGCCCCGGGCGGCTTCCCGTGTCACCCGTGCCAAAAAACCGCTACTGTTTACCAGTCTCCATGGAGCCATTAAAATCCTGTTAACTTTGATAATCCCT
The DNA here is from genome assembly GCF_059516105.1 of Syngnathus floridae. NCBI lineage: Eukaryota > Metazoa > Chordata > Actinopteri > Syngnathiformes > Syngnathidae > Syngnathus > Syngnathus floridae. Next base: position 9,850,804 of record NC_142422.1, read on the forward strand.
GGCAAGTACCTGACCTCTGTGGTCCACTGTGAAAGGGAAGCGCCACTATTGAGGTCCCACAACATTTTGTATGATCTGCATTCTGGGAATTGTGTATTAATATGCGAAATAAATGACCAGTTGCCCATGATTTATTATGCTCATTTGCGCAAGGACTATGAAATTGACTCGACTGTGCTGGATTGGAACTGTAACTCTGTTCCCAATTCCAACTAAGTCCTGATAGAATTTGTTTAATTTTTCTTTATTTCTCATTTATTTTCCATTTTATTTTCCATTTTCCATAGTCCATATACATAGGGTATTCACATGTTTTTTTTTATCTTTTATTGTTGTGTGTGCATTTAGCATTCGTAAACATTCAATTCTACGTTTGCATTTATTTTTGACACAAACATCACACTGTTTCAACGCCAATCAAATAAAATAATTCTTATTTTTAATTTATTCATTCATTAACATGTTGCCAAATGAGGTCAAATCAAATATGTAGCCAGATTAAACAGAAGTAGTTGCACTTGGCAGCGCAGTTTTTTTTTATAAAGGTTACGAAAGAGTCAAGTGGGCAAAGTACTGCGGCCATAACAGATGTGTTTATGGACGTTGAAGCTGGCCAGGTCACCACAAACACCTGGCTTGAAGCCTCGGAAACCACATGCATCTTTTAATGCTTTTATATGCAAATAATGCAGAGAAATACCAAAAACTGTCCTGTAGAGGAAAGTAAAATAAAACAAACTGTATCTATTTTTTTTGTTTCTTTCTTTTTTTGTTCTTGCCACATAAACTGAGTGAGGAACAACTTTATGGCCCGGTAATTTCTCCTCCTCATGAATAGAAAATGTAAATTCCTCACTGCTCAATAAGAAGCAGAAGTTAAAAGGAGCAAGAAACCACCACCATGTGCATGGAAATTCCTGAACCCTTCTGGTGGCAATTATCAAGCATGGCAAAGGAACAGCAAACATAATGAGAGCCAGGGTGGCACTGCCCTCTATGCTAAGATGGCCTGCGGTCAAAATGATCAACTCCCTTTTTCTCATTATCGACTGTAAAGCAACAGAGACAGTGTGAGTCGCAAAATAAAGATGGTCAACTGCGTGAACATTAGAGAAACTGAATGGAGGCCATCACTTAAATGGAATTTGAATGGGGGGGGGACTTGTTCAATGAGTTGATGCAAAAAGTAAATAAAAATAAAGCCTGACTTACTGTGCATATCCATTAAATGATTTGGGATTTTTAGACTAACATTTATGCAAAAAGATCACACAAACCGCCCTATTGGGTCAATGGAAAGGCTACACGTAGGGTCGAAATAATAACAGCTCGTAATGTGTATGACAATTTGCTTGTTTCAAATTCATTGACCAAAAGATTTGATTCATTGACGCTGACTAAGTAACTGTAACAAGGTTTTATTATCATTGTCCCTTTCTTTCCTCGGAACTACAAAGATGCGATAACTGTGTTCTCCTAATCCTTTATTTTGAGGGATTCAACCGCTGGGTTTTGCAAATGGAATTTGCTTGAGCACCATCAAAATGTCAAAAACTTCCAAATATCAGTAAAAAGAGAAAATGGCTCTATTGATTTGCTTTATTTTTATATTTATCTCTTGTATAGTGTGGACTTCCATGTTGCTTATGGCAAAAAAAAAAACCAGACCTTCCATCATTCAAAGTGAAAAACGCTCCATTGATTTGACTGCTTAGTCATTACAGAGCATATCCAAGTACCGGGCAATGATAATATGAGGTCAGAGGTCATCAGAGTGCCCTGTTTCTCAATACGACTTCTTGCAAGAGGTCACAGCAGGTGCCTTTAAGGTCTTTCATTGAATTACTGTAGAGGTTACTGCCTTTTGTATGTTCTTTGAGGGCAAACCCAACAAAAGCCAGTTCAGTAAGAAAGGTGAAACAGACTAACAATCTTGGCTAGAATTAGGAAAATTCTGACATGAGAAAGAACAGCGCAGAAGGTGACCTGAAGGTATGCAAAAGAAAATTTCCCGAATGTCACTGCAGTCCTGATTTCTCTCCACTTCTCCTCCCAGAAAATTAAATATTGATCAATCTCCCAGGCCAAATAACAACAAAGGAGATAAAGAAGAGTATTAAAGGAAATAAATAAATATAGTACACTTGTATCAGCTGTCCAAACTACAGATGTGCGGCAGGAGGAAGGGTGTGAGTGTGTATGTTTATGGGGTGATTTCGAGGCTTGGGAAATGCAGACCCATCCATCAGCCACACCCTGAGCATGGGGAAGGACTTGGTTGGCTTTTATAGAAAAAAAGGCAAGGGTCTTCTTTATCACATTTTTTCCCTGGAAGAACGAAAACCTCCCCTCATCTGTGATTGGCTTTATTGGTAAAGCTTCTATGCTTACGCAACCGTTTAAATAATTAATAAGACGTACATTCTTATAGGTTCCCTGATGAGATATCTCCACTAAGGAGACAACCTTTGTTACTCTGGCATGAACAACAGCTTTAATTTGAAGACACCTTTAGGCAGACAATGCAGGAAATCCAAGAGAACATTCTGTTGAAAACAATTAGGAATTGTGTTTACAACATTAGCCACTGAAAATGCCAAACAACTAATTTGGATGTCCCTGCTATATGTACAGTAGAGTACAAATCACATTTTTCATGCCTGTCTGAGGGGTTTCGGAGCTGACTATTTATTCAAATTTAGCTGAATTTGCATGAAGCAAACCCTTGTCCATACAAACTTGAGCAAAACATGGCATAGAAAATAGATGAAGACAAACATTTAGGGGAAATTAAATCAAAATGTTTTTATCGATAATGGCATATGTTCTATGCACCCCCACGAGTCTAAACACGACAATAATCACGACTCACGTTTTCTGAGTTTGATCATGTGACGTTATCAAGTTCAACCGTGATTTGTGATTACCTGATCCCTGAGCATCAATGATGTCTATCTATATATCCATTATCCGAGCTGCTTTTCCTCACGAGGGTCCCTGTTGTGTTGGAGCCTATCTCAGCTGTCTTAGGGTGGTATTATTATTATATTACTCTGAATTACATATATTATCTATTAAGCCTATCCCAAATGACTCCGTGAAATGGTTGCCAGCCAGGGCACATATAGACAAACAATCACATCGATGGGCAATTTGGAGTGTACAATCAGACTACCATACATGTTTTGGGAATGTGGGAGGAAACCGGAGTTCCCAGAGGAAACCCACGCAGGCATGGGGAGAACATGCAAACTCCATACAAGAAGTCTAGAGCTAGATTCAAACCCACAACCTTTGGCTTGTTAGGTCTATGTGTTTTTATCATGTATTTTATTATTATCTAGTTTTGTTTACAAATCAAAGGTAACAATGTTACCAACGTCCTTAGTAGCATCAATTTGATCAGTGTGCCTGTTAAAATGTAAAATTAAATCCAGGAAAGATTTTTGGAGAGACACATATTTAGCATACATTTCCAGTATACATCAGGTGACTGTATTAGATCCCAACTAATGTAGTAGGTGTTGTATAATCCTAAATTGGATTCTTAATATGCACTCTGGTTGATACAAAAATGAAGTTTTGCCTGTAGCATGTTTTATCCATCAGGATTTTTATATTGTTTTCATTTTAATGAAGTATTTTTGAGTCGCATATTTGGAAAAAAAGTCCCTCCCAAACACACATATTGTGAAGACATCTATTAGCTGCAGGTCCTTAAACAAATTATGACAGCAGATCTTTTGAAGCAGTTGACCTTTTTTGACCTCCTATAATTACTGATATTTACTACCATCCAGTGTTCCGATAACGCTGCAGCCGCATTGTGAGGGGATTGCGTTCTGGTGTGTGTTAGTAGTGAGTAAAGTAGAGTGGTAGCAGAGGGGCAACTGTTCATAAATGACACCGCTATAGTATTTCCACATAAAGAAAACAGCCTTTTTTATTCTTCCTACCTCCCCCGTTACTCTCGCTCATGCACCCCTCCTGACCCCTTGTCATTGTCCTTGTGATGCAGAGAGATGTTATCATTCCATTTAAGAAGGGAACAAACAAGATTATACTGTAAGTTATCTTCGATTATGGCCACAAATCTGGTGGCGGAGTAGGTAAAGAGGGAGTGCAGAGGGTGGGAGGGTGAAAGATGATAAAGCAAACAGAGTTGCTTTTCTTTTCCTCTCAGTCCATCTCCTTTTATCCGCCACACTGACAGATTTATGGGATAAAGAAGAAGAGGCTTTTGTGGACAGTATATCTTTCAAAAACAGTCAGTCCTTCTGGGAGGAGGAGGAGGAAAAAAATGTGACAATGACAGACAGTGCTAAACAAATTTATTAAGCCACCATCCAATCTAAGTTTGAAACCACAACCATCCTTATTAAATAGCAGTGGTTATTACTACTAATAATTTGTTTGTGTTTTTTGATTGGTTACTTTCAGCAATGTCTATAACGTCTTTCATCTGATGATAATAAGTTTACATAATTGCGAATACAGTATCTTTATATTATCCATCCATCCATCTTCTGATTTGCTTATCCAAACAAGGGTCGTTGGTGTGCTGGAGCCTAACCCAGCTGTATTAGAGTGGTATCATTCATTTATTATTCTGAATTACATATATTATCTATCAATTTTCTAATTTGTTCCACAAACAAAAACTCTTAAAAAAATATGTAAAATTGTCATTGCATTCCTGAAATGAAACACAAGTAATGGTTAGATATTGAAATTAATTGTAGTTATCTGGGTAATTTTGAGTTAAATTTTAAGCTCACTGAATTTGAAAGAATACCGTATTTTCCGGACCATATGCCGCTACTTTTTGCACAAGCGTTGAACCCTGCTGCTTATCGATGGATTTTTTCTTGATTTTTATAATATTGGAGAATTTGTGCAATCTCCAAGAACCAGGTCTGAAAACAAAACCGGTCTGTCAAATTGGCAAACGCACAGTTAGCCTTGCACTCATACTAAAATCAGGATTTGCCACATTTTTGTCACAGTGGCACATGCGCAGTCTACAAAAATAAGATCCAAGTATATCTCAAATGGCATCCAACATGTCATCTTTTTTGTGTCCTGTCTGTGTGTTTCTGAATCTGACATAACTGTTCAGCCGGGGTCAAAATATAAATGCACCCTGGATGCGTCTTTAAGACGCTGTTCTCGTGCCCATTTTCTGACTGCATCTCGTCATCACAGACCCTAATGTCATACTAAAGAGCCGTCGAGCTTTTCCGCATCTCCTCTGCAGCAACCATCAATTTAGCTCTGCGGTGGCCAGTCAGCCCCTCTCTGTCTCAGCTGTGTTTGACACTATTTATCTGCTCTAGTGAAGCACATCATTTTTGATTATTGGCCTCACAACACTCCTCGATCAACACAAAAGTGAAAAGAAAAGCGTCCAGAAAGAGTTAAAATAAGAAATAACGTTACAATATTCCCAGCCGATTGTAGCTGGTTCAATCAAATACCCAATCAATCAAATATTCTCCTTGAAACAACACACAATTTCTTCCTCAATACATTTTCTAGCCCCCCCACCCCAAAACCTCTGCCCTCAAGCCCCCGATCTTATAGCTTACTCTCCTCAGCTGTCTTGCTATCTTTGCATCTGTCGCTCAATATGATCTTTGTCTTCCTCTCCGTGGTTCCTCACTCACCACCCTATGTCTTCTCTTGCTTGGGTTTCTCCGCCCATGTGTGACACCCAGCCCATTAAATTACAGCCTTCTCTAATAAAAGGTTCAACTTTCTTTACCCACTCATGTGGATAGGAAATCTGCCAATTTCCTGCTGTTCCTAATTCTTGCCCCAGAATATTGAATACACACACACACACGCACGCACGCACGCACGCACACACACACAGTGACATAACTGTATACACACAAAAGATGTATTTTCAACTCCTTTGCGCTCAACTGTTTCAAACCTGTCCGCTTGACATCTTCATTATGCACAAACCGGCACCCATCCAATAAATTAAACCCATTTACTCTTCTGAATTATGTTATGTTTATTGATGCCTGTATAATGTAATTTTGCACAAATTCCATTAAAGATTATGCTCTCTGTCACAGAGCAGCACTTTCAGTAGAAAGGAATCTAATTAGGTTATAATGGATCAGAGACATGCATTACAGTGGGGGGACACACAGCGTGCACAATTGTCATCTTAATAATGCAGAGTCAAGCAAACAGATCAATGGTCACAGTGATGATGCCGTCAAACTGCACTAAGTGGCAGGAAGCTCTCAGGGCCAGCTATCAAAAGGAAGTCATCTCTGGGGGTGATGTAGCGTCCTCTGGGCCTGTAGGGGATTAAATATGTCGCCTCAGTTGTGCAGCTGTGACAGATGTAGCGCAGCACTTTCATTCATTCATTTTCCGAACCGCTTATGCTTGCTGCCGTACTGCAGCCTATCCCAGCAGTCTTAGTAGGCGGGGTACTAACTAACTAGCCTCTAACAATACAGGACTGTCTAAGTGGCCATGTGTCATGTCAGTGCATATTTTCAATCAGCAGTGACTGTTCTTAAATGTTGTTGGTTGATTGTAACGTACATTGCAAAATCTGTCTCTCTTTCTTCCCTTTTAAAGGGTTAACAATCATTACTATCAATCAGTTGTTCTATTTGGGGAACTTGTTTGTTTTCTGTCAATTTCAAAATTGTAGGAAGAACAACAGGAAAAATAGGAAACACTATATTTCTTAGTTTTGTCCTTACTGAATCAGCTTTGAGCTTTTCTGCATACATTAATAAGGAATTTGACATACTTGGGTTCCCTTGATTGGCACTATACTCTATAACACTCTACATTCTACTATAAATACAAGATATTTTTATTATTACAAATAGTAGCAATGGTATTTGTGCTGGATAAGAAAAAACAAAAAACAACAACCAACCACAATGCTTACATCTGTTATCCTAAGACCAGTCTCTCCCGACTTCTGACTCCAAGCCATAATCTTCCACAGTACTTAATGGTACACGTTACTTTGTCGTGAGAGTGAGTAGAACCTTAATCACATTGAGAAAAGTACCAAATAATGAATGGTGTTGTGTATATTGTTCAGAGGGATGAGAGGAAAATAATTGAAGCATGGATAATTTTACTGGCTTTGCTTCCTTCTTATATTCAAAGGCAAACATAAAGCACTTTTGAGGCAGTGCTTTGTACAAACCGATTTTCAACTCCATTTTTTCCCGCTTGTGTCTGTAAAGTGACAGCCTTATTAAGAATAAGTTACTCTCATACCTCCCACTGAGCCATTTGTGCGGCTTGAGGTGGAATTTATCAAGGGCCTACAGTAAAGGGCAGGTAGCCTAGGTCCACAGTGGTTTTGTCTTCATTTACCTGCTTGCACATAGGCTCTATTCAAGATTAATTTGCCGCTTTGATGAATTAAAAAGAGCCACAGGATTTCCATTGGTGGACAGCTTTTAAAGGGGGCTTTTTCTTCATTCAAGCACTTAGGTGTATTGCAGATCCCCGGACAGTCCTATTTGGGCTAAATATACATCCAAAATGCCCGAATAATTGCTTTATTACTTTCACAAGCAATTAATGAAAATTACACATGGTATCCCCAATTTGGAGTTTTAGATAACGGAGCAGCTAGTTTATGGGGCGACAAAATAATAACAAGACCCTTTTGCTTTCTGCAATTTTTTTTTTAATGGTTTCCAATCACAGGCTATATTACCAAGCTCAAATTCCATTCAAGTGTCTGTGTTCATTAAATCCATGTCGTCCCACCATGACACTCTTTGCAATTATTGCATGTCTTCAAATTTGTAATAACAAACGCTAGGATGACTAAACAAACATTAATCAAGCCAAACATTTACTTCGAAGAGGTTTACACTATTTCAAAACAAAATCACAAGTAGAAACATTCAGAAACTGAATTTGATGAAATACCAAACACATCTCTTAGTCATGAACTTCCTGTTGTTTTATTTGCCTCATTTTATATTTGTGCCCATTGCAAATCAAATGTGAGGTGCAGACTAAACCTGTGTAGTGGCAGGCTAGACAAAGTTTTATTGTTTGGCAAATGCATGCAGCTTAACACTGTTAAAAAACAGGCATTTGACAAATGTGAGAGTCAACGCAATCAACATGAATTGCGACCAACCAAAGCAGCTCCACCACTAAAATCTGCTTGTGAGAAGCACAGACCTTGACATTGTGGAAGAAGAAATTGATTTTCTGGAGACCATGCAAGAAGATGAAGCACGCAAAGTACATACATTAGCAGACCAGCCAATGAAAAGTAAAGTTGGGCAAGCTAAGGGGATCACTGATCTGTGGTGTGTACATGGAGACCACTCCGATAGTACGTATCTGCAGAGGTGTCAAACCATAGCCTGGCAAGCCACAGTCACTATGAAAGCACACTGTTCTCCGCGTCTGGGCCTCGGTTCAAAACGAGGCGACCAATCAAATTTGTATACTAGCTTTAGAGTATCGTCCGTGTGCAATGTCACTTTTCGTCCATCCTCATTCCAAAAGGCGCACAGGAGGGATAGTTTGTGAACAACATTCAGCATTGAGTCCCTGCTAAATAACTGGAAACAGTGTCACTAAAACCCCAAAATCTGATGGCACCGGGAGCAATTATTTCAAAAGGAGGCAAGAATTGTTTTTTAAATCACATCCATTCTTCGCTGATTGGTTCATTTCACTGTCTGTTTGTTCAGGTTTTCCCCGCCTCAGAACTGCGGCGTAAAAATGTGTTGTGTTTAAGTCACCAAATTGTCACATTGGCACATGTTCAAGGAAATGCCATTGGTATGCCAGAATACAATAGACAACATAAAAAAAAATAAAAAAAAAATCTTCATGTTTTAGTAAACTGTAACTGATATAATACTGTCTCACGTCTCCTTTAGATAGCCATTGATCAATTTGACATGAAACAGAAAAGGTGATTAGTCCTTGCAATATATCAATAATTGGTCCACTAGTAGTGGTCCTCCAGCATGAGCATGGTTATGTGTAATTTGCTTCATCTTCATCTGATCTTATGTGACTCATTTATTATCAGTCTGTAATGTTCAGTGCAGGGGTTACATCTTGAAAACTTATAATTTATTATAATGAATAGTATTCTCTTCACCCTGCTGTGTTAGCATGTCGCGTTCAGCTGTGCATGTCTTGTGTGGGTGCAAGCAGCGATTATGCTGATAAAGATGGTGGAGCAACAGTGAGATACTGTTACAATTTAGTCTGTTAAAATCTACAATCCTGATCTGTCCATCAATAATATACATTGTCACTGTATGTAGTATAACAAATAATCTGAAAGATATGCTTTATAGTCAGTGACAAGAAACCCGTTTTCAATTGTATTGAAAAGGATAGAATACAATGGCATAAGTCTGGCATCTCAACAACAAATGGAAACATTTTTCACATGCTATACAGTAAGTCTCATGTGTCTTATTTACCAGTAGATAAGTCACTATGGTAACTTATTTCACCTACGGACATATCTAAACCCGTGTTTCCTATCACCACTACCACTACATCTCATTCAAACCTAATTATACCATATTGCTTTTTGTGTCCAACAATGGTGGCGGGCCTGGCGGTTGCTGGGGGTGGTGAGAGGCAGAGGTTTAATGTAATTATTAAGACTCTTTCTTTGCCCGGCATAACAAGAGTGAGATGCACTGTGATGGACGCAGCTTGTCAAAATGCCTATTGATGAGGCGCAAACCCCCAATTTGCAGTCATAAGGCAGCTCTCTTCCAATTATGTTGGTCCTAGAGCATTCTTTAAGCCCAGCAACTCCAATCCTTCTCTCTTTTCTGAGTGGTTAGACCATTGCCCTTGGCAGACAGGTACCGAATGGGCCGCTCTCTGCATGCTACCATTAATGTTTTATTGATTTGCTTAGCATATGCTGCGATTCAAGTCACAAAGTCCAACGCTATTGCCCTTTGTGCTCAGAGGCTGACCTGCCTCACATGAAAATTACGTTATTGAAATATGTTAAATGTGTCACCCCACCTCTCTGCGAGAGAATATCTCACCTATTGATGGCTCTTTCAGACCCTTGCAGATTGGTAATATTAGATCCCCTAATTGGGTTGATGACTTCCATTACTATGATTCCATCGCCGGTCACAACAAATCAATCATTTGAACTGGGTGACACGCCAAAGTATCAAACAAAATCCAAAAGAGGGGATTAGAAGATATATTTTAAAATGTTCATGTTGAATACAAATAAAGCGTTCATCTTGAGAAACAAACAGAAGAGAAAGAGAAGTTGAGAAATTACTGAGTAGAGAGAATCCTGAACAAAGAACATGTAACCACAAAGTCTCCAATTTCCTTGTCTCACTTAATAAGAGAACTCACAATCATCATTCAGTTGACTATAGGGGTTCCAATTACCCCTATCTGATGATTGTATCAGTTGGCAATAGAAGCACACAAATATTTCTTTCTAAACCCCATTATAAGTAAGAACAATGATTACATCTAACTTTTCTTTTGACCAGAGAAAGCCACCTGTGAAAATACAAGTGTATCTCTCTCTCTCCTTGTGTGCATGTATGTGTGCGTTTGTGTGAGTGTGTGTGTGTGTTTTGTGCACGCTAACATGTTAATGATGAATACGTATGTTTCTGCCATGTCCTCGGACTCCCCAAGCAGATGGAGGGACCCACAGACTACACATCAGGGATGCACACAGCTTTTTCCCAGACAATGTCAATAGTGCAAGGGTAAAATCATTTATCACTGCTGTGAAATTCTTTCTAAATGTATACATTTATTTTTGTCGCACTTAAATTGATCACATGGCACCAAGAGAAATACCAAGTCTGTAATACCTGCCTATCTAATTTACAAATTACACTTTGCTAGCTTCAAGGACACACAAACTCCTCTGAGAGAATGAATTTTTTTTTTTTTCTTAACTTTTTAGAACCCAGTTACTCTTGCTGTGTGTGTTGAAAGGAAAGATAAACTTTGAAGTGACATATTTGTGTTCATTTATATTTGGAGATTATAGAAAGTCTAAAGATAATTAATGTGACAGTAGTGGATATAACTCACCGGACGGTTTCTAAAATAATTCTGCTGTTAACAAAATATAAATGTAGTTAAAACCATAACCCCATTTGACTATGGGAGGTGCAGTAACATACAACAAATGCATGTCCTAATTAAGTAGGGGGAGGGGAAAAAAGTCAATCAATTCAATCAAGTCGATCATAAAAACAAAAAAAGGTCAATGTAAAATTTTTGGGCCCCAGCATTGCTACATAGACTTTTCCGCATTAGTCCCTTGTACTCAATCTCCCTCTCTCATGACTCAAAACTTTAAGTATTTCAGTAGTATATTCTCGATCATTTTTTTTTGTGTATTTATTTCGTTACTATTGTTAGAGAGTTAGTTAGTTTTAACAAATGTCTTATAAATTATCCATCCATTTTCTATACCGCTTCTCCCCACGGGGGTCGTGGACGTGCTGGTGCCTATCCCAGCAGTCATCGGGCAGTAGGTGGGGGACACCCTGAACCAGTTGCCAGCCGATTGCAGGGCACACAGGGACAAACAACCGTCCACACTCGCACCTAGGGGCAATTTGGAGTGTTCATTTGGCCTACCAAGCATGTTTTTGAGATGTGCGAGGAGAAAACCCACGCGGGCACGGGGAGTCTTATAAACTAATAACAGAAAACAATATTATCAAAATATTTTCTGACTATTTGTGTGAAATTGCAGAAAACCACGAGTATTTGAATGTGAGTTGCGAGTTCACTGTTAACTGGATCATGAATGGAATATTCTGTAAACCCTGTTAATGCCATACTTAAATTATGGTCATTTGCTTGGAGTATTGCAATCTATGTTGTAAACCAAGCCAGCGTCATGCAATTATCAGCCACATTTGGCTGCACTAGTAATGTCCCTCTATAGTCTTTCACATGTGTATGCTGACATCTGTTCACGGCCCATGTAGTATCCCCTCCCTGTTGTAATCATTTTCAATTGATTTTTTATGAATCATTTCAAAGCTAATGGTTTGTGAGTTGTGCGTTGACAAGAGGACCATTGGGAGAAGACAGACTGACAGAAGGATCAGAGATAAGCTGCACAGGGAAACTAAGGGGGGCAGTGGGGTATTGAAGGCAGAACCAAATGATACTGAAATTTGAGCATTAAAGACTACAATCACACAGCTCCCATCCATGATTATATTCTGAAGTGCTAATTATGTTGTGTCACAAAACTACAGTGCGAGGCTGACACTCCGCAATAAAGCAAATAATTTCCAGTCGAAGGAGTAGAATAACGTTAATATGAGGGGTGGAAGATGGGGTGAGGAGGAGCTCAGTTCGAGGAAGTAGCTAATAAGGTTTAATGGTGCGTGTCAGGAAGCCACAGTATGCATGGGAAACACAGCTGGCTTCATTTTGTAAACTATTTGATATACACATTTATCCTGCTCACAATTATCAGCTGCTCACAAGCCACTAGGGACAGTTTAGAAACTCCTATCAGGAACATGTTCTCCTCAGTATTCAATTGTGGTTTGCACTGCTGCCTCACAGTACAAAGATCCCTGATTCAATTCCTGCCAGTCTCATCACCTGACTAGACTCCGTCTGACATTTGCATGTTCCCCCCACTAGAGGTGGACGACTTCAGATTTTATTTGTAGTTGACGCTAAAGTGAGGATAGTTGAGTCTAAGTTGATTCATTAATCATTTCATTTGTATTTTCTTCAGTTGTGAGCTCACTGTGTGTGTTGTCACGTCCAAACACAAGGTCGCTCATTCACTTTCTTCATCATCTACAGTTGCGCTGGCGCCATAATCATCACAATGTGCCAAGGTGAGTCTCAAAACAGCCTGCCATCAAAAGTCTGCTGGAATCGTTAACCCTATCAGCAAAAAGGACCACCACCAATGCACTATTAACAACAATGGGTGTTACAATCTAACAAATGCCAACGTTACAGCTGAATTGAGACTTAAAGCAAGTCAGGCCAGGTATTGAAAACCTCAAAAATGAAAAACATTTATTTAAAAACTCTCATGAATCTGCTATAAGTGTTCAACTTCCTCATAAGTGTCAAATAATTGTCTGTGTGACTTGCAGATTTAGAGAGCAAAGCGTTGAAGAATAAACCACCAGAGGGGACAGCGCTATATTCTGCGGCTTGTAAGATTTACACTGTACTGCAGCAAGGATAAGCCCATCCGTAAATCATTCTAATAACAGTCCTTCACTCCTGAAGGTTTTGCTCTTTTCCTTCTCATACCCACCACAGTGTGTGAAAAAAGAAGTCCAAAAATGGATAATGCCTTACAAGCCACTTGCATTTAATGGGCTTAATTTAAACTATTATGATCTTGTGGCTTCCTGGTTCTATTATAAATATTTAAAATCTAGTATTTATCAGGGAAATGCTGTATATCAGTGCAGATTTCCCGTGCAAGTAAAGGTCATCAAATTAGAACTATAAACATGCAAGTGGGGGAAACCCTCAGTGCTTTGACCTAATCTTCGTGACAGTGATGACAAACAAGAGATGTGGTTGACTCAACTTTTAAACTTTTTTTTTTTGGGTGGACATTTTACAAAAACGTCATAATCCTGCATTTATAGATATATTAGATTTAACATAATGCAGCTATACCCCCCCCCCCCCCCCACACCTGCTTTAAGGCAGTTTAAATACTGGTAATGCCAAGTGGTTATTGCACCACGCAATGTGCAGGTGACAGTTATTATCAGCAGATGACAGTGGCAGTCCCCAATGTGTACCAGATGGTGATATAAGGGTCATAAGGGGAAGAGTTTGGAGATGATAGGGAAAGAAAAACATAATTAAAGCATTGAAAGGAGAAACTTGAGAGAACTGTTGTTGTTGGCCACCACAACCATGGTAAAACAACAAAATGTGAACGAAGTGGATTAAAAAAAAAAAAAGAAACTACATAGTTACATAACACATTTGGAACACTGTGTGAAGTGCCGTAGATCCTTAACTAAGCTTGTTGAGGATGTATATCCTGCCCGCTCCATTAGTTTTCAAAGAGAGTGCACACCGGATATAAGATTTTGAAGTAAACACTTTTGTATACAAGCTCAAAATGAACATACTGCCCTGACTCTTACGGTCACTCAGCCAGATAAGTAACCCAGTCAATGAAGGAGTAAAACAATTGTAGCTTTACCAGTTGTTATGTGAAATCCTACTGTGTACTGTAACTTGTATGTGGTGTGTTTGAGTGAACTCTGAATCGTGTTCTTCCGCACAAGATCTATTTGTGCATGAAAAACAACTTGAATGTATTTTCTGTGTAAATTGTAGCATTAGATGTCACACCCCACATTTGGTAAAAGCAAACAGGACAGTATAAGATGGTGACACAGTGAGATAATGGTTCACAAGTCACAGCCTTGTGATCCACCGATAAATATTGGTTTTGTCGATGTTTGCATATTTTTACCTTGCTTGTATGCTTCCTTTCATGCCATCACACACGCCCAAATTATGTATGTTGGGACAATTGACAACCTTAAATTGTCCATCAGTGTCAATGTATAACTTTGTTGTTGTTTTTGTCGACATGTCCCCTGCAATTGTCTGGAACACAAATGAGGGTGTACCTGTCATTTGCCTCACCATGTCCCTATGAGCTTGACTCTGAATGGATGGATGGATGGATGGATGGATGGATGGATGGATGGATGGATGGATGGATGGATGGATGGATGGATGGATGGATGGATGGATGGATGGATGGATGGATGGTATTTAAATTATACAAATAGTCTTCAACTTCAGGACCTTCGCAAATATGAACAAAATGATGTACATAAATGTCAGAAAATGCCATATTGCATATGCAAGTTCATATTTTTAAGTGCTGCCACATTATAAATTATGATACTGTAGTTCTCCTTTCTGGCACAACCCAGCTGAGTGTCATCGCTCCATATGCACATCTCTTCTCGCACTGGCCCTCACACTCTCACACTACAGTAACTGGGTTCCCATTCATTTTCTCACGTAATGAATAGTGATGTTTCTACAATTTTGATAAAGTACATTTGTAGGTGTTTCGATTATGATTATCGTAACGTCCCATTTCATGAGATCTCATAATTCTCCCTAGGTCAGCCTGGAAAGGTTTGGGAAGACAATGGTGCGGAGAAGCCCAGAGACTTTCGGTCTTCGCCATCACCCTGCGCTCTACAGTGCTGGACTTCGCAGGTTCCCCTGTCCCCTGGGGCCGTAGGACTGTGCTCGCTGCACCCCACACTCAGAGCGTTGCTTGGGCTGGTGTCATTGGATCTGCCTTTGTTGAGATTGTCTGCACTCGGCAGGGTCACTTGGGAAACCCTCGTTCCCTCTGCTACCCCTGCTAGTCCTCCTTCAAATCAGCACTCATCGCTTTGGCTGCTGGAAACATTTAATTTAATCAAGATTAGACTACTGCAACTCCTTATTTACCTGTTTATATAAGATATCCTTGAATAAACTGAGAGAAGTCCAAAATTCAGAAGCTCCAATACTCACTAGAAGCGTAAAAGAGCTCACATTAGTCCAATTTTGGTATCGTTACTTAGCTGCTAGTTCAATTCTGAATTGATTTTAACATTTTAATTTACCTGTAAAGCACTCCACTGCATGGCACCTACCTGGATTTTATAAGTGTCCTTGTCACTTGTGTCTGAGTTGAGAAAAAGCATCGGCATGTAAAAATAATGAGTCGAAAATGAAAACACTTTTGGTGCAATATTAGTTTGTGACCATATAGGTCTCGGATGACTAAGTCTGGAAATGTAAACCAAATAAAACAAGTGATAGGCTACTGTGACTCTTGTCTTTCCATGGAATTAGGTGTCACATTAAATGCCACTGGTGAGCCCCATTAGTTCATTTCCCTCTTGGTTAATTAATGTAAGCTTGTGACCTTTCCGACAGATAGGTGCAACTTTATCTTAAAAGTCAAGGTTACAAAACTATGTATCAAAACAGATTGATTACTGATCAGTGACCTAGAGAGTTTTTAGTTAATTGACTGACTTTAGTCTCCAGGGTAAGCACAGAAGGGATTTACAAAAGTATTAATGATATGCAGGTAACATTCTAGGATCAGTTATGTATACTTTACATACGTTATACTATACATACGTACATCGTACTTTGGTATTGAGTGGTAGGAATTAAATTCAATTCAGATTTACTGTCATTACAAAAAGTGGAATGTTCTACATGTCCTGGTTTACGCCATTTACTTAGACCACAACAGCGTACCACAGATATATATTTATGAGTTCCTTTGAAACTCATTCTGTCAATGTGTGGAAGGGACAATATTAACACACGGGATATCCAAATCAGCCATGTTGTTTCAGAGTTTGCTGTGCCCACCCTTGCAGGTTAATTTGTTTATTTACAAAAGGAGCCCTGGCGGCCAGGCGGTGCTTGATTTAATTGTGAGCAGATGTAATATCACAGGTTCTTCACTAAAAGAGAAACAACTCAGCATACATATCCATATTCCACAGAGAATTGAAATAGGGAACGTGATGATGCCAAAGCCCACTTCCAATGAAGTTGGGACATTGTTTAAAACTAATAAAAACAAAATAGTCTAAATCATTTCCAAGTTCCATGGAATCAAATACAGTACAGAGGCAATGTGATATCACACATATAGTATTTTTTAAGAGAATGTTATTCTTAAATTGTTTGACGACAAAGCTCTGAAAGCAGATGTCACACATCCCACAATACACGGCGTCAAACCTTCACAAAGCGGCTTTGGCAGTATAAAAACATGGTGCTCCTTTGGAGGGGAAAAGGGGGGAAAGAAATGTACTACTAGCTAGACTGTTGGTGTGTCTAGGTTTTCACACTCAGATGACATTTAAATTATGTTTACAAAGTAGAAAAGCGTACGTTCAGGTTTTTTTTTAAAGTACAATAAAGGTATACATAATACATGTTTAATTTGCAAAATTCTCCACGAGCTAACAAGAGAATAATACTTGAGTAACCTTAAAAACCCTCATCCTTAATCCTTGGAATTCCAGCTGTTTACAGAACAAACCTGAAATAGAATGATGAAACATGAATAAATATTGTCCCAATGACCTGTGATTCAGTGACTGTGGCTGTTTAGGCACCAACACAAACACGCAGGCACCCCCCCCACACCCACCCACCCGATTCACACACACATACACACGCGCACACACACACTGCACTTTAAGGGGCCTTTTGTCATATCTCCTTGTTGATATTTGAATTCATCACAGTTCCACAATGTTTTCATAATCTGGGTTTATTGTAAGCATCACCGGCCAATGTTGAAAAATGAAGTAAAAAATGCAGTGCCTTCCGCTTAGCAGACCAGAACAAAATGGACCACACACAAAGTATTAGATGAGCTTTACACAAAGAAGATATTAAAATACATGCAAACTGCAAACAAGACTCTCACTGCACCCGACATTTTTAGTAGTTATCTGTAATAGTTTCTTGTAAATACTATGCGAAAAATGACATATCTCCTCACCATTTTTATCCTGTACACATGTAAAAAAAAATTGGATCAATGCATTTGGCCCATCATAACGCACACACACGCCCAAGAAGCAGTGCATGGTCAGAAGTTCATTTGCTTTAACTTCCTTAGAAATATTTTTTTGTTTGTTTGTTTCAGATGATGCGAACAAAAGAGTATTGTTTTAAAAATAAATGGCCTATTTGGATAAAGCATAATCTTATTGATCTTATTTCTTGCCGTACCAAAAAAGAATTTGATCAAGCAAACTCGCATGTCACTTTAAACAAAGCTTGAGCTAAGGTGGAAAATACCCTTTACAACAGCTCTGTGAAACTAACAAAACTTAGGGTGTATTCAGACCAGAAAAGGCCTTTAGTCCACTTGTTTGGTCTGTACCAAAAGCCGACTTAATTTTTTTTGTTTGGTGTGATTCTTATTTAGACTGTACGTTTTGCAAGCGAAGTATATTTTGTAAACACACCCACGCTTGTAACGATCTGTGCTCTCATTGGACAGCAATGGGCGGCACACAGAACACAGATGGAGGAAAACATGTGAGTCCTACACGCTCTGCATATTTGTGCTGTTGGTTTGGATCTACGCTGCTTGTATTCACACCTGAAGCGAACTGCACCAGAGTACGAACTTTAAAAAGTGGGTCTCGGTCCGTTTCTTTAGTCTGCACCAGGATTCGTTTGCGTGTATTTACACCGGACCAGCGTTACAATCGAACCCTGGTTTAAAGTGGACCAAACAGTCAGGTCTGAATACACTCTCTGTCTCGTCTGCCCCTATGCAGAGTTACACCACGCTTAACGCTAGACTTGCACTGGCAGGAAAAGAGAGCCCTTTCAGTTCAGGTCAAATCTTTCTACTACTCAAGTATGATTATTTACTGTGTATTTAAACACTAATGCCTTGCTTCTGGCACTGATCAAGGTCAGAAATAAAGAAGTTGTAGTTGTAGGAAAGTACTGCATGTGTTTATGTGTCCCAAAGCTGAGCTAGACAGTTAGAGGGATTCCTTAGCACCCTGCCGGCTCCAGTTCCCTGCACCGTGACCGTCGGGATGGAGGAGGCTAGCCACAGATCGATGGTCGCAGAGCTCGATCCCTGCGATAGGGGGGCGATTGAATGCAGCGCACTGGGACTGAATGACATAAGCCCAGACGTCTAAGTGTCCCATTAGCAAGACAGCCGCACATGTTCAATGCTGGCATCATATGGAAACAGCTCAGGTGTTCCCCACAACTGCATGAGGACAAATATAAGACAGAGGGCAGCAACTTCATTCATCCATTCTCATCCATCCAGCCATCCATCCATCTTTTTAACATCCTTTGTTTCATTAGGGTCACTGTTGAGCCGGAGCCTGTCAAAGCTAACTTTGGTCGAGAGGCGGCGAGCAGCAACGTCAACTTTCACTTTATGGCCTTCATAAATCATTAGAGGAAGGAAGATCTTTCTAGTGAGAGTGTGCTTATGTGTGTGTGTGTGTGCGTGTGTGTGTACGCTTGTGTGTATATGTGTGTATTTATGTAAATCTACATTTTTGTACATATACTTTTGTTTAATGTTAAACAGAGCTGGACGTACCCAGGCCATGTCTGCATTTTCCCCACATTCATACCTAATATGACAGACTGCGGTCAGATTGTTGTGAACAAGTCCTAAACACATTAGAAATGATGACAAAACAAGGAGGCCACACACAGAGAAACTCCTGGGTTTCAAATTGAGACAGAACTAAGTGTTAACTAAGTTGTGTTGAATGTTTTGTTGCATTATATGTACATATTAGAATGCATCCAATGTCTTTAAATTAGAAATATACTGAATTTCAGACAGAATTTACACTATTTAAAAAGTTTGTTTTTATCTTTAGCACTTACTAGAGACCCCCACCACCAAGTACACATTTGACGTGACACAATTATTGGAGGGCAGCATGAATCAGTTACAGGAAACACTCTTTAAACTCTCCTTGAGGCCATAAGAAATGGCTGTAAACAAAGCTCCTCTTTCTGACTTCTCATCGTCTGAATTGTCCCAACAAATCATTACAAAAAACAACACCATAAAAAAATGAAATAAAATAAAAATTACTCAAGCACCACAAAATATTCACACTGAGGGACCTCCACAGGCCTGGGACATTCAAAAGAACAAAGTAAAATAAATTATGTCAGCATCTAAATAATTGAAACGATAAATATGTCGCTGAGCATGAACTCTAAGCCCCAGAGCAACTGCAAATACCAACAGTCACAGGCAGTTCTGATCTTGGGAGCAGATGTTCCGGAAGTTAGTCTTCCATTCTTCTGCTCCTTGTTCACAGATCACTTTGAAGAGGAATATAACTTTAACAGCTGCCAAATATAATTTTGTGCTGACACTATTAAAAGCATTCATGTCGTGTTGTCTTTCACAATTACATCCAACATACTGTATTGTATATCCCACTTTTATACGTACAAATGTACAATTGCACTTTTGCTCATTAAGTTTTAGCGATATTCTAAGTAGCTGGATTGTGGATTTCAGACAGCATGGTAGGCCTAATCTAATAGTGCTGTCATACTATAAAGATGAATAAACCAACTAAAACAAATCTTCAAACCCAGTCTCTATACATATCACAAAATGCCCAAGGTTCATTGACATGCGTGGGTTTTAAAACGTTATTCTCTTGTCCTCATTTAAGTCATGAGTGGGCTGAATCTCATTCTAGTTGACTTTGGACGAGAGGCAGGGTACACACTGGAATGGTTGACAGCCAATCAAACGTCACATATGGACAAACTGCCATTCACGTGCACATTCTCATCATCTGCTGAAAATGACTGGATGAGGTTAAGTTATTAAGTCATGTTGTGTGCCTTCATTGTTGAGACAGCCAACTGGAACCATGGTTGTTGTAAAATGGTTAGTCTCTCTCTCTCTCTCTCTCTCTCTCTCTCTCTCTCTCTCTCTCTCTCTCCTCTCTCTCTCTCTCTCTCTCTCTCTACTGTAATGCAATGATGTCAGCATAACAGGTGAGAGCTGAATGTGAGACGTGAATAAGGTGCTGCCACAGTATCAAGACCCCAAGACGGATGTGAGACACTCTGTGGGGTGTCAATTTAATCATGCTTCAACCAGGTATCAGCTTGCTCAATGTGTCTGCCATTGACAGTCTTGGAAATTCATTTGAATAGACAATGTCTTTAAGATTACTCACTAACTTGGAATAATTTATTTTAGACCTTTTTTATTTTTACAGACAGACATACAGGTATTTGTATGTTAAAAATGTATCTCAGGAAGAGCTGAACAAAAATGTATTGAGTTGTCGAAGTGACTCATTAAAAGCAATGAATCCACATTGTCATCCCCAAACTGGGTCATAGCATTGCATTGAATCCATTCATAACCTGGCCCATACCCGTCATTGACAGTGTGTGGAGAAACAAGAAATAATTCATACGGCTTCCCACACAAGGAGTGGGTATCCTATGTCGCTCTGCTGTCTGCTCCACTGCCTGTCTGTTATCACCTGCAATTGAGGTAATCCTCAGGACGATTATACTGCAGCTTGAGTAGAATATAGCTGTCTACTCTCCCAAAAAGCCCCTTTAACACAACACCCCCCACCTTCTCCTTACAAGACAGAATTATACCTTTGGAGAATTGACACCTGCAGGCCAATCTACTCTTTGCACACATTCAAAAATACACTCCTACATAGTGGCTGTGCACTGCATATACAGTGTAAAATGGGTGAATAGCTGAATTCCTACATTTTTGCACATTTCAGACACAATATTTTTACAGAAGTTAACGTACTACCAAACTTAAAAGTACACTGTACTTTTTAAATTGTCTTAACATCAGTATGTACATTGTGCTGACTCCCCAGCCACATGAGTTTATCTTAATTCTAATTCTTTTTCATCCTTCTTCTTTGTATAACTAACAAGTAGTAAATGAGCAAAGAATTTTATTGCTCAGTGTTACCATTGTGTCTTTACTGTGCACATCACAATTTGACAAATAAAAATCTTAAATACGTACAGTGCAAGTCTGAGTCTATGATTTGATTAGTTATTTTATCATGTCAAAACTGAGGGTAGAGGGTTTTCTCCGATGAGTCTGTCTTCCCAGATTCTATTTTTGTTTTTACATTAAATGAAGAAATGGTAACTGTGAATTGTTGTTTATCTATAAAGTATAATGTACCCGATTGACCGGCGACCACTCCAAAGCGTTCCATGCATCTCTAAAATCATCTAGGCTAATTAGGACAAGTATATTTTGTGCATGGAAAAATAACCAAATACAATAAATGGTATACAAATTTGCAATAACGTAAAAAATTAAAAATGCATAATGCTAAGTTGGAAAATCAGAAATATGCAGTGCTCTCATAGTGTCTCATGTTGCTGAAGTGCCAGCAAGTGCATTGTACAGGGAATTGTCAACATTCCCATGATGAGTCTGCAGACACCCTTATAGCCCAGGGAGGTGTCCCAATGAGGTAGAGGTTGAAATTGATTGGAAATGCTGAATTATTCAGCCAAGACCTCTGCCTTTTTAGTGAGTTTCTACAGTTACGTTCGGAAGAGCTTTCATTGCAGAATAGGTCGAGATTATCTTGCACAGGCCTCTGCGGACGATCCGGACGCCTCTCATTAACGAGCCCAAGCAAAGCATGGACAAACGGATTCAGACATACTGACTGAATTCACATGTACATGCAGACAACCTTTCTGGTAGTGCTGACAATGATATCTCAAAACTGTAAACCATGGCTGGCATTCAAAGTTTTACAACCCACTGCAAAGGATTACAATTATGTCTCAAATTTAACATGCTTTGTGCTGACAAATTATTTTTTTTCCCCTTTTCAGCATCATTAACCTCTTCACGCTGATCCTTCTGTTATTAAAGTGCTCTGTTGATTCAAGTGAAAATCAAAATCCCATCTAGAATAAAAACTAAATTCATTTGAGTACAAATCATGTGGGAGGTCCTGACCTGTTAAACTGTCCTGAAATGTGTACATCTCCATATTACTAATATTATTTATGGTGTTTTAATGATCACTGATCAAGAGATATTACATCGCATCCATTCTCCTGCTTCATCACAGCACCAACTTCATTACAAATAAAATGAGAAGGGCTCAATAAAAGTAATTAAATGTAAATGCCCTTCTTTACAGTGTTATGGACCTGTTAATACAATTCAAATGACTCCAATTACTGAAAATCTCGCTGACCTCATGGCCCAACATAAATCTATCTGATCACATTAAAACAAGACAAGAAGCTAGATGGCTATTGGACCTGTAATGTACTCAATATGAAACAAAATAAGAGGGCTGAAGTGCCAATATGGTATGACTGCACACAAGAAATACAAGCAACTCCGGCTTGATATTGTTATTTTACTTTGCCAGTCTGTCATCAAACAATTTGTTAAAAAAAAAAAATGATGACCTGATCACATTAAGTGATTTGGGAAGAGGACAAAGCAATAATGTGATTTCTGCATGAAGAGAACTATATAAAGAGCCGTCAACAAGAGGATGGTACTGTTTTTTTATCCCGGTATCCCGCAATGGCTCAGGTTACTCCTTTATATAAGATGATGGGTATTTGTGACAGCTCATTTCACCACCCGGACATAGTCATTGTCTCACACGTCTCTTAGCAGCACGAAATGAAGCAAGTGACAGGTCATACCAAAGAGAGACAAATAGACAAGTGCCATTATACTTCAGAAGATCTTATTGATTCTCTCTTTAACCCTGAACCTTTCTGCTTTAATTTTGTTTTGACATGGGCCTCCAAGCCATCTAAAACACATGGACCAAGTATGCCATACAAGTTTATTTTACATAAGTAGCTTGTTTTCAATGGGAGATATTTTCTTGAATATTTATCATGAATGCAAATACGCAAAATGCAAATATGTATATACTATTATACACAAATAGGATGTTTGGTGGTATGGAAAGTAAAAATTAAGATCAAGAGTAAAAGTGAAGACATTATTGTTAACTCATAACAACGTGTTCTCACAAACAGCAGATAAAATAGGAAAGGTGGTGGCCTTCAATTAAAGGTTTGATGCAATGGAACTCCAACCTTTAAATGTCTTTCATAACATCATAGCATGCATTACAATTCTGTATTTGCCGATTATCTGTGCTGTAAAATAAAACAAAACAATAAGCAGTTACTTTTATTGTTCACACTGACCTTCATTCATTCAGAAAAGCGTTTGAAGTGTATCTATTTTGGATCTTGAGTTGAGAGGCTGTAGGTAGTGGAACTAACTCAATAGCTCTTCAATTTCCTTGTTTATTTCTCTTTTATTGTGTGTTTTTGGCAAGCAACATCATGAACGCTGCACTTGCGAGATTCCAATTTTCACAACCTCGTAGTGGTCGGTTCACTCTTTTCCTTTTACTCATCTACTAACGTCACACAAAATGAACACTGTTCAACGAGAACAAATGAAACTGAGCTACTTATGGGGTATTGATTAATGCAAAGGACTAAAAAGGTGATACACACTATTGAAAGAAATAATTTGCTTAAGTTATCTTTCATTCATTCATTAAACTAATTATCCTCATGAGGGTCACTGGCATGCCTATCACAGCAATCTTTGGGCGTTCGCCAGCCAATCACAGAGCAAATACAGACGAACAAACATTATAATATTATGAATTAATCATATTAATCTAAATGATCATGCTAATGACTTTTAACAATAATGAATAGTAATGATTTACTGTAATAAGGCAGAAAACAGAGGAATGTCATAATGCAAAATTTCGATAAATCACTACAAGTGCTTTGGCTATATTATCAAATGATCACTTCTGCAAAATTCCAAGGAAATCACAGTGTTCCAACACTGTTGAGCTACTTTTACAACTAGCCCGTGAGCTACTAATGTAGTTTTGGCGCACCACTGGTGCCACCATGTTTTTGAGCTCTGCTACTTTGAGTCAGTTAGTTCAGGTCAGGAAAGTTGTTCCTGTTCTGTTTAAGCTGTAGAGACAGAAATGCATACTAAAATGGTGCAGCAATTAGCCAGCTACAGATGTAAAAACAGAGCTACACTGATGTCAGTGAAACACACACCATCTATCCTTTATTATCCCAGCACATGATCTAATTACACATGTACATATTCTAATGTAAATATGCAGCCAAGAACCCATTGACTTCCCATCAACATCTAGCATTAATTTGCTCTTGCCTCTGCATTTTCATAAATGGTTTGGTTAGTATTTAAGCAGAGGGATGAACTGCAGGCTGATTCCGTGTGCTTTCTTTGTGCTGAGTATTTGGTCATGAGGAGGTTCACCGCGACAACAAAGTGCAGACAAGAGGCAGGTGGACCCAAATGCACGGAAGCAGGAGAGTTAGAGTGCAAGGGTAAATTTTGAAAAATTAAACAAATTAAAAATGGCAAGCAGAGTTATTAAACAGGATGCAAAAGTCATAATATTATATTTTAGAAAAAACGAGGCCAAAACAGACAAACGAAAAATGCAGGACAGCAAAAACACAAAGGCCAACAGACACAGCACTACAAATGACAACATGACATACATATGACAGTGATCAGACAGAAATAACAGAAACCACAAAATAAATATAAACAAATTGGCTTAACAACGAGGCACATGTGCAAAACACACAAGTGACTGAAGATTGAGAAAAGAGGAGCAGAACTGCCCTGACCAGTTGGTGACAGACATGACAAGGAAACTCAGGAACGCAAAACTCCCAAAAGCAAAACCAAAAGAAGACCAAAACACAAAAGCCACCCCCATACCAACTCATAACAAAAACAGATCGTGACAAATCCATCTCTAGTGTCCCCACAAAGTTGGCACCTGAGTTGAAGTGATGACTTTGAGGAGACCACAATGACATTTGATTGGTCAGAAGTGAAGTGAGTTGAGAGGATCAGTGTGGAATGTCTTTCTCCTGTGGCAGTGGGGAACGAACATAAATCTTCTTCAACAATCTATTTTCCATCATACTTATTCACAAGGGACATCTCAAAGTGGTCCTTACCCTTTCTGTCAATGGTTGCCCTCATCCATCAATTTCATCGAGAATTATACCCCAGATCGATGTAGTTCACGACCGGTAAGCATTTGTTGAAGAACAGAAAAGGTGGTTGGGAGGATGTGTGTTGCTTCTGCTTGTTAAGATCTGCTTACATTGTGTTGCTGCTTGCCTTAAAAAAAAAAATCATCTATTCATTTTATTTTTGCATGTGAGACTAAAGAATGAATGCACATAAACTATATAATTGATGTTCTGATTCTGACATTCATTGTCAAATAGAATAAATCTTAAAATCCCCAAGTGAAATGTATCAATGAGCCTTGAACAAACATGCGGGCCATGCTTAGAAAACAGAAACACATGGCTTTCATTTAGTCAACTTTGTACTACTAATACTAATGATGCACATTTACAGGAATGGGAAAAACACATAGGTCAGTAGACCTTATGCTTCCACTGCCCTTGTGCTCTGCTGCTGTCAGCAGTGATTATTCAAATAAAAAGATGTTTAACCTGCATAGAAGCACAACCAATAATGAGTGTGAGGGACAAGTCCTTGTCTAGGCATTATAGAATATTTAGCAATGCCATTACACACCCTGTGACAAAGATATTCAGGTTGAATAATGGAGCTCCAAAGAGCTTTAGCACAATGCATAATTGCCCCTGCTGAAATATTGATGAATTAAATTAGGGGGTGGGATCAAATTCATAAATCAAATTACAGTACCCTTTGCTGCTGTACTCTTAGCTGATCACTCTTGAAGTCTCTTTATAAATTACAGAAGGCAGCTAAAGTAAATGAAGTAGGCATGATTATGTGTATCTTCTCACTCCTGCATTGTCTTTGATTAATTTTTTACAACGGCAACCATTATCTACAAACTAATACCAGTTAAGTCTCAGTAAAACTGAATTATTAAATCTGTCAGGCAGTATCCTATTACAGGCTCCCTATGAATAGTTGATTTGATTTTGCACAATTGACAAGGCTTATCGTCTGCTCACATCACGACCATTTAATGCAGTTGCTTTTCAGTGGGATCTAATCGCCTGTCATAAGTGCCTAGTGCAAAGACCAGTCCAAGAAAGGGCTTAGTCATATTAACTCTTAGGAAACACTTACGCAGTTACATTTGCAGCTTTCTAATAACTTCTACTACTAAAAAATGGTATGAACAATTCTGACTTTGCAACTATAATAATTAGGGAGCTGGGATAAGATCCACTTCCCCGTGACACTGTAGGAGGGAAACGATCGAGCAAATTATCAATTGTCTTCTCATCATAATAATGTTAACTCTTAACCAATAGTGTCAAAGATGTATTAAAGCTGTGAATTGTGAATAATACCTTATTCTTTTGCCTAATAAAAGTGTTCAATGGATATAAGGTTTGCAATTTCTTTTCTCTTCTCTCTCATGCCTACTTACAGTGCATACAGTAATTGCATCATGTTGAAAAAAATTAATATTGTTATGTGTTATAGTGCTGTTTTTTTTTTTTTTTTTTACGTTAGCAATTTGGAACGGAATGACAGAATTAACACTATAGTGATCATTGTGGTTGTAGCTTGCCGGGATGTAGTGCTGCATCACAACATTAGAGGTGTTTCTACAGTTGGACAATAATTCAAAACAAATAGAATTATGAATGGAAATGATTAGAAATCCACAAATGTTTATTGCTTCTACTGGTATATGACACAATGATGACACATATCTTGTGCAGGTGTATCTAAAATTGTAATGGATGAATGTAGTGAAAACAGAAAACAAAGGAAGCATGTGTGACACAAGATTAGAAACATCTGCCGTGTGGTCATCCAACCTTCATTTTAGTTGTAAGTAGCAAAGGAATAGATTAACATAACTAACACTTTTTTCCCTTTACACAGCACAAATGTATTCCGATGCTCATATTAGTCCTGAATATACAAATCACTCTCCGAGTCACACAAACACACACTTAAGACATTAAGTCTGCTTTGTGGACCGGGCCCGTGAGGGATATTGGCATGTACATGAGATTGATGAAAATTACTTAGAGAGCATTTATTTCCTCTAATACCACTGAAAGAAGAGTGTGCACTCAGGAGATATTTGATCTGAATTAGGGAAACTGATGAAGCAATTGATTAATTGGAATCCAACCCATCAGTCACCGGAGCCATCAGCACCATCATTTACATTGCAAACAATCAGCTGATGGCCCAATAGGACACTGAGTATTAATACGCAGAAGTCAATGTGATACTGCCATGTCACCACCAACTCTTATTGACAATCACAATGACATCTTTAAGCCCTATCGGATCAGATTCCACATATTTCGGGATTCCCACACTTATTCAATATATCTTATGCATTTTTAATCGGATGTGTGTGTGTGTTGGGGGGGGGGGGGGGGGGGGGGACGGAAGGGTTGAGCTGTGGAGATTTATCCTTTTTCTTTCTTTGTGGCCAAACACAGGAGAAAGACACAATCAATTTTCTTTTTTAAATAATTGCTATCCTCCATCTTGTGCTTTGCTGATGTCAGGTATATGATGCCATGCCTCACTAATCTAATCAATGACTTGACAACTAACAAATTATCTTTCAAATGAAGAAAATGTCAGAATCATGCTGAAGTATACAGTGTTCAAGTCAAGTGGGGTTCATATACAGTAGAATCTTACAATACTGTTGTTATTTACAGGGAATGAATAGATCAAATGAATTAGGGGTTATATTGTAATAAAAAAAATGACACTACAGAGAGACATGCTTGTTTATTACTGTACTTTGCATTGGTAGACAACTGTACTGTGTCATGTAGCTCAATAATGAACAAAACCCATTACAAACACCTGAACGTACTAGATGAAGCCTTTTACACGACTTGGAACACAGCCACAATAATAACCACGTTGTTAAATTATTACTCAGGTTAATTAGCCACTACTAGCCATTACCCAATCCACTACCTCCCACCCTGACAGTGTCAAAAACACAGCAATAGTCTCCCATAATGGCAAAAGCAGAACATATACAGCTTGCACAGTTCCTGTATGGATGGCATTGTATTGGGATACCTCATATATTGAACAGGAGAATACAATCATTGATGAATGTGATTACTATTTTGAGATGGAGCTAGATTGTGACATGATCAGGAAGAAACTTATCATGACGAGCTTCTTACATGACCACTATAACGCAGGCAATGTCTGATTACAGGAAAATAAATAAGGATGTCTTTCACTGATAGAGTTGCCACATGCCCAATCTTTATTTCTACAGACTACAAATGGTTATCTCATGCTTTGGCACAAACCCACAGTTGCAAACATGAATCACACGTCAGGTTATATGATTCACTGAAGCCACTTCTCCAGTAGTCATTACAGAGGCCTATCATTGCACCATCAAGCCCTCCTTCCAATGACAGTGCTGACGTTTTCCCACTTGGACCGAGCCTCCTTCTGACAGCAAAGCCAGGAATGCACCGACACCCACCCTCCCCACCCCTGATCGTCCTTCCTTCCCTTCCTCGCTTCTCTCTCTCTAACATTTTGCTGAAGTTTGTCATTAGATGAAATAGCACAGTGTTGTAATGAAATCTACAGGCCGCATCGATAGTGTTTTACTGGTGCCAGTTTGTTTTGCTCAATTTAGCTGTATGGCGTTCAGCACAGCAGTACTAATAATGTTTGTCCTTGACTGCTGTGTGAGGATGATCTTACTAGTAACATACACAACTCTCAGATTATATCTTTACATTGAATAAGCACCTTAATTGTCACCATTCAGCATATCAACTGTTCACTGATGACTTAACTGATTAAAATTTGTGACCAATATATTTAGTTGTTTAGTTTTACAATTAGGAACAAGCACATTTGGACTTATATATTAATTCTATGCATTTCCCCGTGCTGTCAACAAGTCAAATTTAAAAAACAATGAAGAGTTGTGTTGTTGTTTTTTTGGGCAATTTGCCCTATAACTCATTTTGTTGTGGTAATGTTTACCCATTGTTTTACGTGAATTAGTAATAGCAATTTATGGCAAACGTTCTTCTTCCACTGCAAAGTTTATTGTAGCGTAATTGCTTTGTCTGTTTTGTGTGAAAATTAAAATGGCAAATCCCAAACCCGGTAACTAGTTGGGCTTGTTGGATTTTCGAATTAGATGGGCTTTTTTTTTTTTTTTTTTTTTCTAATTGTTGTTGTTCTGTTTTAATCCTGAGAAGCATGACACTTATTTTACTATGTAAGTAAAGTGATTTATAAAAAAAAATCTTTTTTGGGTTTGATGAAAACTGGTGAAAACTCTCCTCTTCTTTCCGTGTGCTGTAGAAGATGAAATAATCCATTGCATGAAAAGGGAGAGGTCGCATCAAGACTTTTTATGTGGTTTTACTGGTGTTCATTTAGACTACGCAAAAGAATAATCGTCAATTTATTGTAAACATATGAAGCTTTCGCACTTTAAAGGCATTGATTCATCCACCAAAGAATCCATTTGGCTTTCACTCAATGACCAAGCAATGTTTCTTTTTTCTTTTTTTCAGTCTGGGACAGTGAAAAATCTCCCACACTTGACCAGCCTCTTGATCATAAAGCAGCATCTTACCAGCTTCCTCCAACAACCCATGTGGAAGATTCATTCCTGCACAATCTATTCCATTAGAGCAATAGGCCGGCCTATGCAAAGCCTCTTTGCTCCATTCTGATAGTGGTGCTTGTTTACCTCTGGTTTGCTGTCAGCTGTGGCAGAGTGTAGCGCATTTTATGCTCCGGGCAGGAACACTGATTGAAAACTACTTCACCCCACTATGCTTTCCTTTTTAATTAAACTTTTATATTTAGTTTAATTCACATCTTTCTCCTTCCCCACAACTTCATTAATCAGTTTTTATGAATTGTTTGAGCATCCCTGGAAATCCTTTTCTATATCCACAGGTTTGCCTAGTTGTAGGCCCACCTAGAAAGTAGCTGTATGGCAAGTTAACTAGGTCCTCTGTCACCTTTGCATAATCCTCTAATTAGGTAGCAGAGGCTGAAGAAACAGCCAACAGGAACCGCAGTAGACAGCCTTCGTAGCAAAAGAACCATTCACTCAGTGTGATCATTTCCTCCAACGGGTGTCAAAAACACCCCTGGTCTGCTTCTCATCAAGCTGCCTGTGCAGAAATAGGAAGTGAAATTCTGAGCACAAAGATTAAAGTTTTTTGCTACCACTGTTGGCAGCTGCAAATGCCCTAAAGATAAAGTTTATCCGGCCTCATGTGCAAAACTGTGCTGGGGTCATTTATCATTTATACATACAAATAGAAAAATGAACTTGTTAATATTATACGAACAACGCAAGAAAGAACATTACCATGCACTATTAGAACAGAACAGGTGCAATACACATGGGCAATTGGAAACAGCCTTGCACCCTCAATTGTTCGTCTGTCTGACAGAGATGCTGATAAAATATTTGATATGATTTTAATGTGTTTAATGGGTAATTATGTTTCATGATTTCTACCATGATTCAGAGGGCTTGTCATACCTGTGAATGCAGGCCGATATTATCCACCACGCATGACCCCAGAGCATGTCTGGCTTTGACCAAATGCACCATAATCACATTCATTAACCTGTGCCGTGAGTTAGACCTACTTTTTTTGCAACCAGATTTGCAGATGCGCCGGAGGGTGAGACAGAAATGCCCAGTGAGGCGTAGGGCCTCTAGTAGATTCACAAACATGGCAAACTAAACCATTGCCCTGCATGAAAATGACAACGTGCTGCTTTTTGTCACCAAATCATCAAGAACATCGGGGGCAGGGCTGCTTCGTGCTCTGGCATGTCCAGATGAGCGCAGTACGGCCCCAAACTAGACTTGCGCTGGTACCAAAATGGAGTTTTGCCTGTTTTTACGCCAGTCGACCAAAATAGGGCCCTTACTGTGTAATTTATCAAAATGTGCTTTTTCTTCACTCTTCTTACCCCTTTAACCACCCCCTAGTAGATACATACAGTATGCATACATCACATGAGTCCACAAATGTGCATTTAAACATATGTAACACACCCAATCAATCTAAGCTCTGGTGCCAAGTTGCCATCTGGTCAGAACATGATCATCATATGCAATCTGCCCATTCCGGCTGGCACTGATTCACTAGAGCAACATTCCAATTACCATCATCATGCCAATAGTAGAGCACAAATCCAAACAAGCAACACCCCACAATGAGATCCACCGGTACAGTGCACGGGTGAAGCAATCACAAGATAAATGTGTCAATGTAATAGAGCTCTATAGTTAGATGCATTTATAAACCTAGCCCATGGCTTGGCATAACAATTGCTTTTATGTTGCTCCAGGCTGAACACAAATCATATAGTGAAAGGTTTCCCTCACGTTACCACAAATCATCTATAAACATTATCATATTGATTAAGGTTGTAAATTCCTGACCTTTTAAATGATCAATAGGCAAAAATAGCCAATGGCCTCCTACAATGCGCCCATAGCTGCTATACATGAAAGGAAACTTACGAATACATAAATGATTCATGTTTTCCGAAATTGAGCCAAAGTTTCCAAATCCTGTCCCATGATTGTGACATTTACTTCATCAGTGAATCTCTGACCATTGCTCCTGTGGCCCCTATTAGGTATAATCTCACTGGCTCAGCATTCATCCATCTCCCTGCTCATTTGCCGTCTCTTCATTTTAATTGTGCCATTTCTAACTCATGCAAATTTGGCCTCTCTGCTATATGATCCAAGGACCACAGGCCTCAGCACACTTGGGTGCCAGGAAGGGTCACTGTCAATTATATCCATTTAATACCTACTTATGTCTGAAACGACATCATCCTACTGAGGTCACACGGACTTCGCCCTGCACTTTATCCAATAATCTCACAGAATATAGGCTTGGATATTCCTAAAGATCAATGTCATTAACAAGGGGGCACAAAATGCATTTGATTATAGATGTAATTAGTACAGGCTTGGGGGGACTTACTCCTTTGCTCAGAGGCAAAATCCACTTAGGATCAAAAATACCTCCACTTTTAAGATCCTTTTTGCAACTGATGACCACCATAATCTAATTAGTATCAGTAACGACAACAAATTAGGGCTCACATACATAATATCATGCTTAAATTTGACAGATCCAGAAGAGCATTACCTCTTTCTGACTGCCAAGAGAGGGTTAATTTCTACCATCACAACTCACAGTGACTCATGGTGGATTGGTTTATTCACGAACGATATACCTTGGGAAAAAAAATAACCCAGTTGCTTGAATGTCTCTGAGTGAAAGAGGATACCGTGAATGCATTAAGAGGATGAGCTTTTAATAATTCTGCCGGAGAGTTTGAGAATATCAGACATGGATCATATTACAACCCAGCTGATCATCTGGCCATGACTCATTAAGGGACTCATTAAAATTTCCCATGATGACGTTGCATTTCCTAACTTAAGTCATTTTTCTACAGTATATCCGGGCCTAACTCAAACATAAATCTAAATGAAAAGGTTTAAATGATGACATATACTATGTTACTAAATCTTTCAAATGTTTGCTTTGAACATTGAGTTCAATGTTTGAGAAAAACTACAATGAACTTGGTGTCTGTAAAGTTAATCTTATTGCACATACGTACCTGTTGGCTGAGAACAGTCTTGTTCTCCTTTGGAAACCGGTTGCAAGAGATTTGAAAAGGGAAGAGACAAAATGATAGGACTGATGAGAGTTTCTGTTGCCTGTATTGAATTGCATTGTCCTGAAACTCAAGCCTGTATGGTATCAGGGTACAGCCACTTAAGATGGCAAGATAACCATGACGATTGACAGTTAAATTTTTTATATAATATCCACATGTCATACTTTACAACCCACGGATGGAGCATATTACTGCTCACACTCATAAACTTTCTTGAAGTGTTTAATATGACAGTTATTTATGGGATTCACCCCAGTTTAAATTATTTCATATGGATTCATCAGCCACTCCAGAACAGAAGATGTGGCTGAGAAAGCACGCATTTATGGGCACCAGTAATAATTTAAGAAAAGCGGGCTTGTGTACATGTGTACAGTACTTTCATATTTACACAACCTTCAAATGCCATCTGACAATTATAGGTTTGAGGATCTAAGAGTGCCAAGGAAAAACTAAAACAGAGGGTGCAAAGGGTCTATCTGAAACTTATTTTTGTACGTCACTAAACCACAGTAAATGCACACTTGCAGAAGTCTTCTGTTTCTCATCAAGCTGCTGTGGAGTGGCTATGTAAAACTTAGGGGGTAAGGTCATAGTCAAGCTCCAAATTATTCATACCCCCGTGCTATATGTACTGTATATGTAATTATACAAAAGCCAACAAAGTGCTGTTAATGAAATAGAAGAGTATTGACTGAAAACTTTGAAACTGGGGATACATAATGATAAACTGGAGTCTATTGACTTTAGGCAAGTGGTGGGGTACACCCTGAAGTGATTGCCACCTAATAACATAGCACTTATAGACAACCAACCATTCACACCCAAAGACAATTTTGAGTCTTCAGGTAATTAAAGAAGCATTATGTTTGCTAACCCCACACAAATAGGCCTGAGCCCAGCGTCAAACCCACAACCTCAGATCTATGACTTGGATGTGCTAACCACTTGGCCACCATACTGCACATATAATATTGAGTCATTTCAACCAAAATTAAAGTTGCATTAATTAAAAATTAATTGCATTGTGTCTGTATCCTTGAAATGAGAAAAAAAAAAAAACATGACTGGTCAAAGTCATACTACTATTCATTTTCTATGTATTCCTGTGAATGCCAACATTAGGTGAACAAATAAACAAGCTGAGAAATAAAACCATGATGTCTTGGACTGCAGAAGTAAAGCTGCCAAGACACAAAAAGCCTAGCAAGAATGGTTTGTCAGCCATGGTAATAATGTTTGTCACAACTACCCTCTTTCTTGCCTGAGCTCAAATGAACAAAGTCCAAAAATATGGGATCACTGTGACTTATATTTGACGCTGTAACCCAAGAGCCCTCTTCATGAAATCATCTCCGTTGATTAGCTGTTTCTGCACTGTGCAGCATCTGATATGATTTCAAATGGTTACACATGAAAGCCATTTGTGTGAAGTAAGGGTAGTTTGCACACATTTAATTAAAACACAGATGTTTATCAGCATCTTGCTGATTGACATGAGCAGACTGTTGTGAAAAAGATACTGTGGCTGTCATAGTCATTGGGGATTTTTGTGCCTAAAGAACAGCTGGGAGAAAGGAGAAGTGTATAAAGGTTGACATGGTATTTGCTATAAAATGCTCTTAGGCCAGCAGACCTAGAAAAACAGGTATTGGTTACATTTGCTGTACTTTATCTGATGTTGGTGAACAAACGATGTTAATTTCCATTGTAATTCCGATGGATGGGCGCTTTTAGTTTATATGGTAGT
This sequence comes from Syngnathus floridae, assembly GCF_059516105.1. Taxonomy (NCBI): domain Eukaryota; kingdom Metazoa; phylum Chordata; class Actinopteri; order Syngnathiformes; family Syngnathidae; genus Syngnathus; species Syngnathus floridae. The sequence goes on from NC_142422.1 coordinate 9,885,933, forward strand.
TAATTAACTTTTTGACCTTTAGGAACATGCACACTGCTAAACAAGTCTTTAATAATTCAGTTAATGTGTAGGAGACAAGATGGACGTTACACATCTAATAGAGAGGGAATATTGTTTCATCCAGATAAAATATTTTCACGACATTGTCTGATGTGTAAGATTAAAAATTGACAAAGGCATTCTTGAGACTTGAGATGAATGGCAGGATCCCAGATAAAATCTACAGACATTGGTAAGTAAAATATGACGATATCACAGAGGTAGATTTTTCATAGGATTCATTTCACTAGGAGACCATTATTTAAGAGTATTTTGCAGCTTCAGATAATGATCTACCTTAAGTGTTTTACAATTATAAGAGTATAAACTCTAAAGCAACTGAGTATATACCTCTGCTTAAGTTCCAGTCAATACAATTTTTTTGCAGTTTTATGTTACACCACATAAACCTATGGGTGACAGGACAGACCCAAGTAAGGAAAGAAGACGATAAAAAAAACACTACCAAGCACCTAACGTGATCCCAAGTGCACATGAACAAAACCCAATTCCAATGAAGTTAGGACATTGTGTAAAGTGTATATAAAAACATAATTATTCTGATTTTAAAATAATTTTTTACCCAAAGTACATTTGATTGAATAATGTACAACAACAAAATTGTCTTTTTTCTTTTTAAATGTTTTTTTTTTTAATACTTGAATTTCATGTCCGCAACACGTTCCCAAAAACCTGTGACACGGGCATCATTACCACTTTGTGTTACATCACCTTTCCTTATAACAACACTCCATAAGGATTAGGGAACTGTGGACACTAATTATTGAAGCTGCGTAGGTCGAATTCTTTCCGATTTTTAATTGATGTACAACTTCAGTTGCTGAACAGTCTGAGGTCTCAGTTGTCGTAATTTGCATTTCAAAACTTGCCACACATTTTCAACAGGAGACAGGTCTGGGCTGCTGGCAGGCAAATATAATACTCTGTATTATTTTACTGTTAATTAAACATGGCTTGGTAGTGTCTTGCTAACATGAAAAATAAATATGAGATAAATAAAAATATGCTGATTTAGTTCAAAAACTTGCATATACCTTTTAGCATTAATGATGCCTTCATGTAGATGTGCAAGTTAAACATGTCATGGGTACTAACACACTCCCATAACATTACAGATGTTGGCCTTTGAACCATGCGTTGATAACAATCCAGATAGTCCTTTTCCTCTTTAGCCATGATATCAGAAAACAATGTCAAACGTGGACTCATAAGACCACAGTACACTTTTCCACTTGACCTCACGCCATCTAAGACAAGCTATGGCCCAGAGAAGCCGGTGGAATTTCTTAGTGAGGCTGATAGGCCTACATGGATTTCGTTTTGCATGGTACAGTTTGAACTTGCATTTGTAGATCTAATGACAATAGTTATCTGAAGTGTGCCCGAGCCCAATTGGCAATAGCTTTCACTCAATGTTGTCGGTTTTTAATGCAGTGCCACCTGAGGAATGGAAGGTCACAAGTATTCTGTGTTGATTTTTGGCCTCTCCGCTTACTTACATAAATATTTCTTAATTCTCTGAATGTTTTGATAGTTTTATGGACCGTACATTTTGATATCCCTAGATACTGTGCGATTGGAGTATTTGTTCACGCAATTATTCATTGAACTTCGCCCCATCTTTGTTTTTGCTAAAAACAACATAATTGGGAAATAAAAAACAAGTCTACTGAAGCAGCTTGATTGTGATTGCAAAACTGGTTGCGACCTCTTCTGGCTCAGCACAGGTGATCAATACCCTTGGGTAATTTTAAGCGTGATCAGTTTGGATGGATTATTGCTTGGCAGGAAGGCTTTTGCATTGATGTTTCATCATGTCAATCACCTACTGTGGCAATCTAAGTCTTCCATACATCAGAACAAATTGCATACGTTTGGATATCTTCAAAATATGTAATGACTCAAAAGACTTTTATTTTGAATGTCATTGATCCCAATTTTGTCTGTAAGGTTTATTTGTATGTGTAACTGAAGAATGGTAAGCATAACATTTAAATTTTTAACTTGCTCATGAGAATAAGGCGATATTTATATTTATATTATTCCGGTGGAAAACATGATTTCCTCATAATGGTCTGTGATAATGAGGAAGCTCTCCAAGCGAGTGAAGTAGGTCCTAATCACTGGACTGTACAGAAAGTCATGACTTCTTATCGGCATGGAATTTCATAATCACTCGATCAATACCAGCCAGCCAGGAGGCTATTGTCGGAGAGATTTGACACTTTTGAATTAGTACCTCGGAGTGGGAGTGAGCATGTGTTAAGAGGATTCAATTCCACTGTGGGCAATAACATGTTAACGAGACTGTAGGCATGACTGGCAAATAACAGACGAAGAGCCCGGTGAAACACTGAAAATTCCTTGCTTAGGGAAAAAGTTCATCAACAAAATTGAAGAGAACGGTTTGAACATTTAATGCCCATATGATGTGACAATAAATCAGTCCTTCAAGCTCTCCCCCATCCTTTGAGGTCTCTTTGCTGGGAATGATATAGGAGCAGGTTGTGAGATAAAAGGCCACATCACAACGATGATCTCTATCGATTTGCAACCTTGGGCACACAGAGGAGGTCCAGCATTTGTCACGTCGAGCTGAACCCAATAGCTGACCTATGCCGCACTTTGATGAATTGGCCCTGTTTGCCAAGTTTGTTTAATTGATGACTTGTTCTTCTTCAGGTAGACCACCGCTATCTTCCATGCATTTATTGATTTACCAAAACACCCCCACTTTCCTTCGGTAACCTTTCTCTCATTTTATGGACCCAAGATAAACTCACCCCTGCTTCTACGCCTCAACAAGCATGCCAACAATCTGTCCTTAATTATACCCTATGCTGAATACGTAGTTAAACTTCCAGAATCAGTCAGTGCCTACAACTTAAATGTAAAGAAGTAAAATTTATTTTCCTTCACATATTTGCAGAAAGTCAGTTTGAATGTCTCCTTATTTCAAACGATTATATTATGACTACAAAAAATGATTTGAAAACAGTTTTCCCAAAGAAAACCTGTAAATTTGCTGTCTATAAAAATGCTATCAATATAGTCCTTGGAAAATTATTTCAAACTTGAAAGAAAAAAGAAATCAGCAAGACAAGAACAAAGATGTCAGGTTCTATATTGAGGAAAATCATATTAGTGGAATTCGAAGAAAATATACTGAGATTTCTAAAGTATGATATGGGGAACAATAAAAAAAAAAACAATTCAAATGATTATATTCTGATTAAAACTGAAAGTGGCACACATTTCAAAATTGCTGTCAGTTTTTTTTTTTTTTTCCTCAAGCACATCAAAATTGTGCTCCATAGATGACTGGATAAAAAAAAAATCCACTGATTAGCTGTAGTAAAAGCTGTTTGTATTTGTTCAGCAATAATTGAGATTTATTGTGCATTTACAAGTGTGTGTGCAGCTCCCAGTAAGGAACCACTTCCAATATCTGCAAACAGAAATCTAGCATAGTTTGAATTAAGAGGCTTTGTCGTGGCTTTTCTCTTATTTGGATTTTTTTTTTTACTTTACAAATATTTGAACTATCCCATCTTAGCTTTGTTTAAATACCGACAATCATTCCGTCTATTATTATTACTCTTACTATAATTTTAAGAAATCCTATAGCTCAAAAACCTGATGTGATAGAGATAATCCAAGATCACTTTTGGATTTGGCAACCAAAAATTTGTTAAAATTAGCTGTTAGACCGAACTCAACAAAAACATGTTATCCCCTGTGTACTCCTAATCTCACAGGGTGACCAAATGCGGCTTGGACGAATAACGGGGTTTATTGGAGTGAAAGAGTAGCGGAGAAACAGATTACAGGAAGCAACAACGATATTAACAGACAGGCAGAGTAACAGGCAGAGTAACCAGCAGAGAAAGCGACCGGGCAACAGAGGACTACAGTGCAGGTAACAGATACTGGTAAGAGGAAAAAGAACCAACTGAACCAGAGGAGTGGGTCTGCTGGGTTTTTATAGAGTGGCTAACAAGCTGGGAGCAGGTGTGGAAAAAGCCGCAGGTGCAGGCAATATGTTCAGAGTCCGGGTCACACAGATGCGTGACACCTGAGGTGGTAATTCATCCAAGATTTTCTAGGATTTGTAGCACAAAAATCAAGACTCTACATATTTTGCAAGACCTCAACTCATCCTGAGAGACTCCAGCAAATGCAGGGTGCACATGTTAGATTCACATATTAGATTTTTTTTTTTCTCTTTTGCCATTAAATTCAGCAAAAGACCCAATAGCCAGTAGTTGTTCAAGTCAAGTCAAGTCAAGTCAAGTCAAGTCAAGTCAAGTTTATTTGCATAGCCCTAAATCACAAGCAGTCTCAAAGGGCTTCACATAGATAATCAGTAAAAGATTATCCTAAACAAATATCCTATGTTGTGGGCAGAGGTGCCACAACAGAGTTAAGGAAGGCAGGCCATCACCGATGCTTGATAGGATTCGCTAAACTGCCTTTTCTCATTTAACATAAACACATTTGCATGCACTAATTGATAACTTTGTTTCATTATTTTATATTCCAAACAACCCTGCTATTAGGGGTCAATTTATAAAGGTCTCCAACTCTCAAAGTGTTGTATCATTGACCATTATTAACCATCTGTTGGTCTGTTGCGGCCCACCAGCAACTCCTAGTAAGGGCCCTAACCAGAGGTTGCTGTCAGCTCCGTTGTCGTCGCAGTGTTAAGCCAGTGCTTTGTGAATGATACAGTCACTTTTCAGGATTGTAGAAGTTTTCCGGCTTTATGTTATTCGCAAGTAAAACAGTGCAACACGTTGGATGAGTTTTAGGACATCCATCTCACAGTTTCGAGTTTGTGGGTTCAATTCAGTGTCTGGCTTTGCTGTGTGGTGTTTGCATGTTCTCCCCATGGTAATTATGACTCACACCCATCATGAATGCATTGAAAAAATAGATAAATAAGTCAAATGCATCTGCATTGCATCTGAGAGTTTTATAGTGATAGATGAAGGTAGATGATGTTCCATGATACAAATATAGTAATATGTGACTTTAATTGTGGTAGGAGACTTTTGGAGAATATCTGTGGGAATCGAAATATTTTTAAAATGAGAGGTCACTACTGTTAAGCAGGGCTTGGTTTACAATCTTTAATCATGTTTACCAAAACGTTTTGGATGGGGTTCAGGGTTCTCATGTTACTTACATGCTTCTAAGGACCTTGCTTATTGATATATTTGAAAAAAAAAACAGCTACAATTATTTTCTTAAGTTCTGTAAGTTTAAATAATGGTATGGAATTGAGAAACATTCATACTTTTTGAGTACTACGGTTATATTTATCTTGAAGACTGGTCAATTTTAAAGGATAAACTATTGGGTACTTGTGTGCTTTTTTAGTATTTTATCAATACTCAAAAGATAAAGCACATTGGAATCTATATTAATTTTATGAGAAGTTCAGTGCATTGGTTTTAGATGAGCAGGTTTAAGTTTGGGGTGGAGTTTGACAGCACGATTACCATGAGGCTGAATTTGTAGCATCCATCTCATCATAGACTTTCGAATTAAAACCAGAATAAAGAATAGCTCCTGAAGCGCCTCAGCAAGCTATTGACTCTAGAGCTGAGGCATGAGGTACAACACGGGAGAAGCAGCACCAACATGAAGGGAAATTCTGCAAAAAGACACACTTTTGGATTTAAAGCACCTATCTCAGATCCCAGAGCCTTGAGAATGGGATTGGATTACTGTCGGGTAGATTTACTCCTGTGGCTCTTTGCCACTACATCATCATAGGGCCCCCTGCCTCTGGATCAATGGGGATATTTACTGCACCTGTTTCAGAGAGACTTTCTCAGTCGGCAGGGCATTAAACAAACAGGCTGGACAGCCAAAAGCCCTGTCTCAGCCCGGGCTTGTCTGTTCACACTGTGCCATGCCCAAATGCAACACAGATTCACTTAAGAACAATTCTCTCCCTCGTTCAAAAACATGCACCACAAAAGACACTGCATCATGATTTGCCATGTTTTCTAAACATATAATAAATAGTAGGACAACAATGTATATTCACAGTACTGTGCAAAGGTTTTGGGCCTGTTGGTGAGGACATAATGGTCATAAAAGCTAAACAATTGCAGACCTCCACCAAGGATGAGCTGTGAATAGATGTGAAAAGAATTCATTCAGTATATGTTTTGCATTTGGGTTCGTTTGTTCATCTACTTGTTAGTTAGCAAAATAACATCTTGTTAATAGAGGATGGGGAAGAGACGGGAAGTGCCAAATGATTCTGATGGTCGGACAATTCCAATTATTAACTCACATTGTAAAAAAAAAAAAGGCACTCTTATCCAGATCATTGCAAAAGAGTAATGAGACATATTGAGTAGTTAATTGAAATGGTTTTTTTAACTTCAAAATCCAATCCTCTACAAAGTTTTGTGTATTAATTCGTGTAAACCTGTTGTTTCCTATGCGTTCCTGTTTTACACGTCATATTAGCAACTGTTAAAAAAGTTGTCGCGTGAACTCAACTCAATGTGAACTCAAGATCTCCCAACATTTTGCATCGAAAAATGAATGTCGAGTATCCATACGGTCGACTTCCACTAGGAAAATAAATAAATAAATAAATAAATAAATAAATAAATAAATAAATAAATAAATAAATAAATAAATAAATAAATATTTTTTTGTATGATTTCCCATTCAGATGAATGGCGTCAGAGAAAATATAATGCAAGCTTTTCTCAGAGAAAGTGAGTTGGCCTAAGTGATATTGTTATGAAGGGTTCTTTATTCGAGACCATGTGTAATTGGAGACCTCATAACTGAAATCACTTTTGGCCTCAACAGCACTCCTTCATGATGTATCACTGTGCATCTCCAGTCCATTAAATTATATGATAAATTTGAGAAGAATTGCTATTGAGACTGTGAGACAAAAGTCTGTACATAAACCCATACTGGCTGTCTCCATTCACTAAATGCAAGCACATGAGTTGAAGAATGGGTGGAATGTATTTGGTTTCCTCTCAAATATGAGCTCGATAATGCCTTAATGGAGAAAAACAAAAAAAATTCTTCATTACTTGACAATTCCACTGACCGAGCTAGTACCATTAGCTGACAGGGCAGTGTCAAACAATGGGCCTCTAAAAGGCAACGCATATTAACATTTCTGCTTGGGGAGCTCACATGCACAGACTAGTCAGGAGGATTATCCATGGTTACAGTAGTGGTATGACTACCGAAGAGCTGTATTGAATATATTGAAACTTGAAATAGTTATAATGAAATAAAAACAAGTTCATTGTCACGAGCCAAAATGTTTATATAAGGGGAAACTTGTATCAATAGAGCAAATGGATTGATCAACGAGAGTATGCAGCCTTGATACTGTTTTTCAAATTGGGTCTAAATTGTAAACACACACACAAAGCAAAGTTTGATCATTTGTGGTGTGGTTAGGAATTAACAGAAGATGGGGAAGGTAAAATACTGAACATTACCTCAACTTCATTTATGTAGTGTCGTAAGAAATCAGGCTGTTCTCTTCCAATTATCTGCCATAAGCCATTAATGTATTCACAATATTTATGATAATTTATTTTGGTATACCAAAAGGTAATTAAACTTTAAATTTGTGATTCAAAGAAGAGGATTGTTTAAAGTGTTTTATTTCACAAAACAGGGATCCGCATTAAACTGTAATCAGTGAGAATCAAACATATCCATAATTTTTTTATCTCATGGAATTCAGCATCAAGGCAGTGAGTGGAGACGTAGGCAGATTGTATTCTGAGAAAACATTTCAGGTGATCACAGCAAATATTGACCTTCATCTTGTGGTAAGTACAGCTCCATGCTTTCTATAATGTACTAATTAATCAGTTAAATGCTTTTTACTAAGTTTGCTGTATTACAAAAGAACAAAGTCTATATGTGCTTGCACATGTGCACCATTGTGTCAAATGTAATGCGCTGAGAGCTGAGACGAAGCCATCATCCTCCAACCACGCACATGCAAACACATACTCGCATGCATAAACACACAAACACGCACTTACACTTGCACAATGACTAGAGTAATTTGTGTGCATTCTGACATGACAGTATCAGCTCAGGAACAATCTCTGTGGCAATGTGTGCACTTGACTGCATGAACGACATTGTCAGTAACAATGTCATTTCTGCCCCAAATGCTATTACGTGTTCAATCATCATTTTTTTTGTGTGTGTATGTTTTATATGTTTTATATATATATACGTGTATATATATATATATATATATATATATATATACACACACACACACACACACGCACACACACACACACACACACACACACACACACACACACACACACACCAAATTGTATCTCATTTTGTCTTTATCTTGATGTAGCACCCCCAAATAAAAAATTAAAAATGAACAACGGCAAAAACTGTATTTCTCAGACCATGAACAAGTTATAATATACTGAAAACCACACACGAAACTAGTAAATAAATTGTTTAGCAAGTAAACAACAAATGTGGCGGCACAGTGGCACACTGGTTAGCACGTCCGCCTCATAGTTAGGAGGGTAATTATTCGATTCCACCTTCGGCCCTCCCTGTGTGGAGTTTGCATGTTCTCCCCGTGCCTGCGTGGGTTTTTTCCAGGCACACTGGTTTCCTCCCACATCGCAGAAAACATGCATGGTAGGCTGATTGAGCACTCCAAATTGCCCCTAGGTGTGAGTGCGAGTGCGGATGGTTGTTCATTTCTGTGTGCCCTGCAATTGGCTGGCAACCGGTTCAGGGTGTTCCCCGCCTACTGCCCAACTACTCCTGGGATAGGCTCGAGCACGCCCGCGACCCCTGTGGGGACAAGTGGTATAGAAAAAGGATGGCTGGACAATAAATTTGTTGAACTTACATTTTGAAGGACAATGACTATGCCTTTTATTTTGACTCTCCAATTCAAACAGGCACTATGATTCAGACGAGGAACATAAGTCAGAAGACACCATTGTGGTCATTATTTTATTTACGAAGATTTTGATTGACTTATGGGTTTGCACTCCAAATTGTAGCACTGATGCAATAACCAACTGCAAATTGAGGGAGTGGTAAGCTGAAAACAATGAAAACAGCACGTATAGATAGCTCAGTCAAAAGGTTAACAGTATCACAGACAAAACGTCTTATTTTTAAAAAGTGCATTCACAAACATGACAAATACTCTCAACTCATGATGTCTATCTTTATGTGATACAAAATATGCATACCTGTTTTAGATTTGTTTGTATGTCTATACATAGATATTTTTTTCAAAAGGATCACTTTTCTTTTCTTTCTTTTTTACAAAGGTTAAAAGCTGAGCTGTGGTCATAGCAGCTTTGGACTTCTCCAGCCTCATGTAACATCACCTCCATGTATTGAGATACAGAGTCTTGACAGATATCCAAATAAAAACCTCAGCATATTCTCTGTTGTTAAGCTCGAATGACTTTCTGTTTTTCTTGAACGAGATATTTATCAGTGAGGCTTGTAGATTAGAAAATAAAAACATGGGAATCAATAAAATGTGTGGGCCATTTAATATATTTTTGTATACCCGCTTTTTTTTCCTCAATATCATAAATACTAAAGTCACTGGACAATATTATAAGACAATGCTTGGCGACTAACTGTAAAGATTAAAATAGTTAAAACATTTTTTTTTAACTTTCTAGTTAATGAGAAACAAAATATCAGGCGAGCACAGAAACACTATACAGTCTGTTCATGGCCCTTTTATCAATCTAAAAGAGCTCTCATAAAGAAGGTCGACTGAATGCCTATGAACAAACATTCTTTCATTCTTTTTTGTTTGTGCCTTATCCAAGATGGTTGCCCATTGTAAGGCAAAGTCTCAGTTGTCGAAGGAATTCATAAAAGCAATCAAACATACAGATAAAAACTGTATCATGCAAATTTTGCAAGACAACATTCTGTATTCCCAAACAAGAGACAAAGCATCTTTCATTATATCAAGTGAACAGGGAATGGGTGGAAAGAAAAAAAACTCTAATCAACACTAAATACAATATTTCCAAAAGCAAAAAATACTTCATCTGTACATAATAGAGTAACACAAGTTTGTGACTGGATCAGCAGTTTCTTAAAACTTTTAAATTTGTTAGTCTTAGTTTCAAGAAAGTTTTTATTCTTTAATTGATCCCAATTTCTTTGTTGTCCTCCATATACCTGGAGAAGGGGCGGCTCGCCCCAACCTCGAGTGTAGCTTTCTCAATTCCGGTCATAGGAGGACTGCTACCTGTGTGCAGACGGTCCATTGCACTCGGCATGGCTCGCAGTGAAGTTAGTCCTGCACCCCCGAGGCTGACGGGTAGTTGGGTGATACCTCCATTTTGGATCACAGAAATCTCATTGTTCTTCATGGCCAAACCATTGGTGATAGCAGCTGCATACTGGTTCCAAAAACCGGGGTCAACGTTCATGGCCCGAGCTGCCAGGTCCTTTTGGAACATTTCGCTGAACTTCATTGCATCCCCACCTAGAAGGGCCATAGGATTTTCTACAGATAGTCGCCGCCCTCTGCGTGCTGGTGCATTGTTCCACATGTGTGTTCCCATGTGTACCTAAAATAAGCAAACACACACAAAAGTACAAATAAATATGATGGTCATTAAGCACCAGAAAAGTTTTCGACACGGAGTCATGGAAAACACTTGGCAACGAGTAATACAGTAGATACTGAATACTTTACTAGTTGTTTACTAGTAGTTGAGGACTAAGTGGAAAAGATGCACAACGTTTCACTTACGTTTGATCTTTGTGACATGACATACACCACAATGAGAATTCACATACCTTTAGATTGCCTTTAGTGGTGAACGCCCGTCCACAGATGGAGCAGGCAAAAGGTTTTTCTCCAGTGTGTGTGCGCTCATGGATTTGCAGAGCACTGGCAGAAGAGAAATTCTTCCCACAAGAGTGGCAGTTGTGCTGTTTTGGTGTACGCCGTGGGGGTGGGGGAGCCAACATGGGGTTGGTGCTGGAGCTCAGGGTGGTCTGGGGAGCTGCAGCAGTGGGAACCTGGATGCCTACAGGCATGTGGGAATTGTCGCTCAACGATATTGACTTGCTGTGCCCATTCATTTCCATTTTAATCATATTTGATGCAGTGCTGGCCAAGTTAGGAGTGGTTAGACCTAATAGGAAAAAAGTTGAAATATCAGAAATTAGAATCAGAAATTCAGATATAGCTATTCATTTTGCTCATACACACCTCGATCTCTATTTAGAAACAGCATACTGAAGTGGCTCTCCTCCTTGATAAAGTGTCTGCTCGGTTGAATGGCAGTCAGGTCCAGAGCCCCGTTGCCTTCTGTTGCAGGAAGTGGAGATGGGGTTTCAGATTTTTCAGACTTCACAGTTGCCAAGGCTGCATTGTTCTCCCGGCTCTCCTCTACTGCCATGGAACTGTTGTGATTGTTGAGCGTAGCTGGGGACTTAGATCGCTGGTTCTCACAGTGGCTATGAGCTGGGGACAAATGTTGTAAAGAACCAGAGGACTCTGAAAGAGCAGGGCTCCCCAAGCTTTGAGATTCTGCATCCCCAGCTGCAGACAGAGAATCAGCGGGAAAACATTCATTCTCACTTCCATAGCTGCAGAAACTTTGACTGGGCTTTTGAATAAATGAACTTGTCATTTTTGCAGTGGAGTCAATCATCTTCATCTGGTTCTCCATAGCAGCAATGCTTGACATTATGGAAGTTGGTGGAGAGCTTCCGGGTGAATAAGGCTTTAATGGGTCCATCTCACCTTCCTTTACATCAACTTCATCATCTATAGCCTGCTCCATTTCATCCAGAAGATCATCATCATAATTGCTCATTGCATCCATGCTCTTTTCATCAAATGATAGGTCTGTGTCCATTTCCGGAAGGTTGTCAGTAACTGGAGTGTTTGGGATCTGGCCGCCCATGTGCATGCGGATATGCTGTTGCAGAACGACAGCGTTGGTGAACTTTTTCTGACAAATTGGGCATGAGTGCTGGACTCGCAGAGGGGGTTTTGACCGATGAACGCCGAAATGTGTTTTTAGATTACCCTTGGTGGTGAATGCCCGTCCACATATTTTGCATTTAAAAGGTCGCTCGCCAGTGTGGATGCGGTAGTGCATCTTGAGAGCACTCTGACAGCTCAAAACACGGTGGCAAATGACACACTGGTTGGGGTCAGTCATTTTCTTGTCAATGTTTTCAACAAGTTGTTGCAACTTGGATGTCTCGGATGTTTGCATAGAGTCCAGGAGGCCTCCAAAGGGAAATTTAGCCTTAAACTGATCAGACAGCATGGGGAGAACAGGGTGGGACACTGGGTTTGAAGAGGAGTTTGGGGTGTTGATAGGTTCAGTAACCTGGGAACTAGTTGACATTGTTGTGGAGGTGACGGCAGTGGAGAGAACCACATGGGATACTGATGTCGTGGTAGTAGTGTTTTCCCCTGGTCGACTAGGGCAGGTTGGGGGCAGGAGGATTCCCTCAGGCTTAAGGACTGGAGGTACATCACTACCCGGTGTGGGTTTTGGGGAAATCGAAGCAGTGGTAATTCCAGAGTCAACAACAATATTGGGAGACAAAGATGCATGTTCACTAGATGGGGGTGATGTTCTTTGAGGTGACCTGTTTAGGGGAGTGAGGCTTGCAGAATCACCAAAACCCCCGATCATACTTGGTAAGGTGGGAGGCAGTTGGAGTCCAACTGAGGTGGGAACAGTTGAGAGTACAGGTTTACTGTCGAGCCATGTGGTAACAGGTTTTTCTGGGGGTAATGACATACCATATGGAATGCCTGAGCTTGTAGGAACATTGTCTAGGTACTCAGGAACTGGGTAGGGGTTCATTTGAATATGAGGGTATTTTTCTTTGTGCCTCTGGAAATGGACTTTGAGATTTCCCTTGGTAGAGAATCTGTTGCCACATATGTTGCATTTGTAGGGTCTCTCTCCGGTGTGGGAACGCAGGTGGATTTGTAGTGCACTGTCACTGCCAAATACTTTGGCACAGAATCTACACTTGTGCTTGAAAAAAGGGTCTTCAGAACTTGGCTTCGTGTCAAAAACAGACACATTTGGAGGCTTCCCTTTGCGATGTTTCATCAGAGCAGACAGAGGGTCGAGTGCATTGGCTGTTGCTGCTATGCTCGCTAAAGGGTTTGGGAATATAACGCTGCTTGATGAGCTGTGAGGTATCAGCGGTAGATTGGAAGCTGAGTTCAGAAGGCTGTTGTGACTGAGTGATGGCGGCGTGTTGGAGTTCCTGGGATGAGTGGAACTGCTACTGATTCCACTGCTTCCTGTCCCATTATTGCTCATGCTCATGTTGGTGACTGATGATGAGCAGGAGGGAAGTAGAGCTGACAGTCCAGAGGCACTGGGTGGGGGAAACATTGAACTACCGGAGGATGTATTGGGCACTGAAGAATTAGACGGCTGACTTCTACTTGATGTTTGGGAGTGAGGCCCTTCTATTGCAGAGGTCAGAGTTGAAGAACCTTGGCTGTTGAGAGAGGCTGGCAACCTAACAGGCAGCTGATGGACAGGTGGAGTGATAAAGTTGTGGAGCTGAAGTTGACTTGCAACTGAGGGGGCACACGCAGAAATCGGCCCCGGATTTCCAGTCACTGTGTTGTGGTGGTTAAGTGCAGGCTGTGATGCAGATTGTCTGTTCATCAGAGCCACTTGACTTCGTATTTGCTCTATCAACTGCAGCTGGTGGATTTGCTGCTGCTGAAGGGCCATCAGCTGGTCCAATATCATAGGGATAGCCATGGTGGAAACTCCGCTTCCTGCTGCTGCCCTAATGCTCTGAGAAAACTGTGCAACTGCTACCCGGGTGCCATGCAGAGTTTCTAGGGTAACATTAGTGCTTGGCATGGTATAGTTCGTAACACTTGGGGGGCTAACGTCATCGAGCTGAGGTAGGGAGCCATCGGCTTCGGGTGAGGCCACATCTCCGTCTTCAAGATCCATATTTTTTTCCGACGAGAGTTCCACCTCCATTTCCTCATCTTCTTTTTCTAGGATCCTGACCCCATTTGACGTGGTTATCTCTGGGACATCATCGCCCTCACTAGCAGGTGAGCGGCTGTCGTCCCTGGCATCGTCGCTGTCAGCTTGCTCACTAGGGCAACTGGGCACAGGGGAGGGTTCTGGGTACTCCTGGGAGGGAATAGGTGTTTCCTCATTGTCATTTACAATTAACACTAGTGGGTTCTTGGTGCAGCTCGTTAAATGTTCACAGAAATCTGCCCACTTGAAGAACTCAGCACAACACTTTTCACACACATGCGTCTCTTCACTGCCACTGCGGCTTTCATTCCCGCTGTCAGCGTCATCCAGCACATCACCTCGAGCTGAAGGGAAGAGGTCAGGGGTGTTAGAGGGTATACAAAAGGAGGGGGAAAGGGAACAAAAAAGGAGAATTCATGAATACCGAATCAATAAAGAAACCACGTATATTTTGCAGTGCAGTGCTGGAAAGATTTAAGCTTAGATTTTCTCTCTCTCTCTTTTAACATAAAAAAATCAATACATACATGTATATATTTTTTACTCCCCACAAATTGTCCCAGTTCACCAATTGTCAAGGCCTAGGTTTGTGCATTCACACCCAGTCTCTGGGGCCAGCTAATAATTTTCTTTGTGCAATCCATCAAATTATGAGGGCCTATCAATTGTGGATACTGCCGCTTAATGAAATTCCATAGAGCCCATCGATTTCCAATATTTCATACAATTCACAGCTGCCTCGTCTGTTGGGTACAAATCAGGACTTTGATGGCCCTATTAGAATTCCCCTCTGATATCAGGCTGGTGAATTTCCAGCTGAATTTCAAATGCCTACTGCCTGTTCACTGTGTATTGCGGAGCAACGTATTTGGCCAAAGTACTTAAAAACAGAAAGGACTTCATCCTGAAAGTAATCAAAAATTGTGGACTCCAAAATAATAGCCAAAAACAAAGCCACATATTTGCTTATATGTAAGACAATTAAGTAATAGTTTTGTCCCTCTCTCTCTCTCCCTCTTCCATGCTCTTGAAACCAGACTCAACAAATTACATGCTAGTGTGAAGGCAGCAAAGTCACTGATTAGTTACACATGTTTAATCACAGTTACAGCAAGACACTTCCTCCTCCTCCTCATGCCGAGTCCAACAAGCCAATTCGTGCTTCGAACACTGACCCATTTAACACCTGATCAAAACCATTGGCCTCAGTATTATACCGTTGCCATTATTATTATATTTGTATTTGAATGTAGAGCTAATGTTTGTGTTGGTAAAATGTATTAAATGTACCAATGTGCTCAAAGGCAACTGTTGCTTTTTGCTCCGTTTTTTTTTCTGTGTTGTACGTTATTACTGCCACATTCGGCAAGCACCCTCACTCTCCATTTCTAAAACGTGCCTTAAAACACAGTTTCATTTCTTGGCTTTCAGCACAGTATGAGACATTGTCCTTTTTATACGTTAATGTCTTATTTCAGATTGTTTTTTTTTAAACTTTATTGTGAAATTACGATTTTAAAATACTGCTTTGTTCAATTATTGAATGTTTTATGTTCAATAAGTATGTAAGCTCACCACTTTTTTTTGGTGGGGTTGTTTTTAAAGTGCACTAAAACCAAAATTTATATTCTCTAATAATTATAGAAAGAAAAACTTTTAGTCAGAAATAATGGAATTACTATGGTGCTGTTTGCACACTTTAGCCTACATAAGAAGTTATTGTGGAGTGAGATATGTTAAAGCAGACAATAAGTCTTTGATTAATCACACTCACACTTCCTGCAATTTGTGCTCTGAGAGTGTACTTACTTCCGAATTAAACACAGTTGTAAAATGTTAGGCATCCATTCATATTTTCACCTGAATGAATTAGTATGTATCTATATTTGTAGTAGTCACTATCTGTAAATATACAAAATATAAATAAACTTGATCAAATGTGCTTAAAATTTCAAAGGTTGCTTCCCACATTTTTTTCATGGGAGCTAGAGTTTCCAAATGTTAGAAAACAAAAATATATATTTCTTTTTTCATGGTTTGACTCGCCATTAAAGAACAATATATATAAAAAAAAATATTCAAAGCAAAAATCAACAAGTAAAAAGGGACCAGTAAATAGAAAAGACAGCGACACATGGTAGCAGGTTGAAAATCCCCTTAGCCCCTCAGCGGACAAAGAATCCATTTCCATAATTGAGGGCTGAAAGGTCAACACAAATGAGTAGGCATTGTGTTTAGATGATTAGTTATTAGAATGGTATTACTGTCAATCTCTTTTACTCTTTCATACAATTACAAGTGGAAATCTTTTTGTCTATAACCACTCTCACACACAAACACACGCACACACGATCCTTGTACTTATATCACACACTTCACATTTATGCAAATTTCCAAGCTTTTAACAGCACTGTAGAAAATAAAAAATGTAGAATGAACACAAAAAAAAAACAAAAAACACTAGGCTTGCAATGTTTCACGAAACATAAATGTGTCCTTTACTATATTAGGAGTGTCCATGTGCTTGTTTAATTGCGGTTTAGAACATTGCAAATCACACAAGACACCAGATTAGTGCGTCAACTGGAAATGTTGAAGCTTTCTGAAAAAGAAGTTTAAAATTACTACCTTGGCTCGAAGTGTGAAGGCGACATTTTGTGGCTGCGCGTATAAGACTGTTTGTGCACATAACTTATTGATTTTCTTATAGCATGAAAAAGCCATGGCTGGTAAAAAAATAAGGCTAGAATACGTTTTTCATTTGAGCTTTAAGAGTCTTGATTTGCTCCCATGCAAATATTAAGCAGAGCACAGTCAATAGGGTAATTGTGGACATTGAATATGTGTGTCTGCTATCATGCCCAACAATCTTTGGCATGCTAAGTGAAACCACTAATCTGACATATCAGATGAAGTATTCATGCTTTCCACTGATTCTGTGAAAACCACAGTGCTGTGCACTGAATGGAGCATTGGCATATTGAACAATTACAAATGCTGCCATTCTTAACCATTCATAGAGCATTGACAAATACACATTGGTATTATTTGCTGCTCCTTAAAGTAAAACTCTCTGTATTCTAAATGATATTCAAACTATTTGCAAATCAACATATTTATGAAGGTCTTTAGATTTAATTTACTAAAATCCACAAGGAAATAATTTTAACAGTGCCTCTACCATTTATCATTTGCAATGCTAAGATGCCTGAGGATAGATTAGTGGCATTAAAGGCGGGTGTCAGTGTTTGGTGTCATAGATTGGGGGCAAGCTAAACTAAGTTACAAACTGAGAGCTGGATGAGGAGAAATTTTTCATTCAAATAAAAAATGCGCATTCAACATTATTTTCCTAAAAATTAATTACTTAAATAATAATGTACTAAGATTTACCCCATGTTATAAATCTATAATCATATTTGACATATACTTAGGATTTTTTTTTAAATAAATGAATCATTCCAAATTCCATATGACTTTTTTTGCCCTTACACACTTTTAATTCGGCCACGTCTTGGCTCTATCAACACACACACAAAGCATCTTGTCGAAAGAATCCATGCATCCTCAGACCTGCAGAGGCTCAAGTGTGTACCATTCGCTTGGTCGGGCTCTGCTGCAGAGTGGTACAGTCATATCTGCACTCACAGAGAGGCCTTTGTCATAAAGCCTGAGATGCAGCGCAGCCAAGACATGAACGATTTGTTTATGGAAGCAATTTCAATACAGCATCCAACAGCGCTCTTCTGTCCCGCAGAAAAAGGTTTGCGATATGGAAAAAGCAACAATCATTGATGATCATCCTCTGCAAGCCTAAAAAACATCTAAAATGATTTTGATGAGGCTTTTTGTGATAATATCACTTCCAAATGCTTACAATTGCTAGTACCACTGTCATCAACAAGTAAATGAAAGGACGAAAGAAACAAGCAAGAAAAAATGTGCCTGTGCTAGATTTGAAGTATGTATACTCCACGTGTTCTCAGTACAGAAAGGTAATTAAAACAGAACTGTATTGAAGTGAGTCATATTTAAGTGCCTTCTTGAAGACATTATGGTACTCTGTGTGGGTGGTCCACCAGCCTGCACCCATCGATGAGAGGGGATTAAAACAAAAGCCAAACAAAGCCTCACTGCAGGGGTGGGGTGAGGGAGTTGCATGTTAACACTGTCAGCGGGGGGCTTCTCACTACATTATACTGATTACATCCGAGCAATTCTTTAATATTTCACACAATACGAGGACTTTTTCACGTTTTTTAAAAATTAATAATTTGAGACATTTTTTCTCAGGGAATGTGGAAAGTATGCGTTGGGATGTGTTACACTACACAAATGCACATGTACTAACGAGTGCGATATAATTTTCAATGGGGCGCTTAAGTGCATTAACATTCACTTTGTACCTGTATGTTGTGGCCGTATTTAACTTTATGGTGGAGATCACTTTCAGAAGTTTTAGAACAGGAAGGGTCATCGTGTGTTTGCATGCAACGTGCGTGCCCTCGGCCCTCACACATCACATGCACGTGCACATTTTCAAATCCGCTGTCTGCACAGGAAGTGTCGACAAGATGAAAAGCCTGTCACTGTTCACACTTTCTCGGACGCCAGAAGGCTGTGCAGCCAAGGTCAACGGCATCCATGTTCTAATTGTTTAAGGATCTTGACACCGAGCTGCTGGACTTGCTCGGCTGAGCTGGACAAAGGTTAAGACAGCAGGCTTTTTAAAAGCACTCCTAAGCACCCACAGCAACCCGCCCCCCAATCTTAACACACGCACACAAACCCCAAAACCCCTGGAGTGGGGCAAATGTCCAGAAGGCCCGAGAGGCAGATGATATGACACACATGGGCTAGAAGACACTTGCCAAAGTCATACATACATGAAGGTGACATCAACTTGACAATCAATCTCACAGATCAAACAAAGTTAGTGTAGTCTCTACTTGCAGTTTTTGCCTCTCTAGCCAAAAATACAAAACACCAAATCAGATCTATGACGTATTTCTTCAACTTATAAGAAATAGATTTTAAGATAAAACACTTGATTTCCAGAGGTCAGGATCAATGATACTGCATGAACAAGCCGCTGAGTTTTATCATGCTGCAACACAGTGGCGTATCACCTGTAAGGTAGCTTCAGATATTGTTCCGAGCTTTGAGTGGCACCGATTTGCAGTGGGAGAAAAAAATGTTTGCCGATCGTTTCTCTGAAATTTCTGTTCTCCATGAACACAAGAGGGCCAGTTTACGCCTGAAATAAGGAGAGTGAAGAACATTCCGCTGCTACTAACACTCTTAAAAACAATGGCAACACGATCGGTGTGTACGTGTGTGTGCCTGCACGCGTGTATTTGTGAGTGTGTGTGTTTTGTGTCTGTGTGCGCGTGTGTCTGTGTGTGTGTGTGTGTGTGTGTATGTATGTGTGTGTGTGCGTGTGTGTCCTTTTACAACCAAAGATACACTTCAATGTCTCACCAGGATGTTAAGGTGAGAAACAATCAAGTTTAAGACATAATTTTTCAAGTCAAAGTTGTCTTCACTGTAAGTGAGATGGGATTGCTGGAATGAAAGTAGTCAAGGACTATAACAAACAATGCAACTTAACATATTTGTCTATGACTTCCAAGGGCCATCATTGCATATTCAAAGAGGAGTAATGTTTCTACTAATAATATATTCTTAAATCATAAGTACAAAATCACATTCAAGGAACCACAGCCACCAAATGCACGCGCCCGCGCACACACACATACACACACGCACAAACACACACACACTCACACACACAAACACTCGCGCAAAAGAGAGCTTCATAATGACTATACAACAGATTTGTACACTAAAAAAGCCTGCAGATTCACAGGGTAAAGGGGTGAAACTTGTTAAAATGATGATCATTTACAAATACATACTGTAGTTATAATGTGCAAACTTGGTTATTTACTGGAAATTACAATTGAAATCTTTTTCAAGTTGACTTATTTTTTAGCTTCCTTAGATGCATCAATATTCTGGTAGTTATTTAACAAGGAAAATATATAGTTATATATTAGATGGTCTGTATTTATTGTCATGTAACAATATATATATTGAACCGTACATATTTTAACACCTTTCAATGTAAATATGGATAATCTTTTTTCACAATTAATAATTTAAAGTGTGGAATTTGTATCATTTAAAATTTTTTAAAATACAGTTCTTTTAAAACATGATTGTCAATTTTCCCCACATGGCAAGCTGTGTCAACCAATAATACCGACATAGTGAGAGAGAAGACAACAAATCAAGTGTGCTAAATTTGTGTGAGGGGGGGTGGGGGGTAAACAAAAAACATTTACATGACAAAACAAGGCTTCGACCTGCACCGGAATTAGCGTTTTTTTGTATGGCCCTTGTGAAGACAGAGAGGCGCAGAGGGACAACTCTCTCTCTCATGCAGCACAATAACATTTTTTTAAAGAGTCATTGTTAAACGTTGGTTTCATTAGAGTTTTGGAGGAAAAAGGTTGAAGTGTGAAAGAGTGTCACAAATATCTTGTCATCTATTAGTCGTGAGCATGTTTCTTTTAATGTGTATTTTGTATATCATCAATTTAACATTGAAAAAAAATATCCATTCAAAATTGTTCATTCAAATAATATTAATGACTACAATCATCCGGTGAAACCAAGGAAAATTGTTAAAATGCTATTGCATTTTGACAGGCCTTTAAAAAGGCCTGTCAAAATGCAATCTGTGTGCAAACTGTATTATTTAATAAAAACATCAAAACATCAGCAAAATAATGTCTTGTATTATTATTTAAAATGTAAAAAAAATGAAATTCCGACGCGACGGTTGTCACGTCACCTTGGAGAATGGGTTTCAACTTACAAAGAGCCTCCTAATAATTTGCTGGACTTTTCCTATATGGGTTCAATCAACACATTACGGACAAAAAATCTTTTCAACAAGATAAGTATATATAAAAAAAAAGAAAACACACGCACACACTTTTGGACTCGGGAGGTATAGTTTGGACTTACCATGCTGAGACATGATCCCGCTCATTGGCGCATCTTCTTCCGATTTGAGGTGCTGCGGCTTGGCTTGCTTGCGCCGGGACATGCTGGTGCTGATTCTGGTTGAGGTGCTGGCACTGGTGTCCGCTGGTTCGGCCGTTGCTTCTGCTGTGGGGCTCCGGGGCTGTCCGTGTGCGCGCGGCTCAGACACATCAGCGCAGTGCGCACCGGTCCGACTCGCCAAAGTTCTTCTCCAAAAAGAGTGTTCAGGCAGAGTGCAGGGGCAAACTATGGAATTAGCCGCTGTCGCGGCTGTGCGTGGGATTGCGCATGTCGGTATAATAATTATGATAGTGAATAATGCTTGGAGATGAGTGGCACCGTGTGAAGGTGGGGAGGATTGGCTGGAGTCCAACGGACGCGCATTGGATATGCTAATGAGAGAGCGACTGAGCAATTAGCCGCCTCACAATCGGACTTTATCCGTCTCTTTTCTCTTTACCTCCCCCTCAACAAAACAACACACAAATCTCTTGTTATGCCCAGCACTTTGGGATGGAGGGGGGGGGGGGGGGGGGGGGGTCTTCTGCATGGACTGTTCTTCCTCGCCCTCTTCCCTCGAAGCGCACTGACTTGCAAGTGCTCCTTCAAGCCGTTTTCCTCATCTTCATTACTTTGACATCTTTGGTTCACACTTTTTGGGCTACGTTCAGGTACTTTTTGCTCTTTACAAGTAGTTGTTTTCCTAAGCAGCTGAAACTTCGATCATTTCAAGCGATTTAATATAGGGACGCATGCTTATAGGCGTGTAAAGTTATTGACAAGAGCGACAAGTTGTTACCAGAGTTGTCCAAAGTTTACGATTTTCAAAAAAGGTCCCACGATGCTCCCTTGACAGTGACCAAACCGCGTTCGCCCCAGCAAAAAAAAAAAAAAAAAGAGTAAGTTGGATGCAAATAGTTTCGAAGACAGCGCGCACGCTCCTCCTTCTCCTCTCCAAGTGTTCTGCTCTCCTTTTTCGCTTCTTAAAAAATAAAAGTCGTCTCTTGATTTGCCGGGCCTCTCCTTTTTTTTTCTCGTCGATGACTTCCGCGTCAAGGCCCGTTCACAAGTTCTCTTGGAGCGGCCCACCGGTGTTGCGGAGGGTCGCGCGGGCGGGCTCCGTTTGAGTGGGGACTAGCGGCGAGTGTGAATGTTTAACCCCCACCAAGGCAGCAGGCTCAGCCCATTGCTTCACGCCGCCGCTAGGATGTACCACCACGTTGCTGTTGAATGGACCGTCCTCACCCTCCCGTGTCAACACCCACATTTTATTTGAACTCCCATCCCACATTCTACCAGTCCGCCTTTCAAGCTGTCATACGAATTTGAGATTCTTTAATTTATTTATGTTAATTTTTTTCTATAATGAGATCATTTGTGTCATCACATGTTCATAAGACTACAAGTGCGCAACAACGTACGCTTTTACGCTGAGATTTGTGCAATTGCCATGTTAATTGAATCATATCATTTTACATTTATTATGCGTGGTTTTCGATTTATTGCAAAAGGATACTGATTAATCACAGAAAGTGTGAATTTGAAATATGAAGTGCAAATGTATGATATAGCGTTGGAGCCAAAATGCGTGACATTAATAAGAAATCAATGTAATGTTTTAATTTATTTACCGCGGGGGAAAGGCCCCAAAGTAATTTAATATGCAAAATCATCAGACGTGGTATACTGCATTCAACTCGTACAACGTGAACGTTTTCATTGAGAGGGGCGAGCTGCACACACTCACGCACAGACGCACACACCTTGTTTGTTTGACTGCATGCCCCTGTCCCCACCTCATACGAGACAAATCTGCTGGCAACAAGGTCGTCCGGAGCAAACTTTTCTTTCACCACTCATTCGATCATCCCTGTAGAAGTTATGTCCAAAAGCCCGTTATTATCTGGTATTAATAGATGCAGCCCCGGGAAGACAAAATCAGCTATTGATAATTGCAAAGAGTCCACGGCGGCCACTGTATCGATCGGCTTGTCCTCCTCTCCCCTGCTACCGAGAGATAAGGAGACACACTCTTTAGAGCAATATAATTTCTTTTGACCTATCTGCTTGCTACAGACTTATGATGAATAGCCGGAGTGGCTGAAGTCCTTTATCACCAAAGTTACCCCCTTGATATATTATTGATTCTTTATAACTAGCTCGGCACACAAAAATCAAACTGTCCACTTGGCCATCATCATCATCAATATCATCACAAAGGCGGGAGGAATGAAGATCCTTTTCTCTCTTTTCCCTTCCTTGCGCCTTTTACAATCTTTTCCGTGGGCCTAATCGTGAGTCTACTGATGATGAAAGGAGAGGGGATACGTGTACGTTGCCATTCAAGACGAGGTGCCATTTAATCTCAGGGTGGGCCACACGCACGCGCACCAGCACTGAAGGAGCGGGAGAGGAGGGTGCATGGGGAAGATGCGCTGTCGGGGAATGGGATGGGCATGATTTTGAAAAGAAAATGTCAATACAATTTCCCAAGTAATCAGTGTGTATTACTCTTATTTTACTTTGCATAATTACACCTATGAAAGAAAAAGGTGGAAACCTGTTAATTCGATATATGCATTCCATATATTCCAAACCTTGAAGCAGACTGCAGCATATCGGAGCCCCATCACGGAGAAGGCACTCTGGTGCGGTGGGGGTTGGAAAGTAGGATGGAATCGAAAGGGAGAGAGAGAGAAAGCAGAGGAAAACGTGTAATCACCCAAACAAACATTTTACCCATTTTCATCCCCTTTGGAAGCATAGAGTCAGGTAAAACGATCTGCTTTGCTTGTGCTCTCTGTTCACCTCAAGATGCACCGACTCATTTCTATCGAGTGAGCAGCCTCTTCTCTCTTTGGCGCAGCAGTTTGCGGCAACTTCTCTTGCTTCTGCTGAGGATATAGACCGAGGTGGGAGGCCAGGACAGTGACGAAGACACCAAAGGTAAATGATAGTGTGTTTATTTATTTATTTATTTATTTATTTATTTATTTATTTATTTATTTATTTATTTAAATTTGTTTATATCATTGTCAGAAATTGGTGAGGCAGTGAACAGCAAGCATATGAGACGTATTTGCGCAACTAGTGCCATGACACGTGCACACACGCGCACACGCACGCACGTACACACGCTCAAACACCCACACCCACACACCTCTGTTGCAGCATATGGCAGCTCCAGACAGTGCTGAGTCAACTTGGACCAATCAGAGAGCAGAGTCTGCTTTGTCATCAATACAACAAAGCTCCTGATAGTTTCACCGGATATTCTTTAAAAGCTGTGTTTGGAAAAATACCTTAATACTTCTTCATTACTTTACCCACTCATTTGTAGATCATTAAAAACTTTGGAAATATTTTACTTGAACTGATGAGACAACGTGCATTCTGTAATCACAAGTGTAGGTCTGATTGATGTACATCAATCCGGTAAAGGAGAGTTTGCAATTAAAATGTTTTTGTCATATTTGTTTAAACCATTATGATTTGCCAGCAGAACAAGAGAAATGATTATGAAAAGAATCAGGTATTACTTATGGGCTCCAGCTTGTGCCTCTTATTTGATGATATACAAGAAACCACCCCACCAGGGAGAAAACAACCAAGAGGCCTGACTTATGAAGTGTCATTTATTATGCACTCGTGGTCACACCCGCGTGGCCTCAGACTGACCTTGCTACCCCAGAAAAGTACCTTATTTGTCCTAAAGTGCTGGTGTGGGATGAACATGGTATTTTCTCAGCAAATCCATGCATAAAAATCAGGGCAGTTGCAGGTGCAGTACGCCCTACCACATCATGCTTGACATTGCGGAAACAGAAGTAGACTCACTGTGATCATGGCACAGCATTGACAGGTTAACTGCAAGATCTCGCCTTGAAGATGATGTAGTCACCCATTCATGTGACATGGGGAGTTTGAGACCGGCTTAGACCCCTGATCGTGCGTTCAAGTGTAAGTCCCCCCCTCATCCCTCAGTAGTGACGGTGGTGCTATTTAAATATTTTTAAGCGGTTCATGATTATAATTTGTTCATTGGAATGATTTCTACAATAATTTAGAGGAACAGCTGCTTACATGTACTATATATATGTGTGTATATACGTATATATATATATATATATATATATATATATATACACTCACACACACACACACACACACACACACACACACACACTCACGCACACACACACACGCACACACACACACAGGTCATTTAATTCTTGCTTTGTCATAATATCTTTAGTGTGCATCTGACACGAGACTGTCAGCCACTCAAACAGCTGATTGCAGCTTTTTTGTCATTGGGCAACTCCATAAATTCTGCCTCGCAAATTCAAATTCCGTATCCCCCTATTAATGTTCCTGTGTAGCTAAATTATGTTATCGCGTGATTTTTACATTTCAAGTAATTCAAGGAAGTATCTATGAAATGCATTTAAAATTAAATTAATTTCAAATTTAATGCAAATTAAAATTACAATAAATGGCTGTGCGACCAGTCCAAGATCTACCTCTCCAAAAGTACAAAGAGAAGTGCAGAAAATGGGAAGTTGGAAGATAACATTAATACATTTCAGATTTATGGCCATGCTGTGGTAAGAGAAATTGGAAGTAAAACAACCATATTAGGCAGTAAGAAAGTTTTCTGCTTCTCTAATGTTCGGCCCTCTCTAGCCTTCCTTAGTGGTTGATGTCTTACCAAAACCAAAACAAAACCAAACATAGAGTCCTTCAAAATTACTGTATTACAAAAATATCATAGAGTTCTTGTCTTTATAAAAATTTATGTGGGCTGATTGGTTTATGATATATAAATAGGAATTGAAAACACTGACACCAGTACTTACATATTGCTTATAGTGAACATGATGAATTAGTACTACATTAGCAGTTGTATCAATTGCCTGTGAGAATGCCCTGAAGGTTGTGATGTTTAAAGATGCAAAAGATGTGTCAAAGATCAGGAGGTGTAATATCATCTGCTCGTGTCTCCTCTGTGAACAGTGGGTTTCGGACACATTTATTATTTCAGTGGAAATAAAATGTGACGGATCGCTCCCACCTTGAGATGAGCAAAATTTGATCTGACTGGTCCAATCTGAACTAATTGAAATGAATTGAATCAACCTATTTCTTCTCCTACTGTAATTAAATTAGAAGCTGGAGCGTAATTGGACATCGAGTTGGCACTTGAGAGGTGATGACAAAATCCTCATTGTTGCCACCAAAGGCCCAAGTGTCAAATTTAGTGTGAAATGCAATGCACCAAATGCTGCATGACACACTGACAAGCCTGCTACTTAGCAATAAGGTGATCATCCGGCCCGTCTCAAATTCTGTAATGATCTCTAAATAAGCTGTCAGCACTAGGAACTGAGTTCAAATCATTCATGGAGTGCAGACTCAGCGCCACATTCAATTTTTGTGTACTTGCACATTTTGAAAACACAAAAAAAACAAACTAATACTAATAAATCTCCTTGAGCAGTCTAAGGTAAAAAAAAAGGCAAAACTGGATTTTGACAAAAAAATTGAGAAGAAACATATACAGTAATGACTAAGGGGCTGTCCCTGTATTTTTTTTTTTCACATTGTAACACTACAAAAATGAACAAGTTTTGTAATACTAATGAGAAGTTATAACAATTTGAAATTCAAATTAAATATTCTATATGAGATATATCTGCAACATGACCCACATGAGAAATCTATATTTACGTTTTTTACTACTCCAAGGCACCGGTCAGCTGCGGCATTTCCAAGAGCAATGTGAAGAAAAAGACTAAAGCCACACTGATGACACTTAATCTCATTGGAATACCTTGTCAGGTTTGACCTTGGAAAGATATTAGCCACTAGACAACTGATTGCATGTGTGTCCATAGTTGAGAGTGTAAGGGGAGCGTGCCTACCTGTTTTACCTGCAATTATGTGAGTGGATGAAAATATGTGTGCTTTGCAAAAACACAGACAGAAATTTAGATTCCCACTGTACCTAAACATATGCATATACGTGTCTAAATTCTTCCATGTGTGTTGTGCATGCTCCTGAAAGAAATTACAACAGTGGACTGCAGGCCTTCTGATATGTGTACCACACTGCCTGTTCAATAGAAGCCTTTGCATTTTTAAACAGCATCAGTTACTTTATACTGTCATTGTTTTTGGCATTGTTGCCTTTCTTAATCCCGGTAAGTGCATAGCTCAGTGACAGTGTTGAACTCTTTCTGTTTCTGTAAATGCGAGGATGCTGAGCACACATTATATAATATGTATGCTGAATCTCAGAAAGCTAAGATTCTTATAACAATTTAATCAGTTGCTACTGTTGAATAGACTGTTTATATGTACTGTTACTGTGTAGTATGGGTAATAAGGGTAGCGTTTTGTTAAGATGCATTTATGATGTGGGTTTGTGTGATGTTTGGGGTCACATTGATATTGAAAAACTTATTTTTTCAGTAATGCTTTTGAGTCCGATTCCATTTTACCATCTTGATCATAAGATACCTGTACAATCTGATTAGAGTTAGTATAAAAGCTGTATCGCATTATCGTTGGAACAAATCCTTTTGACATGCGCAGACTAATCAAATATACCGGAAATACAGTAGTAGTAGTAGTAAGTAAAAGAAGCCGTAGTGACTTCCGTGTCAATAAAACATCGCTCCATCTACTTTAAACTTTAGCGTTATTTTATGTATTTTCCTGTTTGCACTGTTATGTCAAGCTAACACTTGGTAACAGAGCTGCAATGTTTCAGACCAGACCAGTTCAATATTTTGTCCACCATTTCTTTTGCTTGCTCTTCTTCTCCTAGTTTGCGGGAATAAATGATACGAGCATACTGATGTCACAGACAGATGGTTTGTTCCAACTGCATAACTGTATTTCAAATTGCCACAGTGGTATCTCACTAGCAGCAAATGAACCAAGTGTTATTTTTTTACTTGTGTCATGCTCCAAATGTCTTTGTGACAATAAAAACTATTTGCAACCTTCTAGAAACCCTGACGAAAAAACATTCGGTACATTGCGCACTCACTCGCGGCTCATGATATACTTAACCCAACACAACTTCTCAACACAACTTAATTTAACAGAACACAAGATGAAACACCAAGAATAATACAATTATGAAAAAACCAACAAAATGTTTTTCGCCATTCCTACATAGGCTTTGTTGTTTGAAGTGAATGTACTACATAAGAGCAGGTATTTGCACTCCCCCATTCACTAGTCGATTACAAATATTATCATCTGTATGCATGATAACAATCAAATTTGGTATAAATATTACTGTTATTTTAATAACAATTACAGTAATGTTAACGAGTAAGAAATACTGTAGGGATGACTTCTCTTGCCACCAAACTGAAACACTTGTTTCATTGCTCATTTGTGTCATTGCTCCTGCAGTGCCTTACTTTGGTAACCCGAGAAAAAGTTACATCAACCTAATGCCTGATCAATGCGACACATGTGTTTTGCTACGTTAATACCTTATGTGGCTTCCAGTCTGTTGTGTGTTTTGGAGCACTGCCAAATAGTGACAGAAAAGGAGAGGTATTTTGAGGAGAGGTAATTGTGACACTGAAGCCTCTGATTTCCAGTATCGTTCACTTTGAGCGGCTCAACTCCCTTTTCACTTGCAGCAACATCCTGATTACAAATCATCTTATTGATTTGATGAGTGCAAGATGTTTGCTAATAACAGTTCTCATGCCATTTGTTAATCTTTGTTGTGATTGAAGAGGTAATCCCAGAACCCATTATTCCCAGTGACAAGAGCGGTATCGTTCGTTTACACAAGACCCGGTCCTCCTCATTGGCTGAGGCAGGGTTGGAAGGGGGCTCAAGCGGGAGGGAGCAAGACCAGCGATATCAATGATCTCCGAATGCAATCTACTGCACCCAAACATAACAAGCACAATTAAAAAAAAGCAACAAAAAACAAACAACAAAAGAGAATTACACCCCTTGCTAAAAATCAATTACTCTTTATAATCACCCAAAATGATTTTTCTTAAATATGATAATAAATCACAGGCTGAATCAATAGCTTGTGGGCCGACTGCTATGCCCTGATAACGTATCGATCAATATTTAGTATTTTAATTAACACCTCAGTAGAGTATTGAGCCTCTTAACAATGAGTGAAATATAATCCGTGATAAAAATGGACCAAAATAAAGGCAATGTGGTTCCGTTAGAATTCCACAGCTGTTCCTCATATCTGTCATTGATCAGTCAATATCTTAGGTGTGATTAAAGACCCTTTCAAAATGAAGCTCACTCAAGTGTGTGTGTGTGTGTGTGTATCTGTGTGTGTGTGTACGTGTGTTTGAGTGTGTGTAGCGGAGTTGACGTGCCATGCATGTGTGTGGTTCACATGGCAACACATTCATCGATCATGTGTGATAGGGATTTGCAATGCTTCAGAAGCAACTGCTATAAACGGCGTATACCTGGTAATGTAAAAGTCATCTGCCAGGTGGTTATAAATTAGAAGTTATAACAAAATAAGCACTATTATATATAAACCTGTATTAAATAAAGTAACCTCTACAATGTTTTCATGTTTGTTTGGCCGCTTATCTGGTTAATCTGATGTTTAAGTAGAGTATTCCTAATCCTCACTCTTGTGTTTAAAGGTTGCTCGCCTGCACTCTTTAGGGGGTTTGTGTCTGATTCCCCGAACTGCTCTGCACCATATTGTAAAGACCTACAATTAATTGGCCACTGTGTACCTCTGACAGAAACACTTAGGTAAATAGTTCCAGAGTGATGCTTTTAAGTCGATGCATTCTGAATATGCACGCGATGGCCCATCTGTAATCTTTTCTTAAGGTTTTAAACACGAGACTGCCAACTGTTTTCCAATTGGATTGACTCTTGCCCTTTGTAATTGGAATCCTTTTGGTTACGAATCAGATTAAAATATAAACATATTGAAACAGACAGGCAAAGTTTGGTTGATGGAGGATTTTTTTAATGTTTTAACATCTATCTATCTATCTATCTATCTATCTATCTATCTATCTATCTATCTATCTATCTATCTATCTATCTATCTATCTATCTATCTATCTATCTATCTATCTATCTATCTATCTATCTATCTATCTATCTATTCTGTCCATCTATCCTAGTTCTACTTGCTCAAAGGCGAGAACCTAATGGAACACACTGCCCGTGTTACGGCTGATTTTAAATGTCTCAAGGCAGTCTGGGTGTCTTCCTCAGGTCAACAGGATATTAGGGCAAAAGAAATGCCAACCCAGGTGCTGAGTTTCTTTTAATCTGATCCTTGACACAAGCACACTTGCACATATACACAGTCCACACTCATGCACACACGCACACACACACACACACACACACACACACACACACACACACACACGCACACACACACACACACACACACACACACACACACACACACACATGCGCGCATACACGCACACGCACACACACACAAATGCATGCTGGTTCCTGGTTGATTTTCCTTTTTTGTTTTTTGCATCATCAGTTTTTGTATTTTTCATATACTAGAGTGACACACACAGTATACATTATATGGGGCAGCATTTACTGAATCAACACAATTTCATCTTGATCTTAAACTCATTTGCATTACTCTAAGTAGCACAGTGTCTTTCCATGCAGAAGGTTGAATCACGCAAAGTCTTTAGCATGACCATCTACTTTGGAGGTACATCATTTAATCAGTGGTGTACCGGCTTTGGCTCTATTTTTGTGCTCAGTGCCAGTCTGTCATGGGGTAAATCTGGATAGGGGTGGACTAGACAAAGTTTTGGTATTTTTACAGACTCATTTAATCCCTTGGGTTACGAGGTGCCAAGAGGCCCGATGTGGGGCTTGCATGGGGTGTGTTGGCTGAGTGGGTCAGCTGTTGCTGGCATTACTGTAATTGAATTAGTGTGTGTGAGGTTGGGCACGCAATAGGTGAAGTCCTCAGCAAGAATACAGTCGACAAGAAACTTCGGGGAAGAAGGTTTGTAACATTTGTGAAAACCAGTCACATAGAATTACTCAAAGGAGTAAAATTATATAAATTCTATAGAAAGGCAAGAGTTAAGATTGTGATATCGGTTTGGGTACTTATAGGTTTTCTTCAGCCCTCCTATGTAAGTCCATTTATGCATATATATTTCTGTGTATCTGTGTATACATACATGTGTATGTATGTATGTAAGTATGTATGTATGTATGTGTATATATATATATATATATATATATATATATATATATATATATATATATATATATATATATATATATATATATATATATATATATATATAAAAAACTTTTTCCTCACCCCCCGTGGGTGGTGTCTTTTTCCCTTCAAGCTCGGGTCCTCTACCAGAGGCCTGGGAGCTTGAGGGTTCTACGCAGTATCTTTGCTGTTCCTAGTACTGCACTTTTCTGGACTGAGATGTCAGATGTTTTTCCTGGGATCTGTTTGAGCCACTCCTCCAGTTTGGGGGTTACTGCCCCTAGTGCTCCAATGACCACAGGTACCACTGAAGTCTTAACTCTCCAGGTCTTCTCCAGCTCTTCTCTGAGCCCTTGATATTTCTCAAGTTTCTCATGTTCCTTTTTCCTAATGTTACCATCATTTGGGATGGCTATGTCAACCACAACGGCTTTCCTCTGCTCTTTGTCCACTACCACAATGTCCGGTTGGTTCGCCATTACCATTCTGTCTGTCTGGATCTGGAAGTCCCAGAGGATCTTGGCTTGGTCATTCTCTACCACCTTTGGAGGTGTTTCCCACTTGGATCTTGGGACTTCCAGTCCATACTCTGCACAGATGTTCCTGTACACTATTCCAGCTACTTGGTTATGGCGCTCCATGTATGCAAATGGGCGAGATGTGAGAATATATATATATATATATATATATATATATATATATATATATATATATATATATGATTTAAAAAAAAAAATCTT
This sequence comes from Syngnathus floridae, assembly GCF_059516105.1. Classification (NCBI taxonomy): domain Eukaryota; kingdom Metazoa; phylum Chordata; class Actinopteri; order Syngnathiformes; family Syngnathidae; genus Syngnathus; species Syngnathus floridae. The sequence goes on from NC_142422.1 coordinate 9,918,101, forward strand.
GTTAATTTGTAGAGGATGACTTTTGACTTTTTGTCGGAGCCTGGAATTTTTTTTTGGGTTGCTTAAATTTACTATATGGAGAATTGTAGCTCTCTCTGCGCTCCACTTATCAAGCCCTGTGAGCCCGTATTGATTTTTTTTATTATTATTTTCTTCTCAGGATAAGAAGACAGAGAGTTAGGGAGCTTTGGTGAATGGAGAACTTCCCCCCAGATCGCTCCTATTCTCTAGCTTATTGCATCCTGTCGTTTGCAGTTTCAGATGATGTCCAGTACACCGCAGCTGCTGCAGCCAATAAACAAGGTGACTAACAATGGAAGAGAGGCATGGCTGAAGAGGAGGAGACAGGAAAACCACCATAGCACACACAAAACTAAAGGAGAGAGGTATTACAAGTTACTTTTGTTATGCAGTAGCAGGAGTACAAAGAAATACATTTAATTGCGTAACCACTGTTTCAGTCGTTTTAGTTTATAATGGTTACTTGATTGACAGATTCATGAATTTCCAAATTGCTCAAAGAATACCAGCCAGTTTTATATTTCAGTTTGTGGGAGAAAGACATGGTAACTAACCAATGAAATCAGACACTAAGATATATATATTTTTTCTAATAAGGCTTGCAATCTGGTTTGCTTTGAGTTTGTGATTAATTAATCACATTCTCTGTGCCACCATATATTTTACAAGAGTTACCAATGGAATAAATGTAATCGCTCTTTCAAGATTGATGGTAAAAGTACAATTTCAACATTTTGGGATGTGCTTGTTGAGGACGAGTTCCCCTATTGTAAGTGTTACCCTCAGCCAAATTAATTATTAGCTTTACCCCCAGGAAACTCAATCAAAAATGTAATGAAATGGTACAATGGTTTTGTCTCATTGCTTTTTGATAATGTGTGTAAAGACAAATTGTTGTTGTATGTATTCCGTAACAGTTTTTTGTCATTCTTTTTTTGTGCAACAGAATTTCAGGTCATCGTTGTAGCTTGTGTTTTTGTATGTAGAAGAGGGAAGACAGATGAGAGACACTTTGAAAAAATATCTCTTCCATCGACAAATTGAAATGTAATAGCCAAGATGATACAAAACAACCTAATTTCGTGAGAGCAACTATTTCAGGGTGAGGCTGTTTTGATGCTCTTCTTCAATAGCTAGCTTCCTTTTGTTTTATATGGATTTTTCTCCGTCAGAAATGAAGCAAACATACAGGTACTCAAAATCACCTCACCCGAGGTATTTCTTTTTAATTCCCACTCTCACTCTCTCTCTTTAAAATAAAATTAAAGACAACAAAATTAAATAAATACATGCCCAATTTAAACTGTATCAATGCGGATGATTGTCATTTGCCATGAAGAAAGTAAATGAAAAGAGTTGGGAACACTACAAATTATACAACATACTTTCCTAATTCATTAAATTGCCTGCTAAATATTCACATCTGAATAAAATGAAAAGAGTTGGGAACACTACTAATTATACAACATACTTTCCTAATTCATTAAATTGCCTGCTAAATATTCACATCTGAATAAAATGTCATAAAATTGAACATAAGGTTACTTATTGTTTCGGTAAAGGAGATATGTATTGTGTTCAAAAGTCAAATCAGTTTACAGGTGTCTCACTGAAATAACATTTCTGAGGCATATTTTTGCCTAAACCTTCTGGAAGCCACGTCACTCAAAATGTCTTCTTGTAGTGCTTCATATTATCGAATGGATTTCCACATTACTTCAACTTAAAAAGTATGGACGTCATAAGTGTTAACTTTTGCCCAATCGGCATCCATTGCAGCCTGGTCATCTTGAAAGGAGCATTTCCTCCAAGGTTTCTTATTTTTACCCAGATTTTTTTTCCCTTGCCCTCCTGGGGGTTAAGATAAAGCAAAAGTGTAACATGTTTTTAATTATTATTCTAACAGGTTTTACAAATCACATACAACAGTCATTGTCAATGTTCTTTATTCATAGTTGATTGATATCCTTGAGATGCTGCATAACCCGAATGGTTTGTAATGTTGCCAACAACTTCTTAAAGTCTTTTGCCACTTAGGGCATGAATGAGATACTTTATGTATATCAAGTTTACTTTATGAATAAAACGAGAAGAGCTATTGCTCTGTAATGTAGAAAACCGCAGATATGTAGTCGTGTGGCTGGGTTCACACTTTCACTTCCTACTGTCTGGGATTTGGAATCTGCTTGACCATGTGACCTCATCTTTTCAGCTCTGCACATTTACAAGGAAACCCATGCACACACACTTTGAGCTAAAACAAACTTATTTTTGCCATACAAGGTTAGTATTGTTGTCAATATGTATTATAATTTTTTTTATGGTCCTTACATTGCAGCAGTTAAATAAAGTTTAATTTTGTATTGAAATATTTATTATAAACGTGGTAAATATCAAAGTAGAGCACTTAGTAACAAAATTTTGCTGGTTCATCCTCTGTTTTTCTTTCTGGACCTGGGCACCTTTTCGTCCTTGTTCGTCTATCCTTCTTCATAAATAATTGTGGTAAAATAATTGTGGTACGATGGCTGCCAAAGACCTTTACAAAGCCTCACATTCACTTATTTATCAATTCCTTCATGCTGCCTAATCATAGTTGGGGGACGCAGGGGTGACGTTTCTCTAAGGCCGGGGTTGTCGACTGGATTGCGGCTGTCGCATATCGTCAACAGGGGAAGCCCAGTGGCCCAACAACACACACATCACTGCGAGACGAGTCATGCTGCATTCCTGGTTCATTTGGCACTCTTTTTCCTCTTGCTTCTTACACTCGAATCAGTAACTCTTGTTACTTCCTCCTCCAGACTGCTTCTTCACGCTCATGCACACTCTGCATAGACACGTCACATAAGCTGTCACAATACCCACAAAAACACCAAAACGTTGTATGTTTAAAATGACTTACTTGAACCATGTTCACACTGCATTGTAGCTAAGGGTAGAATCAAATCCAAGTGAGTTATTGAGGTGTCATACAGAATATCATTTGGTGGCCATCAGCAGCATTCTAAAGCTGAGGAGACATTCTCTCTGGGGCAGACGGCATTCATTTTTTTGCCATGCCTTGTTTAATGGAAACAGAAACCCCTAATCTGTGGCAGACTTCTGTGTTAGTGGGCCGAAATGGTCCGTTGAACGAACTGAGAGGTTGTACGGCACTTGGCCCGGATTGGGACGATTACACGGACGGATGAAAAAACACTTCCATTCGTCCTCCTTTGAACTTCCTCAGCCTGTTTTTTTGTCCACAAAATGGATGTCCATCCCCACCTAATTCCAGCTCCAATTCCCACCTCTTAAATTTTTGGTTAATTTTCATGAGAAGGATAACTGGGAAGCAATATCTAAAAAAGACATACAAAACTACAACTTACTGGCTCTAACAGCTCTTTGAAAAGGAAGTCAACACACTACAAATTGTCCAAATTATCAAGGAAATGAGATCAAATCTAAGAAAAGTGAATAGAGCATGTGGAAAGTGACTGGCAAGCTTGCCTCTCAGTGAAATGTGGGTTCCAAATCTCTGATCAGCCTTTTCTATTCGGCGTTTGCTTGTAGTTTTTTTCTGGGTACATTTAAAAAAAAAAAAACGTTAGGTTAATTAAAGGCTAATTTGTGTGAATGTGGGAGTTAATGTTTGTTTCGGCTCCAATTCCTCTGTGGATCTGTATACATTCACAAAATAGACTAGATTACAATAGAATAGAAAAAGCATCAATTGATGGATGCAAAAAAACGTTCAATGAAAAATCTATATGAAGCAAATCCACAGAGATAGAAGTGATTTGATGTACTCTAGGTCTAAAAATATGGACTGTCATGACTTGACTTGAGCGTACAGTATGTTGTATATGGGTGTGAATAAAATAAATGGTAAAATCCAAACGGCAGTCCAAGTGTAATAGAAAAAAAACTACAATGTTATGGAGTAGCTGTCAGGAAGCCATATTTTTTTTTAACCTTATTCAAAGCTCATGCTATAATCATTTTTACATGGTTGCCTGCAGGAAAAGGAGAGGAAATTGCCTTGGCTTAAGCTAGCGTTTAGTCATAAGGTTATGGTCAATTTGGTACACTACCAAAGCCATGCCCCTGAGTCATTTTACTGTATGTATGTTTTGTCAACCATTCCCAGAACAGCGGCTGAATCATTCCGTAAAATAAATAATCCCTGGCATAGGTTTAAAGAAAACAAGAGCCACAGGTTTGTGTTATTTGTGCTATTACAGAGACATTCTAAACCTTTAATGTGGTCTCAGTTATCAAGGACTTGTCATGTTCAATATTAGTTTTATCATCATTTTGTTAGAGTTTCTGTTGTAAAGTTTTATTGAGCGAAAGAAACATGTTGAAGACGTGTTTACTTCACGCTGCACTCAATAAGTGCAGTATCCAACATGAAGACATAAAAGCCCTTAGCAGCGTTATTGATGCTGTATGGCTCACATTATGATGTATTTGTTGGAGGAAGCGCGCCACAAGAGCCCTCAGAGATCAGTATGGCTGTTAATAAAGTGCAGGTACTTTCCACTCGACAACAAACCATCTTTGTTTAGCTACCGGGTTTAAGACTCTTGCGCACAAACGTGCTTTCACATCCTCTGGGAGAATTACATTTTGCTGTTGGGTTTATACAATATACCAAAATAAGTAATTGAAAAAAAAATTCTGTTCCCCGCAAGAGCCGAGGATCACTGGTTTTGGACATAGATGAGACCACTCAGACTATGACAACAAAAATAGCACTTTCTAAAATCGACCACTATTATTGTGAGGAAAAACGCCCACACGCCATTTAAAGCAGTACTAATGTGTGTGATATGGAACCGGAGACAAAATCCTCAACATGAAGTTTGTTTAAAGAGTGCATGTGTTTGCGGGAATGTGTGTGCGTATGTGTGTGTGTGACAGCAATCTTTATTTTCGGACTGAGGTTACAAAATACTTCCCATCTAATCTAGCTGTCTTCTTTCAGGAGTTTAGCAATTTCTCCTTAGCTTGTTTTCCTCTAAAATGATAAACATCTCTTCCCACTTGTTGTATTTTCAGTTCCCACAATTACTGTTTTCCCCCTTTGCCATTATAAGACAATTATATGACTGGTATTCATTCTCACCACTTCCAGTTGACGTCAAATCTGACTAGATCTCATAAAGTTGTATTCCCATAATGCACATCAGGCCTATATGCGTTCTCTTGTTTGAATCTATCCCCTCAGTGGAGGAGAACAGAGGTGACTTGTCATTCAGTTGACCCTTAAAGTGGCCGGATGAAGGCCAGAGAAGAAGGGGGTGGGGGGGAGTAGGGGGTTGTTGAAGGGTGGAAGGAGGACTTGGGCCAAGGTCAAGAAAGCTAATTTGTTTCCTGCTGAGGCGGACCACACACTGGCTGCACAAGAGAAGCTTTGATGTTGTTAAGGGGGCATAACCTGAAGCTGAGTTCATCAGCCACTGGGTTCAATACATCATACAAGAAGAAAACTGTGTTTATTATTGTAGCATTTGTTCTTTTAGTTGAGAATAAAAAGAATTGCACAATGTTTATGCATGTCTCAATAAGCCACATTCCCAGTAAACATGTCCCAGTGGGCCCATACAGTAAAATAGAACATCTAAGGGTGAACAATGTGTTCTGGGACACCAGTGGACATATCAAAATTAAAATAATAATAACAATAAAATTCACACTGATTAACAATGGAAATTGAATCAAACCACCAAAAGACCAGTTTATGTAAGAGACTTTATTTTCATATCATCTTACCAAGCCTGTCTCTTTGTATGTATAGTATTATACAGTGTTTTATTATAACATTCCATGGTGCACAAGTAGTAACATGCTCCCAGCAGGACAGAGATTGTCCTTTCAGTTTTACAATAATTTTACTTTCTCACTCTTGTCTGAATGCTGCGGATTGCAGAAAATGCTGCTTGCCACAATTTCTTAATTGTAAACAAATATGGCAGTAAAATGGGATCATGATAATTGTGATAAGTTTTCCACTGATGTTGCAAAGACAACCACCTGCGATCTATCAAATGCTCAGTGGATTATATGACATGAAACCGTTTTGGAGAGCAGCTTGGTGCTTTTAACAGTCACAATCAAAGAGGAAATGAATGTATTTGCCACCTCAAGGGAACACATGGCAGGTTTGTGTATCCTGTAAAGCAGTGGTTAATCACTGTCTGCATAAATTTTGTAGCCTTGAGTGGGGAAAAGCCATCAGCCAGAGAGGAAAATGTTTATGCTACCGAGCTCTTGTACTTAAAAAAAAAATGCCACAACCAGTAACTCACAGCATGGACTGTGCAGCACAATACATACGATCTACAACATGGCTTTGAAAATGCCAAGGTTCTGAAGGTGAACACTGTATCAATATGAATTGACTAAAAGTGACACAATTATATATTTTTCTGTTTTTAATTATCACCTGTAAGTTGTTTTCCATTAGCACTGTTAAAATCTCTCAAATTTTGCTAATTAAGTGCAAATAGATTAGACAGCTTCTTAGAACAAAGGTCGACCTTCAGTTTGTTTGTTTGTTTGTACAGCACCAGGAGAGAGAGAAAGAGACAAAGACACAGAGAGAGCGCGAGAGTGAGAGACAGAACTTCTTGTCCCATTACACTGTTGGCCCTATTTTCACGCCCAGCTCAAGACTAGTTTAAAGTGGGGTTTGACTGTGCGCATGGATAGTTTCTTTCATTTACATTTTTGCAGACATGCGTAGTTAAAAATGAACATTTGCATCATTGTGGGACTGAACACATCCAACCTGATGCCATGCTGATCTATGCGCCTCCCTTCATTCCCTCTAAGCGAGGTCTGCCAAATTCCCAAACACTTAACTAGACTTGCCTCAAATAAAAATGAAGATGTGCCATTTGTTTTTATGCCAAGTGCATATGAAAATAGGGCTGCCCCTGTTTGCTCTATGCAGATGCCTTTTCCTACCTTTAGTCTCATTCTCACTTGATGTTTCAGTGTCATCAATAGCTAATAGAAAGTTTTTTGGTTCTCACATACTCTGCTGCACAGGTGAGAGAAGCATTGCATGACTGAGGAGCAATTCATCTTTTTGCAGATGTAACAAATCACATGCAATGTCAGATTAGAGCTGAACTGCTGAAAGATAGGCATCAATCAGCGACCTTTCTAGAGAGGCTGCAAGGCATGCCATGGTTGTCAAGAAGGAGGAATAAGGTGACTCATCCCTCTCTAATCTCCCTTTCCTGACCAATTGATTGCACTTTCATATCCATTAGGCTACCTTTGGAACAGCTGTGATGAATGACCGATCGCAGTTATACTTCTTCAAGGCCAAAGTGCACAAAAATCAAATAGGTACACAATACAAAAAACTCAACACCTCGAAGTCTGAGTATTTTGACTATTCGGAGATCAAATTCAAATATTTCTTGCCTTGCAATTAATCACAAAATAGGATATATTGTCATGAAGTGAATGGAGCAGGGCGACCAAATGCAGCTCGGACCTGGGTTTATTGAAGAACGCAAAAGACAAACTATAGATGCTCGACTAGGGACATGAATAACTAACCAAAAAACTAGAACAGACTGGCGACTAGAAACAAGAAGACGAGAGACGAGAACAATCCGACAGGGAGTGACACGCAGACAGGACTTAAATACTTGACAGGTAACGAGAGGTAGGTGACGGCGATTACATAGATTGTGAGCACAGGAGGGGAGGAGCGAGCACACAGACACGCGAACCGAAACTATGACATTAAAACAAGGAAACAAACTGTGACAGATCTTGACATATATTAGTTACATAAGAAATTCATGTTAAATATGCTCAATATGCTGTAGTTTTTTTTTCATGGAAACAAGTGTTAACATGTTTTATGTACAATTGAATATGCATTTTACATGGTTATGAAGCCAAGTCAAGTCAAGTCAAGTCAAGTCAAGTCAAGTTTATTTGTATAGCCCTAAATCACAAACAGTCTCAAAGGGCTTCACATAGCCAAAATTGACAATTATTCTCAAAGCATCCCCTGATCTTAAGATCCCAAGATGAATTAAATGTATTCTTTTGATTAACTTTTTATCAAACCTGCTCATTGAATTTTGCAAATAGTGGACATTTGCTCCTGACAAATTTTCAAATTACAACAAACGCTAACCCGAATCTCTTCTGTCCCTGTCGTACAAGAACATATTAAAGTACTACAGAAGGGCTATTCAATTAGTTGGGCAAATCTTCAAATCAAGAAATATAGCCGGGCCATACAGACAAGTAAATTGACGTTTTTAATGATCAATTATACATTTCAAAGTTGAAACGGTCATGTTTGTTCCTCCAGTATCTTGCCACTACTAGTCAAGCTTCATAACAACACTGTCAGCTGTCTGGGTAGGTTACGTGAATGTTACATTCACAATATGAAACTGTGTAGAAATTTTTGAAATCTTGCAGTCTGAGATATCCCCTCAAATTCAGGCCGGCTGGGCCACTCCAGGGTTGCATGTGTGGTGAGCGGGCTGATAATTGAACATGGCCTACCAATGTTTTAATGGATGTAAATTATCATCTATTATTATTATTATTATTTTCTTTATATTTTTATCTAATAATGATACTGATATTAAAATGAGAACTAGGTAACACTATTAATTCCCTTACATTTTCGTGTAAAAGCTAGCTTGCAGTAAAAATGGTACTGAAGTGACAGTTAAAAAAATAATACATACCATTAGCAGCTTTTTTTTCAAAGCAGTGAACCAAATTAAGAAAAGGTTATCAAGCAAGGGTTTATTTCATTTGAGAAGTCGTTTGATTAAACTTAAGGTATTAAGAAGCAATCCTGATTACCACATTTACATTTAATTTAGAGATGATAAAAGCTGTGATGGCATTAATTCAGATGTTGTAGCTGTAATAGGAGCCTTCTGGCGACCAAATACTGACTGCTTAACCTGGAATAGCATGAGCATTAGTCTATCCATGGAAAAATTCATCATGATTTATTTTGTCTTTCTATTTATTTATATTGTTGCACAAGTGGTGGGTATCATAAAAACAGCGGGATTAGCAAATATATAACAGTAATTTTATGACAAGTCAAGCACGGCACCCATTGCCCAGTGTGAGCGCAACCTAATTACAGTGCTACAACCTCTGGCTCGAGACAGCAATCAAAATAAATTGGAGAAATTCATATTCACGCCCATTTGTAAAAGCTTTTCTCTTTACTTTTCATATTTTGTTTGTCAGTCAACAATTTTTACTGATGTCTACCAATCTTATTTTTACATGATATGGAATTTTAAAAAAAAGGCATTCTTGTACATCTTGGGTTTTTGAGAAATTTATATAAAGAGTGCATTCAACAAATGTGCAACGTGTGATTTAGACTTGTAATAAGATGACAACATTCATTGCTCATCGAGATAAGCCATTCTGTAGATAATCCTGTCCTCTTTAAAAAAATTCAGTTGGATTCAAATTGGTTCACTGTTATATGATTACCCACACATTCTTTCCGCTTGAGTGCCTCCAACCACACCTCTTTAAAAGAAAAAGAAAGAAAGTACGTATGTGTTACGCATGACAACAAGCTGACAAAAGGATACAAACAAAAAGGAGAGAAACGGCAGAATTGAATAAAATTTAACAAGGCAGAAAGGATTGCCAAAGTGGTGAATAGTGACTCTGCTTTCTCCTCCTTTACAGCTTCTGCCTATTTAAACACTTTAACATGTGCCCCTTTATCTGCGTCTGAATTCTCAGGCGAAGGAATCGCTTGACACACAGGGAGACGCTCATTTCACTTTTATTTTTTTATTTTTATTTTTTATTTTTTATGTTGATGTTGACCTAAGGCGGCCACCATATGTGCAAACTGTCTGGCTCTTCTGCTTTTACAACCATAAGTGCAAGTATCATGTACATACATACGACATATAACCAACCTCGGGTATTGTATTCTTTTAGGTTTATGTGTTATTAAATTGACAGATTAGAACTGGTGTATATTTTCAGTAAACTGTATCAACTTAGTTTAACAAACAATGACCGTGGTATCAAACGTTGTTTTTGTTTTTCTTATGGTCATTATTTTTAGGAATTTAGCGTCTATTATCTTGTCTTAACCTAAATCCTTCCACTAAGATCAACACAAAAAGCTAGCAGTGAAGAAGGTTTAATGTTTTTTCAGTGATATGGATGCATGTATATGCCTTAAAAACAAGCGTTGAATGTCGTCACGTCAATATGCCATTTTGCACCACGAACGAAAAGTTGATGATTCCCCAGCAGTGATACATTTATGAATAGACAAGTGCCTTCATCAGACCAGCAGGGGTGCCCATTAAAATAGAGAATGAACACAATGATTGTGATTTTCAAATAAATCCACTTCCAAATGGGATTCCGACTGAGGAATTGTTGAAAAAGCTATAATTTTCTGCTAAAACATGAAACACTCACAAGAGCCCTTGCTAATCAACTCAAGTGTGACACACATCTCTTCTGTTATCTCAGATAAATGATTACAAATGTAGTCAGTCACTTTGTTTACAAAACCTCTTCTATTATTTGAAGTCATACTGTCCAAGTGGGTGATTAATCAACTTTAAAAATCAGTCTTTTGTTAATGTAAATATTGAGTATACCAGACTGAAGTGTGGAGTTTGCATATTCTCCCTGTGCCTGCGTGGGTTTTCTCCGGGCACTCCGGTTTCCTCCCACATACTAAAAACATGCTTGGTAGGCCGATTGAGCACTCCAAATTGCCCCTAGGTGTGAGTGCGAGTGCGGATGGTTGTTCGTCTCTGTGATTGGCTGCCAACCGGTTCAGGGTGTCCCCCACCTACTGTTCGATGACTGCTAGGATAGGCTCCATGTGGGGACAAGCGGTATAGAAAATGAATGGACAAAACTTAGGGAAAATTTGTATATTGTCTTTAAAATGCTGTAAACTCAATTAGGCCTGAAATTAGGCTCCGGTTCTCAATGTTTTTTAGTTTTTAAATTATATTCTCAACGTATGCTGCTCAATCTATTCATAATTTACAGCTGTCTCTTGCCAAATAAAATGTTGTGGAAAAAGTCATAAGGCCCGAGGATGAGTCTTTAAGCACTAGCGAACATGATATAAATTACTAACTATGACTGTTAGTAATTGATCAATGAATCAATTTAATAAACGTGATCAACTATCTAATTCTGTGACTGGCAGATGACATTTGGGCATCGGCAGGCCTTTAAGATTCTGCACTGTCTTTGAAAGAGAAGACGTTCTTTGGTGCTTTGGCTCAGTAATAAAACGTCTAGACACCAACTAACATGAATTTCCCTAAAGAATTAGTGTCATCAGTGTGAGAGCTCGACTCTGTACTCTTGGGTGCTGTTTGAAATACTGTCTTCTAAATCAATGCTCACCTCTCCACTGTTCCTTTAATTGAGCTTTGTGGCATGCAGTCAATACCTTTTGTCTTTTATGGAAACAGGAAATAGTTAACTCTTTAAAGCTAAGAAGAAAATGTACTTTTTGGGTTTGTTTTTAAGAATACCTGTACCTTTGTCTCTGATTTAGATTTATTCCCAATTTTATGGAGCTGCAAAGTTTGGATGAAAATACGTGTGACTCTCAAAATTTCAAGATTATAGGTGCACCTCGGAAATCTGATGGCCAACACAGAATTCTAGATTTCCATTTGTGACAATAATTATGATATTTCTGCTTTACTACTAATTTAGTGATTTTCATTATTATTTCAGATTTGTTTTTAATACTTATCACAACAAGCCTAAGTAAAAAGTTAATAAAAAAAATCATATTCATTGTCACGAGAAAATTTATCACATGAAAGTCTTTTAAAGTGAGGTGCTTTTCAGGCACAATCCCGTGAGACCATTTTAAGTGTGTCTCTGTATTAAAATGCTTGAAGGGGTTTTTGAAGCCTCATAAAAGGAAACCAACGTAACACTTGCTCTCACGACACACACAGAACTAATCTTTAGATTTACCCATTAGTTGCATTCTAGTGTCTCTCCTTCTTTGCTGGAAAGATTGAACACAGCCTTTATCAATCTGTCTTTTTTGTGAGTGTTATTGGCAAAGTCAATTAAAGGCGGCAATCAGGCTGCTGATTGATTTGATGCATCAACTACGGACCACTTATTACAGCTTTCCATAGTATCGAAGTTGCCCACTATTCTTGTAACTTTAGTCAGTTATGTTTCTTTTGCTACTCTGTAATTCTCTTTTGCAAGTTCTTTATTTTATCTAAAAATGCCTCCATATTGATCCAAATGATTAGACATACTGTAGAGGTTTTTTGTTATTCTAAATACTCAATTCAAATTACACAGAATATTCTTTGAATCATTAACAAATATATCAGCAACTATCATAATAAAACATTTGTTATTAATCATAAGAACCACAATGCTACCAACTTTTCTTTATAGATGAAAAATTACACAAACTATGGTTCTGCAAATTATTTGGCACTGTAGTCATTAAAATTTTGTGAATCAAAAAAACAGCTTCATCAGCCTTAAATTGCCTTTCAAAATGACATCTGTTCATGGTGTTGGATTTTATCAAATACATTTCCTCCAAAAATGCGATTTACACTTCAGTGCGACTTATATATGTCTTTTACTTCTTTATTATGCATTTAATGGCTGGTGCGACTTGTACTCCGGAGCGACTTATAGTCCGGAAAATACGTTAGTAATAGAAGTAAATAAAATTTTGAAAAAAGCATCCTTATGCATGTCAAAATTATACTTCTGATCGAGTATGTGTCAACAATTGCATGTTTGTATAAAACTGTTATGGATGAGTTAAACATAATAATTAAGGTTGAATTCACTTTAAGTCATGCATAAGATGTTTTCTTGAATTATGTTCTTCTGAACATTGATAATTATGTCTTGCAAGTTGAGGCCTTATTTTTTTTTCAAACTGAAACAAAGACAGTGCTAGACTTAAATACTGGTACGTTTGTGTCAGTGCTTGGATCCTCGAAATGGCATGGCAAACTGCCCCGGTTACCATGGCTATGTGAGGGTTCAGGCACACATTAATCACAAGGATTTAAGTTTCTCACTGCTGTTTTATTTTTCAAAAAGACACTGAATCTCCCAGACATCCTTTATGAAGCTGATTTATGACATTTAATATATTTGTGCGTAGATCATGGTCAGGTCCTCTGAAAGGTAACAGTTTATGAGAGAAGCAAAAGCAGATGCTCTAGTCTCTGACAGCAAACTTTATGTGTGTTTGTGTCTAGTGAATGCTTAAGGAAGAAAACATCTAAGTCTGTCAGTGTAAAGAATTTCACATGTGGCACAAAAGCAATGAAATGGCTCACTTACATGTATCAAACTTCTGCACATTGTTGGTGATTCAGCATTACGTTGCTCATTTGAAAAGTCCGTTGTAATAATGAACAAATTGATTTCTGGCTGAAGAAGAAATACATACATAGATACTGTGAAAAGCTTTCAATAACATGCCTGTTTATTTGTTACAAAGGTTGAATTTAGCACCTGAATTTTTTTGTTTTGTTTTATTATTGTGCCGTCGAATTTCATGGTGGCTGTCATTATAACTATTCAGTCCGTCATCTTCCGAACTGCTTTTCCTCATGAGGGTCAAGGGCATGCTGGGGCCTTTCCCAGGAGTCCATAAGCCCTAGGCGGGGTGCACCCTGAACCAGTCGCTAGCTAATCGCAGGGCACATATAGATTGACAACCATTCACGCTCATAACTACCTGAACTTATTCAAGTAACTGCTGATAATTGGTTTCCTATTTATTAATTGATCAGTCGCAGCAGATTTATATTAGTGTGACACAGTAGTCACATTGCATTCTGGGAAAACGTTTGATTGTACTAAATCAGGCAATCTTGCTTTATTGACAATCATCTGCTGTTCAACCATCAGCTGGCAGGAGGTTGTTTCTACCATAGAATAAATAAGATGGCAATGCAAGATGAGAAAAACAGTGTTCAGAGAATTGGTACAAATTTCCAATGGACTTTAGATATATAAATACGATAATTCCATTCCAAGCATGGCCTCTATTGGATTTTAAAACAACAATACATGGAAAAAGAATAATTTAATAGCCTTGTGAGATAGTTGTGTTGTGAGTGCACTTCAGCTCCTTCCAGTATTAGTGTGCGTGCGTGTGTGCGTGTGTGTGTGCCTTTCCATGAGTTTTTGCAGTATACTTGGCGATAAGTTTTGATCCTCGTCCAAATGTGCATTTAACCATTTTCAACTGCTTTCATCTGCTTATTTTATATCTAAAGTTCCAAGCAGGGCTGATGCCCTAGATAAAAAGGCTTAATAGAAATATCAGAATCTTTGATTAAAAATGATCAAAAGGATAAAAATGGAGAAAAGGACACTGAAAATATGATAAAGACTCTCATAAACTCTCAAAAATCCTGATCATTTGGACAAAAAATAATAATAATTACCAACCGCCATGTTGTTGTTGTATACAACAGAATGTCACTCTTGTTTTTGGTGGTAGCAAAAGTAACACATAGAAGTATAATTATTGAGCTCGTTGATGTAAATTCCTGAAATCGAGGCAGGAATAGATAAGCAGAATTGCTTCATTCCGTTTCCCATTTCGGCAAGTGATGTGTTAACAGTGCATGAAATGAAGGTGTGATGAATGGTGACAATGTAACAAGCCAAATCAACTAACTAACTAACTAACTAACTAACTAACTAACTAACTAACTGACTGACTGACTGACTGACTGACTGATTGACTAACTAACTAACTACAACTGTAGACATCTCACAAAGAGGAACAAGTATAATTCAAGTACAATTCATAGAATTTATATCATACAGTAGCACTGGTAGTGTAGGGGTTAATGCTACTGTTTCTCTGCCAATACCTGAATTTCCAAGTCTGGATTTAATTAAAAAAAAAAAAATGAACAAAAAAAATAAAATGATAATGGTTAAAAAAGGTGAATTCCGTCAGTAAGGGTATCTGGTGTAAAAACTGTGCGAGTACCTGTTGTGATCCCTGAGGAGACAAGCCAAAATTTTCCATTATATAAATTCCTGATTTCCATTTCCAGAAATTATCATGGATACCAAAGTACTGTTTTGTAGAGTAACTAGGAAAAATTTAGACACTTATCGGCAAAAATATTTATCTAACATAAAAGCATGTGGGTTTTACTTTCAATGCTTTTAACCTTATGTTGCAGTCTGGTCACACCAACCAGGCTGCATTTTGTAAAAGACAAACAGACTACAATTGAAAGATTGTAATCTTCAGTGTTTCACTAACATTCCATGGGTCAACATGCTTCTGTCACTGAGTGGAAAATATTTAACCCCTTTTTGATCTCTAATAGAAGCCATGCTTCTTGTAGCAGCATTCCCCTTGCCTCTCCTTTCCTGGTTGTGCAAGCTGGTAGGCGGCAGCTCCTTTGCTCCAGCAGCGTGTCCTCCTCCTCCTGTGTGATCAAGCCCGCAGCACTTGTCATCTCCCCTGTGGCATCTTAGATTCTCCAATTTTTGGGTTAATTAATCAAAAATGATTTCTTTTCTCATTAGCCATGCAGCTGGTTTGCAATCTGCAAAATCAATGTTTTACAGATGTTTCCCTGAGTTTTGTTTTTCAAGCCAGCACTGATTTTTATTGGGTATAGATTTAAGAGGCTGCAGAGGGATTCTGAGTTAACGCAGCCACACACAATCACTCAACACACACGCCCGCAGACAAACTAAGTGTATGTTATCGTCACATGGTGAAATTACAGCCACCGTGAATAGAGAGAAGGCAAAAACACAACAAAAACCACAACTTTTGACTTTCATTCATCACGCTTAGATGAAAATTCACTGTTGAGCGTAAACTGTTCATCTCACAGATAGCAACAGCAGTTCTGCGCCATTTCTCCATTTTCCCTCTCCTTTAATGGATTGTTGACAAAGCCATGGGTTTGAGCCACACACATTTTCTCTCTGGGTAGCAGTCTTTAATCTCGTAACAGCTTCTGGTTCTAGTTCCTGTTGGTTGTAAACAAATGTAATGTTGCATTTCCTGTAGTCTAGACATAACATCCAAGTTGGCAGAGCAGGAGAGGCAAGTATGTGCAATTCAATGCCTGGCATGCTTTGGCACCAAACCAAGTACGAAGGGTACATAAAGACACTGGAATAAATAAAAAAGACATTAAGATAGCAAAATGAGGTGTGGTAATCTTGGAGTTTTGCACATTTATTGGTTGTTATCCATTGATCCATCTTTTTTTTTTTTTCTATTTATCCTCATCACGCTCACCAGTGTGCTGAGCCTATCCCGGCTGACTTTGGGCAAAAGGCGGACTACAACTTGGACTGGTCGCCAGTCAGTTGCAGGGAATGTACAGAACCAATAATCTACAACTACTACAATATCTGTGATGGTTGTTCTGCCCAGTTTAATTCTGCTTTTTAAATTAAATAAATTGTTAAAATGCTTCAACGCCATTTTGGTGTATATATTTTCAAGTAAATCCCTTCAGTAAAGTTTTTTTTTTGATAAATAAAATAATAATACAATGGCCTTTGTACATGTGTGTCTATGTGTTCCTATCCACCGTTCTGCTCAACTACACAGGAAAAGGAAGATGAAGCAGAAGAGCAAAGGAGCCCAAACAGAAATTATTATTGATTTAATCACATAATCAGCCGCAAACACTTGAGGCTAGATAGCAAATCCATAATAGCCTCCCCACATAACCACCCTTACAAATTTACCATCAAAGCCCTCCGTGCACACACAGCAAACAGAGGAGCCAGGGGTCACCTTCAGTCGACAGCAAAATATTGACATTCCTAATGCTTCTATATGTTTTTGAGTTAAGCGTTATCAATCACTGATAAGAGCCTTATGCTTCTAAAGCATAACTCCTATGGCAGAAGGATTACAGCATCACTTTTTCTTGAATAACCTTAACATATCTTTTTAGACAAAGCGAGAGCAAGGTAAAATCAATGTTGTCACAGGCAAACATTTCCCACAGATGTTAGTTCAATGTGTCTGCAGATTAGATACAGGAATACTATTCAAAGCCATAAAACATCACAATTTGCTTGGTTTATTAAAACGATTTGCTTGGTAAAAAAAAAAAGTAAAAATAGACTCGCAAGTCAGGCAAAATCAAATGCATGACCGGCTCGGTTTAAGATCAATCAGCAATTTATTAAATGGGGTGAGGTTTCAGGACAATTTCTTCAAGGCAAAGTAATAGCGTCCATTATAATTTAGCCCTCAGGTTTCATTGGCCATTTTGGTACAACTATAAAAATATTTATAAATATTTATTTATGTTTTATAGAGACGATTAACACATGGCCAGTAGGCCTTTTCATGTTATGACAGCACATCAGAAGGCTGAAAATCTTTACATAAATTACTCCACATATTTTCATTTTACATTCTTATTTGGCTGTGCTGATTATTGAGATAATTTGTTCTTATGATATCATGTATGTGTTTGTTATGGCATTACTCAAATACGCATATTTCACTTACCCGGTTTTTGAACCGATAATTATTGGATCCCCAAGATCATCACGCATATCATTTGTCTCACTCCCGATGAGAATTTGTAACAATGACACAGATTTAGATTTTAATACTCTCTCAACATCCGTCTCTCAAGTCATCTATCTATTAGCTTGCCTATCCTTGGCCATCTTGCCCCGGGCAATGGAAGCCTAATTGTTTACCAAAGGGTTGCGGCTCATTTGCTCCTGGAGATTGGGCCTAATTAACACTAACTTGTCTGAACACAGAGGAGTGCTGTCCACTCCGCTTTAATCTAATCTGTACTCTTTCAAAAATAATGAGATCATTTACACCTCATTAACGGGCAATGTAATGTCTCTGCATTAATCATAATGATTGCTTATCATTTCACTTTGCAATATTATCTCCTCTAATGAAACTGTTCACACAACTGCCAAGTGGGCCTTAATTGGTCGTGTAAAATCACAGCGTACCCAGCAGATTGTCACTACGTGTGAAGTTCTAATTTGCATCGACAGGAGGAGGAAATATGGGGGCGGGTGCCAAAGTGGGGTGGGGGCCTTGGGAAGTGGCATCAAAAAAGGAAATGGGAAACCAGCATTCGGAAACATCCATGTGGATAAGCAGTGGAGTGATGGGCAATACCTATGACTGCGATGCCATACACATAAAACTCCATTTACATCAATTTTAACCTTTGCCCTCCATTTAGGTTAGCTCACCTTTTGCCATATGATGACAATAGGTGACAATACCTCCAGTCTGATTCCTGCTTTGGGGTTAAGGTACATATGATTCTAAAAATCCAGGCCTCAATCTAGAAGCGTATCTCGGATACTTTATTTTCACGCAGTTGGTTAGGTCTGGCTCATAGGAGGTAATAAACTACTGAACCCCGTTAGTACATACCATCCGTTCCCAGCATATGACCCACCTAAAGAGGTCATGCTTGACTGCAAGCGGCATCATTGAGGCTGCTCGGTGCCCCGGCTCTTCTGGCTTAGGAGGGCTTAGGTGTGGATGTCATTTGCGCCTTCTCTTTTGGTCAGAGTGGCTAGCTACTAATTGTGGTTCTTGGCGAGATGAGTCAAGGGGAGAAGTTCGCCCAAATTGAAATCTGAGTAGCGTGTAAGAGATTTGGGTTGAATGCCGCTTCATCAAGCAGTTATACGATGCAGCATGGAAGGGAATTGTAGATTCGGACTCATTCCATCATCCACTGTTGACTGTCTGTGCTTTCTTTTTGATTTCATTTTGCTGTTTAGTGGAATTGCTTGAACACTGAAAAATATACGTATGTTGAACTTACAAATATGTTACAGATAAATATGTTGAATTTCCATTCTGTCAGTTTATCAGGATATCGTTACTCTACATAAAAATGCATTTAGATCCAGATGTTTTTATTTAATGCAACCAATTGATGAAATAAATTGTAAATTCAACATGCCTTTTTTTTTTAGTGTAGGTGGAATGCTACAGCTGTCAGATAACCAAAAATCCAAATAGAAGTTAAGATATAAGTTTAATAATATGCATATTCAACAGCTCGTAAAAGTGATAAAATATTGAAAATAATTAGATTCCTCTGGAAATAGAAGAGTTGAGGTTTCTTAGTATAATAATGAAATTGAATTGAATCTATTGTATACAAGCCACAAAGTCAATTTACTGCCTCTGCAGTTTATGAAAAGGCCCTTGTTAACATCCATTATGGAGTTGGAATCAAACACTTGCATTGGCATCGCCACGTGCTGATATGATTTATTCTCTCCCCGAGGACCTTTCTAATGAACAGAGATGTATGCTCAGCTGCCCTGTACATGTAACCTCTGTGTGCTCTGCGGCTTGCCGTGCTGTAATATGATAAGTGTCCTGTCGATAGCTTGTATGATATGCTAATCATACTAAAACACCGTGCCTCAGGCGGTCCCCTTGTTTATTTATGAAGGTTTGACCTGAGGGAGAGGAATAATCGGCTTTTCTCTGAACTCTCTAACCCTGGGAGCCAAGGGAACTGCCAATCACACACATATGAGTCTTATAATTCCCCCACCTCCGTTTTACACTCACTCTGCGCCCCCTCAACCAGGAGGGTGAAATGGCAGATTTATGAAAACTGCATTGCATTGCATTGTGTGGTTTTCTTTCCGAATGTCGAGTACTCTAATCCTTAAAGTAATTATATAAATTAATATAAACATTTTGTTGGACATTATACTCCCATGAATCCTTTCTTCACAAATTTTTGGTACATGTGTTGATCTGGCAGTGATTTGTTATGTGAAATATGTGCCTTGGCTCAATAAATGGTGCGAATCACTGGTTTAAAAGGATTTTAAACTGCATAAAAAATATTATTTTTCTGATTTTTTCAGATCACAACTGAATCCATAATTTGCGGCAGGGAAGTAACTGATTGTATGCCCGCCACCCTTGCTTGAATATACTTGGTGCCCAATTTGGAAAGTAACTTACTAGAAGGATTGACTTCACCATTCCCACTTGAGCCCCTCTAAAAAAACTCATGGGCTACATGCATAAAATGCTTCTTGCAAAAGGTTTACTAACTTCAGTAAATGGCTGCTATTCTTATTTTTATATATTCGTTTGAGATCTCCTTTTAAGTGGGAAACCCGGGAACCAAGATTTATTCATGCAAATTCATGTGTAAATGCATCACTTTTTTTTTCAGATTTCTCTTCTTTTAACTTCAGAGCATATATAAAAAACGTGCAAGTGCGAGTTGGGGTGGAACACAAAAAGTCCGCGCTCATGCTTTGCATCTGTGAGCTTCGGAACAAAGGTTTGTTTGTGTGCCTCAATCACTCTTGGTCATGAAAGCAGACACTTGAAAAAAAAGTCCTTCTCTTTTTTTCCAGGGAAACACTCTAAACCAACATCCTGGGTATAAATTTGCAAAACGCAATACAGGCCTGATTGTGTGTCGAGTGGATGTGGGGTGCATACGAATAGACCATGTGCCCCTTCCTCTCTCCTCCTCTGCCTCCAAATAGTACAACTCTTTCTCCCCTCCTCAGTCTTCTAATGCTGCCAAGTAAGTAAAAAAAACTCTCTGCAACTTAATTGTTTTCCTCGTTACAGTTCTGAACTCTGAGCTCGTATCACTTCCACCAGTATGCCTGACGCGTACTTTGACAAAAGTAATGTTCTATGCACTTATTATTTTCCATATGACACTAACCTGTCCTTGGTTTGAATATGTGTGAACTGTATAAAATGTGCTGTTTAATTCATATTTGTATCTTGTCCTTTTTGTGCAACCGTCACAACGTCCCATTTGGCTATGCCAAATGGTAGCATAGTTACATGTACACAGTCTGCAGCATGGGACTATGTCGGGAGAATGTGAATGGCTGGGAACAAGTGAAGTCTTGGCACTGTTACCAGGTCAGCTTGAAGCCCTCTCATAGCCCAGCCCTCAGGACCAGGTGTTCCTTGCATTCAGATGATACGCTTATTCATAGACTGCCTCAACTGGAGTATTAAAACTAGAAATTTGCAAGTGAATGCTGATATAATCCTGGAAATATATGTCTCCGTTAAAAAGTATCCCATTTAAAGGAACAAGACGGTCTTTGTGTGAGGCTGTATGTATATTTATCAAGGCACTAAAAGAGATTCAGCAAAGGAGGGGCTAAGGGAAGGGATAGGGGGTAGCAGGGCAGACTTTCCAACTGTTTACATGTTAATTTCAAACTTAACAGCCCTTGTCCTGGAGCTATTTATAAACCAAATGCAAATTGATTTTTTTATTTTTTTTTACTCCTTTTCTTATGGTGTTTTCTGGACACTTGACTGTTGAGACAAAATGAAAATGTACATGGATGGAAAGTTTTGAGAACTCTTGAATTGAAGCGGCATGTTCTAACATTTTTCAGTTTCAGGCTCTCGTACAGCAAACCTTATGAAGTCAAAAAATACCAAAATATGCAAAGCTGTAATTTGGGAAAAGTTGCCCTGTTTGAAAAATTTAAATTGGATAACATTTTATTTTGATTAACATTTTTATTTACCTAATATCAGGTAAGATGCTTGATGTCCTTCACATGGCAGAAGAAAAAAACAATTTGCTCAAATTCCATTGCCGGTCGAGGCGCGTAAATGAAGTTTATAATACAATGCAAGGAGATTTTAAAAATAAGGTTGGCTTGGAAGACCACGAATTAGTGAAGTGGCCATTTAGAGAGTCTTCCACCCTGATCGTATGTGTCCATGTATGCCCAACCTCACTACCCTTACTTTCCATGGCTGTGCCACGGCAGTGCAATGAATTTAAGCATATTCAATCAAGATGATAAAAATAATGCATTTAGTGAATTGATTATACAGTAATACAAAAGGTTGTATGCACGCTGTTGTCATATTTATGATTGAAATATGATGACATCGACCACGCAGTTCAGAATCTCTCTGCCTGCAGCTCAGTCATAACATTACACTCCGTATTACACTAGATGTGGTTCAAGCCGGCATAATGTTTGGTCAACTTTCAGCTACCGAACTGTCAAGTGCGCTAGGTGCATGTCAATGAAATCAGGGCTTGCGTCGGCACGAAAAACAGGATAATAGTTTGTGCTGTGTACCAAAACAGAGCACATTATGCTAATGTTTGGCAGAAATTGTTCAAATAAAAGAGACATCATTGGCTCGATCCTTTCTTGAGTGCTTGTTATTGCCATGTGAATAAATAATGGTAGCATCTTTTCAGTTAGAGTGCATGTTTGACCTTCCAGACAAAGGAGAACACAAGGCCTCTTGAAGTGAATACAGTCCTAAGTAGGTATACAATCATTAAATTAATATATAATCAATCAATCAAGAAGCCTCAGTGCAATATTGTTCTAAAAATGTTTGTTGTGAGGGTAAAAACACTCAAGTGTAGATGAAAAGTAGTGTTTTTTTGCAACAACCATTTTCATTCAAGTGTAAGAACCTTTCATTAAAACCATCTAACGTTGTACATGATCTAAAGCAATCTGCAAGGATTGTCTTATGGTTATGGTGATGCTTTGGGTTTCATAGATGTTTTTCTATTAATCCCCATACAAAAAACATGAATATGCATTTAATGCCATCACTGAAATCTCTCTGTCTAATTATGACGCTAATATCACCACTCCTAACAAAGAACATTTCCAAATGCTCTTGTTTACAAAAGAGGGAAAGTACAGCAGCATTGTGCTCACTACAAGACAGGGGCAGAGGGCAATGGCTACAAAACATCACTCTGCTAACATGATCACCTGAATTGCGCCCGTTCCATTGTGCTAAAATATCATAAATTGGCACATCAACATACCACCCCCTCTCCAGCATAGACCAAAATGATTATTTATGTGGTTGCAAAGAGACAATTAGTCATATTCACATGCTGAAATTAATTGGCAGACATGCGGGGAATGAAGAGGGAGAACAAAGACAGCTTTGTCTCACTTCTTTTCCATTTGACAGGGATAATTAAATATATGAAATAGGAATTCCTCACCAGGGGTCCTGTTGACAGTGTTATTTTGTGTCTTGTTCCTCATCGCCTTTTTCCCTCTTTTGTGTTCCTATTTATGCTAATGTGGACTCTGTTATTTATTTATTTTTGTCCTGACAACTAAAAGCAGACTCTTATTTTTTTTTCACTACTCCCCTTTCCATATGATCCCTAGATTTGTGGTACACGATGGAAATTAACGGCTTTTAATGTGGCATTATATTGTATTGTATATTAGCACATGGTTGCAAAATTTGCCATCTAAAAAAATCTGTATTTACATACCTGGTACACTAGGCGCCATCCCTTTAGACTTCAACCAATCAAAAGCTCACTGCTCGTCTACAGTTAAGAGGGGACTACAATTTATTTTTTTAACAGTAATGTTTGTGTTACTTTTACATTTTTATGTTTTTATTCAATCTGACAATCAAATCAAAGTTGCTTTTTTATTAGACAATTAAAGCTCTAGAAAGCTACGCTCCATCATTAGTTTCTTTTATGTCATGTGAATTTCCTTCCCAGTATCACAGAGGAATATCTGATCAAAGAACATTGTGGTTGGTGTGGAATTATGGGTTATGTCACCTTTCACCACAAAAGTAGAATGGGGCCTCACATCGTGTTCCTTTTACATGAGAAACTGATGCTGTCATGTTTCTCACAACTGAGAAAACTCCATGTGGCACATGTAAAAGCATTCAAAAAGATTAACTTTAGTTCTAATCATAACATGATACACAAGTTCCTGATATCGACTTTGTTTTTTTCATCCCAGAAATGTAGGATATGCTAGTTCTTTATTATTTTTATACATTTGTATACTGTTTATTTGTATTGTTATTTTTCTTTCTACAAACAATGCAACATTTGCTTCTAATAGAAATCATAGAATTAAAAAAAATGAAAGAAATATGCTGAGATGGCTAAGTCAATTTAACTCTTTTTTTTTTTTCAAATACTAATTGATCATTTTAGGCTAGGCTTTAGATCTTGGATGATGCCTTTAGAATAATTATACTGCAACTTGTATCTTAACTAACGTTTGTTGCTTTTTAACCACTAACTTATTCATATGTGGAAGAACCTTGTTGTATCTAATGTTTGCCACATTTGTTCTTGAGTGTACATCTAATAGCCCACTGCTGTTTGATAGTGCCAGTGTTCCCAGATCTCAGCAGCTCTAGGCCTATACAGGCACGGGGTATCCTCTCAAACACAGGGTTAGTACAGTAATAGCCGGACCATCAGGGAGCCAGATGAAAGGGCTGGGAAATGGTGCCAGAAGCCCCAAAAGGATTCTGTGTTGTGAAAAGTGCTTCACCCCTCTGATAAGCTGTGTTGTCCTATGATCATTTTCACAAAGCAACACGGCGACAGTACATAGGATTTACGACTGCCAAATCTATTTCTAGTCGATTTGTTCATTCATTTATCCTGTTGGGAGCCACAGATGAGTTTGATGCTATCCCAACTGACTTTATTGTACCTGGTTTGATCACTCATCATTGTTTTAGAATAACGTATTTAATTTGAACAATAATTGACTATTTTTTGAACACTTGGTTCAAATAATTATTTTCAAACCTTTTGTGATCGTTGTCAGTTTTAAAAAACATCTTAAACTTTTCTACAGACAATATTATGCTGCTTACCTGAAGCCTATTCTTTTCTGACTGAAAATAATGTCCATTATTACAGGTGAAATATGTGTTCCATACCAAATGAATGCTTCACCATTCTTAACACTTTTAGGTTAGGTTTTTCATTCCAACTCGTCACACTGAGAAAGATGCCACGAGATAATATTTTCTAAAAATTACATCCACACCACAGGCAAATGTGGCCTAGATTGGACTTTTTTGCCCATATACGACCTTCATCTTTCTTTTTTAAATGATTGCCTGAACAGCCCAATTCTGATTATTTCAAATCCGACCTTGGTTCGTTTTCATATGTGGTCCTAGATCAGATTTTTTTGCAAAGCGACTGCAGCCTGAATAGCCAAGTCACCCAGAAATGCTGAAAGTCCACATTTTCAGCTCCTTCCACAGTTTAATTGGAAATACTACTGTCGATCCCAGCTAGGAGAGAGCCACAATAAATCTGATGCATTTTTCGTGGTCGTTCTTGGTTGTTTTTAGCTTTGTGTTTTAAAATTGTATTCTTTTTCAAGGACCAACAAGATGTGGCCAAGATCAAGATTTTTTTCCACTGGGCAGCATGCCTTGATAATCCTTAGATACGTATCACTGCACTCTGCACTGACTCAACACTTAGTTTTTCACAGTATTAGTTTGTTTTCCCATTTGTATGCAGCAAATTTGCATCTATAGCTGTTGCGACTTGTCAGAAAGCTCCAGTTTTGTCTCATCTTGCCAAACATTGCCCCAGAAGCATTGTGGCTTGTCAATATGCATTACAGTAAATTGCAGTGTTGTCAATTTCAAGTTATTTCAGTAACCATTGTGAGGTTTTATTTTTGTTTAACAGAAGGCTACCAACAATTTTGCCTACGTATGTGTGTGTCAGCAGAGAGATGCAGCCTGACGAAGGAAAATGCATACCTGATGATGC
The DNA here is from genome assembly GCF_059516105.1 of Syngnathus floridae. NCBI lineage: Eukaryota > Metazoa > Chordata > Actinopteri > Syngnathiformes > Syngnathidae > Syngnathus > Syngnathus floridae. Next base: position 9,943,756 of record NC_142422.1, read on the forward strand.
AAATAACACAACCAGATAGAATTTGGAATTGTTGTTTTTTTTAGGTCTGTTTTTTGTTTTTTAATTGCTCTTGTACACATTGTTTTATCCAAGGCAATTCTGTGGTAACTATTTCTGCATCAATTATATGAAATGCTCATACACATGCCACCTTTTTTTTTCATATTCAACAACTGTGAATGAAGCCTTTGTGCATGGTTCAAGTCATAAACAAGTGAGAAAGTTCATCGTTACGCTAGTAGTGGGGCACCTCACTAAAACGCTCCACTGACAGAAAATGAAAAGCAGTAATTCCTCTTGTGAAGTGAAGTCTGACTTGTCAGAGTAAAGCACTTCCTATCCCTTTGTTCACATCTCAAAGGGAATTAAAGGGGAGAGAGTTAGATATGGCTGTTAATAAGACCACCATCTGGCGAGTTCAATGTCGGTATGAATAAAACCATGACAATTCAAGTAAAAATGAACATGAAAAACATCAAGACATGTGTTTGAAATCTTTCACCTAATAATGAGTTTAAAGCACTATGATCAAAATATGTACGATAAAGAACAATAAATCAGCAAAGCTCATAACTCAAATCTATAAAAATCCAGTAAATCTCTTAACAGGCATGTAACACCTCAGTTTACAAAAGAAAGTGCATACCTTTTCAGATATTTTGTTCTATACAGTCAACAAACAGAAAGCAGAGTGTTGGCTTGAGAGCTGCAGGGTAATGGTGGGTGCATGGAGATCAATGGGCTAATAAAACAAATCGATGGAATGAAACCACGGGAAAAAAAGTGAAGTCATTAATTTGCAGAGACAGGATGATCCCACCAACCACACGCATTGATTAGAAATGAGGTCTTTGGAGAACCTTCGGGGGGTATCATATTAGTGGAAGGACACAATGGATGAGGTGGGCGGGGGAAGGGGCTTTGTGCTGTACCAATGCGGGAAAATGGGTTAACTGCTGGATCAATGGTATCTCCATAATTCCAGAGGAGCTTGGTGATGTGTTTGCTCTCCAATGCACTGTCAACACAATATAATGCAGGTGTGATTTTTTTTTCCACCTCTCTGCTTATTTGCACACTCAAATCGATCTTTTCAAGCAAAGTGTACTCAAGCATGATTATGATATTGAATACATCATCGAGTACAAAAAGGTCTACAAATAAGGTCAGAGGTGAGGGCTAACATTCCATTTTTATCAATATATTTTTATTAATGATGATTTCTAATCAATATTATTGGGTTATATACACAGAGACTTGTTACTGTATGTTGGCCTGTGTGGGTTGAACTTCAGTACATACACTGATATAATACACTCAAATCTACCACCAATTACATAAACCTTAACCCCGTGTTTGATCAACAAGTTAAAATTCAGATGACAGTCAGTCTGTTTGAACCAAGTCGTCCTTTTTTACACGACTAAACTGGATAGCAACTGTTCTTATTTAACGCCTCAAAACAGAGAAGCTGGACATCTCCCAAGTGTCTGATGGGTCAGAGTTCTTGTAATTTGCAGACACAGCATAGCTTTTCTCCAGCCATTTGTGAGAAAGAGAGAGAAGAAAAGAAGGTGATGGGAGATTGACGACTTAAATACTTCATCAATCAATGCTGCAGCCGATGTGTTGTTTGGTGATTGGTGGAGAATTCAGGCAATCCATCTTTCCTACCAGCAACTGGCATTCTGGATTCCCCTCATGTTCTCAATGTATTGCTTTTATTTTTTATTTCCAGGGTTAACCTGCGCTCCAGAAAGTGTGTGTGAGTGTGAGAGCAAGAAAGAGAGAGAGTGTTGAGTGTCTTATTGTGGTGCAGGTAGCCCAAGCCCTTCACCTGTTATTAGAGTCTATTAGACATGTTTGCTGCAGTACGTATGCTACATTCTATATCAGTAAAAAGGCCACTTCATTGTAAGGGTAACCATTTACGGTGCCATCATTCTAAAATAAAAATAAAAACATTATCAAAAATAATTACCAAGCATACTCAAAAAGATTTACCATGATGTTATGAGATATAAGATATGATAATATTACTATCACTACTACAACAACTGCTACACTATGTTTGTAGCCACAGGCAACATGCAGGCAAGGTGTTGAAAGTGTCTTACCTAAGGACACCACAAAACAGGATTCAGGGATCAAACAGTGGATCCTCCGGTTACCCGACAACCTCTACCGAAGAGTCACAGCCACCCCAAGATGGCAAAGGCATGTTATTTTTTTTTAGAATACGGTATAATCACAGTGCATTCAAATTACGTTGCAGTATGTTTGATCGACATATCCCAGTTAAAAAGGTTTACGCCACATTGGCATTTCCAGACCTCCGTCGTTTTGGCAGTTAATACTAGTATGTTCAGAAAATTAATACAATGAAAAGGTAGATGTTTCCATCCATCCATCCATCCATCCATCCATCCATCCATCCATCCATCCATCCATCCATCCATCCATCCATCCATCCATCCATCCATCCATCCATCCATCCATCCATCCATCCATCCATCCATCCATCCATCCATCCATCCCTTTTCTGAACCACTTTATCTTTGCAAGGGTTGTGGTGTGCTGGAGCCTATCCCAGCTGATGGGCAGGAGGCGGGGGACACTCTGAACTGGTTGCCAGCCAATCGCAGGGCACACATAGACAACCATTCACATTCACACATACATACAATTTGGAGTAGTTAATCGGCCTAACATGCATGTTTTTGGAACGAGGGAGAAAACCGGCATCCTCAGAGGAAACCCACACAGGCACTGGGAGAACATCCAAACTCCACACAGGAATTGAACCCTGCTCCTCTGAACTGTGAGGCAGACATTCTAACCAGTGCATCACCATTCAAAAGTAACACACTTAGAATACTATGGGACCGGGGAAGTATGTGTGAGTGTTTATATGCGGTGGATGTTTATATGTGCTGTATGTTCAGTATATATTGTACTGCAATCTCAAACTTATTTTTAGGGTTAACGTTGATGATGCCTTCTAATTTTCTGGAAGCTTGTTCTATTGTTGCATGCATTTTAAGATGTTTAGGAAGGTGCATGCAGATGATGTCAAATGTGTAAAATTATATTCGAGAACAATTGAGTATAGTGGATAAGCCTGCTTTCTGACGTAATGTTTCTGTATGCACATTGAACACATCCCCATTTTTTTTTCTCAATCTCAACGTGCCGACATCAGTAAGGTTATAGTGATACTGAAGCCCCCGGGTTTTGTTTAATTAAAATACATCCTTTTTGAGCTCCCCTTGGAGTCTAGTGATAGAATAACTCTGCAATGGGGTTAGCTGTATTTAGCTCCTTGAGGAGTTGGCCAATGTTGTGTTAGGCAGCCACTCACAGCTAAATCAACAAATCGCCGCAAAGAGGAAAGGAGAGAAAGAAACAGTGAGGGAGTATTATTCGGAAGAGGGGAAAAAAGGTCTGTTTGAGGTGGAGAGGGGAGGGTGGATCCCACATTGTGTAAATCGTCAGCTTTTCACTCTGGGCGGCATTTTCATGCTAAGCTCTGAGCTTGAACTGAAATCCTCTCACTTATCCTCAAATCCAAGATGAAATACTATCAGATGTACTTCGATACAGGGAATTTGTTGAAAGACTGACAGTCCAGGAATGAGAGGTGAATGAGTGAGTGTTTGATGGAGGAGCAGCTGGGTGGGCAGGACGTATGAAAATGATTTGTTCGCACAATAAATGATTAATGTTTATTTGATGCAGTAATGAAAAAAACACCTGCTGTATCTTTTAGTGAGTTTTAACCTGTTTAAGTTTAGATTTCTGTGAATTGCTGAGTTAATATTTAGCTACTTAACCATTGTTTTTGAGAAGTGCTTCACAGCTGTGTTGCATGGAGCCAATAAACGGTCATGTGTGATTTCATCCCGGTACGATTGGACCACACTTCACTTTCTTCTACATGTCTACGGTATTATGTGAAGCCAAGCGATCAACAGGAGGACAATGCAAAGTCACATTTTTGGGGGTACGAATAACAAAACCAATATCAACAAAACCCTCAATGTGCTGAAGAATTTATAATTTGCCGTATGCACCTGCAGGCCTAAAAAGAAATAGTGCAACAGGTTTCATGGACTGATGAAAGAAATATTGGTGATTTGGCATCACCGCTACATGCTTGTATCAATCTTCACAATTTGTCTTCACTTCACTCAATAGACTATGCCATTTTCCAATGCGGCATGTTCTTGGAAATAAAAGCTATAGTGAGGATTTTGAACTATACTCACTTTTAAAAATATTGATATTATTTTGCACACAACTGTCTGTTATGAAGGTGCGGGGCAGGGATATTTGAAGAGTGTATAGTCTCCTGATATCTAAATGGCTCAAAGGCATAGGCAGGAAATGGAGTTGTGGCATTTTGTTTTGCATCAGTGCTTCTCTTTATTAGACGAGGAGAGGAGTCGGCATGGAATAATAATTGGGAAATTGTAAGCTTGCTTTCATTATAATTAGCGAGATCACAGGAAGCAATAATCCAATTATTCTACTTAAAAGCAACTTTCCTCATCCCTGTGCAGTGTCTTACCGGATGAATGCATTTACCCCACGTGGCTCTACCGGTAAAATTGCAAAGTCTCACATGTAAACAACAACATGCATCAATGTGCTCAGACAGCTGAACATGCACTGACATATGACCAGCATTTATCCCCACCAGACGCACACATAAACATATACTTGCACATACCTCAACAACATACAAATAATTGAGTAAGATTTGCTGGTACATTAAGTTTAATGTGTTTGACATTCGGCAGGAGGAAATGGTAGGCAAATGGTGGAGTCGCTGGGCCACGTCTTCCCTCAATCAGGGCACTGCAGGGCTTCATTTTACAACCCAGATGCAAACGGAGACCCTGTCAAAGCTAATTAGTGCTGTTGCAAATGGATGCAGGTCATGGTTTTCAGCGGATTGGTCCACAGAGAGGTCAGTGGGGGTCAAACCTGCACTATGGAATGATATAAACAATCATCTATAGACTACAGACTAATCAATCCCTTTTAACACTATACACTTCCTGGTTGGCTGCTCTCAGAGGTTAGGGGTCAACATACAAAAAAGACAACCGAGCAAGTGGGTTTAAATTAGGAAAGCATATGGTAACCTTTTTTTTTCCCTTTGACAGACTTAGCAGTTTGGTGATAATGGTGGATTTAATTACTAGTTCGTTTATTGAAATGTGTATTATTTATTTTAATGACTTTATTAGGTATAGATTTTGTACCAATATAATGTATTATTTTCTATACCTTTTTAATTCACATAATTGATACATTTATAATATAGACTCTATTTTCTCTTTGCAATGTGAATGAATACATAATCATAATCAATGTAACAATCAGCGTATAATCTTACAATCAGTATGAAGCTGTGCAATAAAATGAGCAGTGAGAAATGGACAGAGTGACTGAGGGTAAATGAGGGGAGGGTGGATGAAGCTGGAAACCAATACAAGAGTCACTAGAGCCTTTTCTCATTATCATTTACCCATCTTTTACGGCCCACCAGTAAGAGATGACGTTCCCATGACCCCACACAATACACAAGCATATTATTCAATCCTGGCCTGATGAAATTCCTGCAAATAAAACCTTTGTGCTGGGCAACAGCTAATTATTTGACAGATTGGTCCCTTTCAAGCTCAGGTTACAGTGTGAAGTAGCCCTGTTTTAGGCCCCTCCCACATAAACCAGGACTCGCCTTCTCTCCCTCCTCAGCCACAGTGCAGAGTGGGGGCGCCACTATTGAGAAAATCCCAGAGGGCCTCATTCTTTTCAGGAGATTATGTATTTCAGCCCCCTTCTTTTCCCAACCATCTATCCATCCAAAATCAGGGACCGTGGAGTGTGTGCGTGCATGTGGGGAGGGGGGGGGTCTGTGTGTCAGCAACAGCAGCTATTTCATAGTTGTTTTTAAGTAGAGATATTTAATCTTCCCACAGAATTAAAGCAGTAAAAAGGTAAGCGAAATTTCAAAACAAAAAAGAACAGCTAAGATAGAATGTATTTTGAAAAAAAACAAAAACTTTTCCTCCAGTTACGTGACCTGTAAATATATATATATATATATATATGTATATATATATATTTTTTTTTTCTAGCGATAAAGTAAAATAAAACTAAATAAAACAACTGAGCTAATCTGGTTGCACAAGTGTTCACACCATTTTACAACTGGGGATGTGTCTATGTTTAGGATTTGAACCATACTGCAGAGGCCTGACGTTTTTGTGCTAATAATTGGTATTTTATCTGAAACTTTGTAAAAATCCATACCTTGATTAAGGTCCTTGTGCTAGCTGACGGCACAAGGCATGAGGCTGTCACCACCATGTGTCACTGTAGGTACGGTATGCTGTTCTTTTGGTAACACCCAATGATGTGTTTACGCCAAAGCTTTTTTTCATTGTATTGTATTGCTTTTCTAAAACTTATGTTCCCTGCTCCCTATTTATTGTTGCCACCAAAATGTGCACTGGGGTCTTCTTCGTGCTTGGCTGAGATGGCTGACTAGTACTATGTTCACCTGGCATGAACCCAAGTGAGCAGAGCCTGGAGTATTCACTGCTCTACCTGGGTGAAGGTCAAAGAGTCCAGCTCTTGGCTGCTTCATTCCCCAATGAGCAAACATATGGTAATAGAGCACCTTGAACACAGAACTTCTTTTCATGTGATGTCAGGAAAAAGACACAAAGAAGTCGATGAGAGGAAGTTCGGATCTTTGCCAAACAACAATGGCCCGCAAGTTTTAAACTACACAAATATAATGAAACCTGTGTAATCCAGTTGGCCTTACTTCCTTTGACAGTCTTGTTTTTCTTTTAATAAATGCAGTACAATGTTATCATTCAGTTTTTTTAAACAACCAAAAGCATCTAATCGCTTCCATGTTTCCTCAGTGCTAAGCTCATTAGTGTGTGACCTACAGGCATGAAGAAAAAAAACAAGACAAGTGATACACAAAAAAATCTTTGGTTAATGGATACTTACTGTTTTAAGAGAGTAAAAATAAACAGGTCTGCGGCTTTAGTAATGAATATGCGGTAAACATTGGCTCAGACGAAGTGTATTTTACGAGTGTCTGCCGAATAATTCATGTGCATGCATTGTGTGCAATCTATGAGACATACCGTGTGCATTGTGGGTGAAATGATGACTCGTTGTGGACCTTGTGACGCGGAAATGTCTCTCGTGGCAGAGACTCTCGTCCAGGTGGTAACTGGAAGGCCGACTTCATTAGCCTTAAAGAGGAAACAAAGGAAGATGCATTGAGAAAAAGTGTCATTGCTCATCTGCAAGGCCACCACCTGACACATTAGGAATCTGTATGCTCAATTAACCACTGGCAGGCTCATTTTTCCTCTGGCTCACTTGCTGGGGATCAGACAGAGAAGGCCAGCACAATCGCACCAAATTAAAATGAGATTACTACAGGGAATGTTTATGTATCTATTTTGGATGTCTGCATGTGTGTGTGTGTGTGTGTGTGTTCATTTAAAGTATTATTTATTAAGTTATATACAGTTAGTTATATAATTATTTAAAAATTATTATTGTTTTGGACAGAAAAACCAAGGATGCAAAAAGATTCTTATCTTCCTTTGAACCTCTGTGAAAATGACAAAATGTGTAGTGTGTGACCGTTTCTGTGCATGTGTGATACACATCAAACTTTGATTAACGAGGTGAGGCAGACACACAAGGACCCTGGTTTAGGAGGCCTCCATCCAACACTTCACCACACTTGATAGGACTAACTTCTTTTTTTATTGGTGGGCCCAGTCCTTGCCCCACTCTCCCCACATCTCCCTCTACCCCCACCTACCCTATTCCTCTTTCTTTTGTGATTTACCCAAGAGATGAAAAATGGAGTGCAGCTGGCCCAGCACTTCCTTCCTCTTGTCAGGGTCAGCAGTTCACTATGCTGATAGAGACCCACACACACCTCCATTAATGAGCGCTCCCCTGCACTCACACAGGTCGCTTTGCTGCATCACAAGACAACCATCACATTTGTCTTGTAGTTCTACTAGTGTTCAGACTCGAACTGTGTGCTGGCGGGATTTTAATATCATATCTCAGTTTGAACAGAACGATTTGAATGTTTGCCTGGATTCTCTTTGGTAATTTGCATTACCCTTGCAGTCCAAAAACAAAACACCCCATCAAGGGTGTATCTCACATCTTCTGGTCTTGTTTACGCTCAACAATATAGAATATTCTATACTACGAGTGTGCGTGCGTGTGTGTGTGTGCGCGTGTCCTTGCCAGATTCTATTTGTTGTTGTACAAAGTGAAATATTTTACAAGTTATGTGAAACAATTTCCATTGATTGAATGAATACAATAAGATATCACATGCAGCACTACTAAGCTGACTTGATCCGCAACAAAAGCAATATATTATAAAAAGACACTAATCATAATGCTGAGCAAGCCTTGTTGAGCTGCTAATTACCACAATTATGAGGCTCAGAGCAGAGGTGGCTCAGTGTATTCGTGTTTCTCTCTGCATGAATGTCTATACAGGTGTTTTTGTGTGTGTTGGTCTGTCCCGATGAAGAAGAGGATGAGCTGTCTATCCTGAGGAAGAAGAAATGTAGGGGGTAAGAGAACGAAGAGGAAGGTGGCGGTGTGGGTGGAGCAGTTGCATGGGTAAAGGTGGGGGTATGCTGTGTCTCCCTCCTGGAGACGAGCCCTGACCTTCTCATTTCATCCTCATTAGTATCTCATGTCAACAGAGCAGCCACTCCTTAATCATCTGCTATCATCCAAGGCCTACACACACATACACACTTCACCCACACTAACAGAATGACACAAACTTACATGAATCATTGATTTTACAGAAAGACAGCATCACTTTTTATGTAATACTCTACACATATACATCATCAAATATTCACATCTGATTCTGTTAACCAAATGACAAATCCTCAATGGTAGGCTCGTCCATCTACGTCACCCTCAGTGCCACAGTGGCCCCAACAGGGTCGGCTGTAGCAGGGACTCTGGGTGCCAGTACAAATGAGCTCCATTCATTTTCACACTTTGGCATATGGTGGCCCATTGTCCTCAGCCACAAAAGCAGGAGTGATGCAATTTGTTGGTGTGTCCTGTCATTTCAAAATAATCCCCATCCCACCGAGGTCCTGGCCGGCAAATGACAAGCAAGGGCAGCATGCTATTTCACAGAAAGCATCATACATATGCGCAACTGTGTAGCTGATCACACCCACTTGCTGTATTCATCTGCAGCCATGTGTGCAAATATTTTGGAAGTAGTCCATACTAACAGAATGAGCAATGTAAAGCGTGAAGATTATCATGACTCTGTATCGATCGGTGTTGTTTTCTTTGCAAAGTTGACTGCAATATTTCCTTATTTACAGAATGATCATCTGATGTGAATTTGGCTACAGTAGATGGTAGCTTCTTTATAAATTGTAATCACCATTATTTTTGAAGAACCCGGTATAACATAACGGTCTGTATGATGTTATACATGTGCATGATTGGCTGATAAACTGTTTACTCTTATGAGAGGGCATGGCGAATTATCCATTAAATTATAATTTGCATACTCAGATAAGATGGTGTGACCTGTACTGTGTACAACGACAATAAAAGGTGATTCTGATTCTGACCTCACAGGGACTGCTGGTTTTTTTTTTTTACATGGTACTTGCTGTTGGATCTGCTGTTGGCCAGTGTATAGCAAAGATCCCAGAGGTTAAATTAATCATGGAGATTTGATTTTGTTTATTTCTGCAAGTACAGCACACTTATTACAGCTTCATTTCACATTTTGTTTTACATGGCTTGTTGAAAAAGATTTAAGCAATTCTGCTTATCCAGTCCCGTCTCAATTACAACCGAGGTTTTACTGCCAGACATACGATCTACATTACTACCGTACTACTTCTAATACTACTATCATCATGAAAAGAGAGAAACAAAAGAAAACAGACATTTGACCAGGTTAACATATGATTTGAATACAGCAATAACAAATAAACTGGAAGTTTGAATACGATTTGAATACAGCAATAACAAACAAACTGGAAGTTTGAATATAAACTCAGTTTTCAGCTGATTTTTTTCTTCCAAGCCATCAGCCATTCCCTGATCCTTTTTGCTCCCATCGCTCAAAAATCTTAAAAAAAAGTCTTTCTTCTACAGTTCCCTCATACAAATAAAGTTATTTCATGTTAAGTAATTTATATTTTGCATGTCTGTGTGTCTGTATGCCGTTATCTCTCAGTTTGCAGCAATAACCTTGAGAGCACAACAAAAGGTTCCTACTCTCTCAGCTGCCTGAACTAAACGTGAAGTTATTAAAAAGTTAGTTTAACATTTGTGGCTGCCTTTCACTTATAGCCCGTTGGTGCGCCAATATTTGAAAAGAAATAATAATATGATGCTGGTTAAAGCACTTTGAACAAAATAAAGTGTTGATAAACTGCCATTTAAGTGCACTCTATTTACAATCCATTTGTATTTAAAAAAAATTCTACCAAAAGAGCTGGTGGAACCAGGGCTCTGGCAACACCCACTTTACCATTCGTCATCCATGTAAACATTTTATCTACAGGCTATTTGATTCAGGGTCATAGCGAAGGTGAAGCATACATTATATGATTTGAAAGGGGCACTACTTGTTGGAAAACCGTAAGTGGGCATTCGGTGTGAATTGATTCCATTCCAGCTGCACAAACATCTAAGAAGCCATTATTATTCTGATTACAACAGCAGAAAGGACGCTTAATGCGAACAAACCTATGTCATCATTGTTGGAAGTTCTTAAATCCACTGCGAAGACAAAAGAGAACGAAAACCTCTGATCTATGAGTGAGAGTGAACTGAGCAGCTGACCCACATTTAGTTCCTGGTTTCACTAGTGTCTGTCAGCAGAGGGGAAGGAGTCATGTTCGTACTTCCTAAAAAAAGTTTTTACATGATGTGTGCAATATAAGTATGGAGCAGGAAGATAGAGGTGTCTAGACATGATTGCGTTGAGGCCAGACAGAGGAACATCTGACAAAGCCATGCACAAAATATTGCTTTATAGTGTAGTCAGGCACTTGGATGGCCTCGGTTGAACAACAATGAACCCATGACACACATGAGTACGTGCACGTGGGCCTGAGTAAAATCATTTCATGGTGCGGTGTCACTCAATAACCGCTTTGTCAGCTGGAGGTTTGATTTCCCTTGTTTGCACAGCATGTACAGTAACTACAACTCACACTCACTCATGCGCCACATGTAACAAAAATACAGAGGACACATTTCCGTGAAGTAATCTACAGAGAGGAGCAATGACAGTAAGGCCGTCTGAAGGTGTTACAATGATTGAAGACAGGTAAAAGATATAAACAGTAAAATGTGTTTTACTAAAATGGCTGTAAGAGCAAAATTATAATTCACTCTATTCAGTCCTGGACGTACTACCCTCCCTTCTTCAACCATGCTACAGTGGCCAAGGTCTCTCTACGACCCTATACTTAACCCCATTTTTACCCTCCAACCCGCCTACCTCCACCCACCAACCTGTCAGGGACCCGCTTCCCATGTCCATCACTGGGTGATGGATGAGGTGGAAGGTCGTCACCCCACTCTCCAGAGTTCACTGATCTCATCAGCCATGTAGACACCTCAAAATAATAGTGAGGAACATGGTTAAAATCATACATTCAGAGAAGGATGCAGTTGCTTTTTTAGAAATGTTAAGTTTAAAGGCCGTGACTCTCGTGAGAATAAACGAATAGGAGAATGGATGGATGAAAGTCTCAAGAATTGCCAGTTTTTCTAGTACACAATGAAAGGTATACATTTTACAATCCAGCATATCTCACAGCAAGTGTTTCTTAGCACAATACTGTTCTGTGTAGATACATGTGAATTGCACTTCTAAAGTAAGACTGTGCAAGGGTAACCATGCTATAAGGTGACATTAAGTTCATGATAGCACGGTTCGTTCCTTCCACTTGCTGGAAATCTTGAAATGGTTTTGTGGAAGTGGTTTTGATCCAGAATTGGGTTAAATCTAGCTTACAGTCACACATAAAATAGCATGAGGTGTCTCACCTTTGACTGACCTCAAATTACTACATAATGCCCATGGCAGTGTTGAAAAACAGATTCTGCTGGTTTGCCCTAGAAAACAATGATATGTGTTTCGATTACAATGAATGTGATAGAAGGCAAACTGTGATCCTGCGTATGTCTCTTTGTTCTGTCAGCTAAACAGAGAGATTGATATACCATAAATACACATAAAGAATAAACAACGGTGTCAAGCCCCACCACTGACAGGGGCATAGATCAATGTTATTTGCCACTTTTACAAAAATACCTAATTCTCCTTTTTTAATCAAGCATCTCCTTGTACTAGCCACTCTGCTGATTTATGAAGACCCTTGTCTTTATGAGTACCTGTTTCATTTTCTTGTATCCGCAGTGACACCTAAAGTGATAGGAGTTTTATGCTTTTGATAACAATATGAGTTTCACTTTGACTCAGAATTCATGACCCTGTCAGGAGACAATAAATAACGCAAGTGCATCGCAAACCTCCACTAGACTCTGTGACACGACATCTACCGAATGGGATTTACCTTGGGTTGGGAACAGGGAGGAAAAAAAATATAAATCTCAAAAAGAGCAAAGAAAAATGGCACGACACAGGACATATCAGAAGAGTTGGATCACAGTAAAAGGTCAAGTCAGAAAGTGCAAAATGTTTTCTGGTCTGGATTCATAGTAATTGGTGTGCTGTCATATGAGCATTTGATAATGTCACATGAGCATTAACGCCTCGCTGTGACACTTGTCTTCAGCTATCAGCTCTCGACACTGAGGAATCGCACGTTCATGTCACAGACCCTCAAGTTAAAAATCATTACAGACCAGACATTTGCCATTTTTGTTTGTTTTGATATTTGTGAGGTGTACATTACCCATGGGATAAAGTATTTTTCCACGTGCCAACAATCCTAATCCGAAAGCCAAATGTAAGAGCACCCACAAGTGAACAAGTTACTGTAAAGGCTTTTAATCAGATTCTAACCCACACTGACCCCGTAAAACACCCCTTTACACTCTGGTCTTCTGAGAAGATCTATTCCAGTTTCTCTCTGGCTGTCCAAAACGTGTGAGAAAGTAATACAACCAAACTTCTCATATACATATGAAAAATAATGTTCTGAATGGGAGCCAGCGGGCTTTGATAGATTTATATTGACACTTTGCACATTCCATTGACAAATGGGCCATTTGCTGCATTGTTGCCAAAAACTCACTGGTTACCTCGGCAATGACATTAAATGGCTCTTTGGATGTGATGAAGTCAAACAAAGATGACGCACTGTACCAGACAACTATATCTACAAAAAGGGAGTAAAATGTCAAGCATTTCAAAAGGAAGCCATTGTAAACTGTGGTAACAGAGAGTATAGTGAATCCACGCCCATCTGCAAAGGTCTTTGTTCAAGCCCCTCCTGGTTTTCCTGAATGTTGCAGGCCTGAGTGAAAGGAAAATGAGAGACATGGGTTTTGTATATCACCACTTGAACCCTGTATGCTGCGTGTTTTGCACAGGGGCCCCAGAAAGGCTCAAAGAAATGAATAAAGGGGTCAGGATAAATATTCGGTCCTATAGGAGTGGCAACTGGCACAGGCTTTTGGCATTGACACAATGCATTGTGGGATGGCAGTGCACAGAACCCTCTTGGAAGAAACAAATGGTGTTTGTGGCAGAATAAGTATGTTGATGTAGCCATAGAAGAAAATTTGATCTGAAGCTCAGGGGAAAATTGAGACAGCTTTTCTTGCAGGCGTTGGGATGGTTTAGAGTTCTCAAATTATCTGAATGTTTTTAAAATGGGAAAGAGGAACTAAAGACTAATAATGTTCACCAATCCATCCATCCTCTCATCCATTTTTCATACTGCTATTCCTTCCCAGGGTCACAGATGTGCTTGAGCCTATCCCATCTGACTTAGGGTGAGAGGCGGGGTGGACCCAAGACTGATGACCAGTCAATCACAGGGTGGACACAAAGACGCGAACATTCACACCTACATCCCAATAGAAACATTATTGTCATACAAATAGAAAAAACTGTTGTTTCAGTCAAGTACACTAAAAGGACAAGCATTTTCTCAGCATGCATATGGATAATTTTGACAACATTTTCATGTTGGGAATAAATAAAAAGGTTACAAAATTGTTTCTGTGGAGTTACAATCAAATATAAATGGTGTTAGAATGTGGGAGCAACCGGAGAACGTGGTGAGAACCCATACATGCAGAGGGCATGGAAACCTAATGAAAAACAAGCATTAAAAATATAAATGGTCTCATGTGAGTGTTTAATAGCCCTAATAGTTCCACTGCTTGGTGGTTTGTGTTCCGTATTAAAATGCTAATAAAAATGTTGCTGTGCAATATTATACATAGGTTCTGTATACATATCCAACTCAGGAACTGTTCCGTAAGGTAATGGTCTCATCTGATTCCACGGAACTTTTCTTTGTCTTTGTCATGAAGTGATTGGAGCTGAGCGACCAAATGCAGCTTAGACCAGGGTTTATTGAACGAACTCAAACGACAGACTATAGATGCTCAACTAGGGACGAGAATAACTGAACAGAAAGACAAAACAAGACGAGAACAGACAAGCAACTAGAGACACAAGAAACAAGAAGACATGAGACACAAACAATCCGACGGGGAGTGACACGTAGACAGGACTTAAATACAAGACAGCTAGCGAGAGACAGGTAAGGGTGATCACACTGATCAGGGCACAGGAGGGGAGGGGCGAGCACACAGACACGCAAACCAAAACATTAAAACAAGGAAACTAACTGTGACCGATCTTGACAGTCTTTACATTGACCTCACGGCACTTTGGTTCATTTGACAATTTGAGGTATTGCTTTCCATGTAATATGCGACAAGGCCCAAATAGTTAGCGGGTTGTCTAAATGGCCAAACAGAAGAAGGGGACTACTATATAGTGCTCCATATATTGCGGGAACATGTAGTGAATGAGGGGTTAGGGAATAAGGGTGGGGATTCGGACACAGCTAATACTGCTCCTTGTTTTTCTACTTTCTTTTGGCAGTTGGTAAATACTTTTGGTGTACTTTCTGGCCTTTGTCAATAATGTGCCAATATTATTAGGCAGTTGCGAAAAGTAAGTCGTCATGATTAGGGAACAAGGATTCTGGGTACATCATTTCAAGTCAAACCTGATTATAAGTAGGAGGACCAACCAAAGTATGAAAAAAGTGACAGTTTTGAGTCCCAAAATTCCAGTAAATAAAAACATTTACGACAAAATATGGATATATATAAAAAAAGGTGTCCTTACCACGTATGCCTACCGAAATGAACAAAAGCCACACAAGATTCAGAAATGCACAATGGCATATCCATATTCTCTTGTGAGAGAAGGCAGCATATATTTAGAACATCACACAAGAGCGTGAGCTTCAAATCCCCGGGGTCATTTTCTGTTCTGCTCTTAATTGAGAGTGTTCTGGAAAAATCATTACTATATTAATGATTTAACACAAAGTAACTACCTGCATGTTCCAGGAGGAAAGGGAGATTTGCTTCGAATCAATACCCATATACGCTCATTATAAAGGAGGTAAAGTTATAGTAATTAGGCAGACACCAATAACTTTTTAACGATCTTTGTTTTTAATTGCATATTATCGGCTACACTGTGTGTATGTTTATACCCAAATATAAGATAATGTTGAAGGGAGCAGTAGATTAAAGACAGAGAAAAGTGCAAGGTTTTTACCTCAGCAAGTATGAAACCACTGATAGTTTACTTTGTGCAAAGAAGGCAAAGATTGTGGCCATCATTCTTTTGAGCACTTTTCTTGGCAGCCAACAGTGGCCCACTGCGACCAGGAAATATTTTGAAATAGAACTTATCACTTCAGAAAGGAAAGTGAAGAGATGAAAACACTTGAGAAGATTTTAGCGAAAAGGTTAAAAAACTGTACTTCTGTTCTTCATACGGACAGTTGCTTTCGACTTGCAACGGTCTTCATGCTTTGAATACACAATTTATGAATTGAAAAACTATCAAAATGAAATTATAAGCACTTTTACAAAGCCCAACTGCTTGTGTGTTTTTAAGAAGGATTATATACAAAATACACATCAATATCAAGAGGCATGAGCCAAAGATGCAACAATTATCAGTGCAGCAAAACTGGAGTTCCCTGATAAAGTCTCCAAATATTTTGGCCTTTTTATTTGATTAATGGCGCTCTACCCCACTCAGGAACAACAATTTCCGATGTAGATCGCCCATTCAAGAACTCCCAGGTTAGATAAACATTTTTAAATCTTCATGTAAAATTCCATTCACTTAGAAAATATTTCAACAAAAAAAAAAAATTATGAAATGAGCCCTGTATTCATCTTGCTAATTGCCCCTCCACTGCATCAACAGTGTCAACTGTAAAAGAATGCCATCTGAAGGCAATTATGCATGTTTTGAGAGCCAATTATGATTGCTCTCACAGCAGCGGTTATGCCACCAGCAAGGGAGTCTTCAGAAATTTTCAATTTAATTACAATATGCTCTTTATTGGATTCAGCATGCCAAATACTTACCCCTCCCCACCTCCTACCCACAACGTCTGCTATCTCAGCATTCACAGAGGGAGCCATTAACACAGATAGGAGAATATTATGGCCTCTCTCAAGGGCCACAGTGGGAATGTGTGGAGCGTCCCAGCAGTACAAGGTAGATGGCATCCCCTCATCCTCTCTGCATGATCACAGCTGGCATCGTTGAGTCCATGCAAAGGCAGGTTGGTTAGTACTTTTCCCAGCTTGGACTATGCCTGCATTGGGAATTAAACTCACCCAATTCCACAGCAGGACACAACTGAGACAAAATGTAGAAAGAGTTGCAACATTTTGATGTCCTCATATCTTTTGTTCATTTGCAGTTTCCCAACAAATTAATCACTTAAACTAATAAAGTATGTTGTTCCCCTATTGTTTATTATTGTATATCATCAGCCACATAGCAAAATTGCCCAAATGTTTGTTGTTACTGTAGTCCTGGAAAGAAAAAAAAAAAAAAGTTAATCCGAAGCATTGAACTTCTATCAGTTTGCTGTGAAGACTCCTCTCTCCATCATGACAGGAAACAGTTGACATATTGACATTTTCTGTCAAAATGAGTTAGACTGGCAATGGCCTTGAACACAACATATTGATCACCTGACACTTACAGAAATACAGAAATACCAGTGCTGTTATTTTGTTATTGATATTTTTATTACATTTGGTTTTGGTAATAATACGTGAGACAGCATGATAAATCTCCACAGCCAGCAAATACACAAATCATTGATAATTGTACATCCTTAGCGTCATACCAGGTTTTATTTTTCGAATGATCAGGACTTTTGATCCCAATTTGTAA
Source organism: Syngnathus floridae (assembly GCF_059516105.1). Lineage (NCBI taxonomy): Eukaryota > Metazoa > Chordata > Actinopteri > Syngnathiformes > Syngnathidae > Syngnathus > Syngnathus floridae. Next base: position 9,961,277 of record NC_142422.1, read on the forward strand.
AAAGAAATAAAGAAGGGAGCTTATTCTTTAAAGACCATGTGCACATTTTTAAACATGCATTGCTAACATTTGTGGCAGGATAGTAAAGCAAAGCCAATTGAAAGAGTGCCTGCACATGGTTCAATTCCTTTTCTGTTTGGCTTTTTTTTTTTTGGCTCATGTGGAAAAGCATTTGAAATTATGATGTAGATTGACGTGCAGCAGCTGTCCCCTCTCCTGGGTCCTGTCCGTCACCTCACCGGTCACCGTTGACAGGACTATGATGGATTAGGAATTGTCATCCAGGACGTTTGTCACTTGTTTACAAGTCGGCCATCCCTCATCTCTCACCACGGGCCTTATAATCTGGCTGACACTCCTCCAACCCCACCCCCTACCCCAACACTGCTGCCAGACACGCTACACAAGACAACACCATACATTACAACAGTTTTTTCCCCTCGCTTCTAACCTCTCTCTCTCTCTCTCTCTTGCTCTCTCTCACTCTCTGTCTTGCTCTCTGTCTGTATCTCTCTTTCTTTTTCTCCCCCCCCTCCCCCTGCTCCAACACGTCCCTGGGCTGAACACAGTCAACACATTTAATGCATTAATATATGTGTTGTGTTCGCCAATCTCCTGGGGACCGGGGCGATGTCTTCTCCTGTCAACCTCTACCCCTGAGAACTGACTGGGTTTTATACAAACATCCCAGAGGGAGGAGAAGGCAGGCTCAGGTCTAACCTGCATTCTGTTATTTGAACAATAGCTTTTTAATCTATTGCCCAAAACTATGTGAGATACAAGTACATCAGATTTTTGTTGGTAAGTAGATAGAGAAAATTAAAAACAATAAGTAGCATATATTGCATACAAATACATACACATATAATTGAATACAAAAGCTGCAGTATATAAACACAGTGGGTCCAATTTTCATGCCGTGCTCAAACTTAGTGCAAAGCCAACTAACTGCATGTTGGAGTTTTCTTTATTTTTGTATTTTTACTAGACTCCTCAGCAGTAGAATTGGTCATAACGGGGTCTTTGCACCTTTGTGTGCCATTGTGGGATGGATGTGGACTTTTTCCAGCCAATCCTCAAGGCATCCTTCATTTGCATCAAATTCAGGGCAGTCGTAGCGCAAACCTGAGTATGCCGTTCCTGGCAATGGGGAAACAGAGAACGACCTAACTTTGTAGTCAAATTGTTTTGTTACTGGCCAATTTGTACCTTCCGTTACCAAATTGTCAGATGCGAGGCAGTATTGTGCACCGATGGCCGCAACAATACCCAAAGACTCGTATAAAAATAAAATTACATTAGTTATTTTGCTGAGCGCGTGCGTGTAAGTCTAACAAAATAGGGCCCATTTACTTTACATTCAGTTGTATACAAGTCTGCGTGTGTGTTTGTCTGTAAATTGTCAGAGTGATACGCATTGCCACAAACAAGCTTAAAGTGACAACAGTGATGTGTTTTGTCACACTACCGCCTTTCCAGACAGTTGCACATGGTAGAAATAGTTCACCGTCTGGACTAGTGGATGGTGAGAGTGCACAGATCAGAGGTCACCCACACATGCTGACAACCCACACGAGGCCAATAATATTTTTTAACTTTAAATACATGAAAATAAAATGTAAGACAATATAACAAAATAATATTATAAAGTAATAAATAAAGTAATATTGTTTTTGTTATGTTCTCATGTAATATTTATATATTATAAATAAAATGTAAGACAATATAACAAAATAATATTATAAAGTAATAAATAAAGTAATATTGTTTTTGTTATGTTCTCATGTAATATTTATATATTATTGTTGGTTAAAGACCTACAATAATTAATCTTCTTAAGTGCTCACAAGTCCCTAGGATGGTTCAAGGACCTCATTCTTTTCTTCAGATCTTTAACTCCTTGCCAAACCGGGATTTCCGATTGGGGGGCCTCAAATACAACTTTGATGTGGATGGCGTCTTAGAAGCTTGAGGAGAGAGGCGAGAGGGAAGAGGGCCACACAATGGCCTGACCTTCCTTCTGCATCTGCACACATCTCTCTCTAAATGGTCACATT